>NW_020327533.1:318750-622500 GCF_001858045.2 Oreochromis niloticus
TTTGTAGACTTTCTGCCCAGTTTGACCCATTTAGCAGAAGTCAGCCTGTTTAAGGCTCTGATATCTATTCTGTATGACTTAAAGCAGTTATGACATGGTCTGATTTTCTCACCCAATAAAGGAATATTTCATATATCAGTCTGATCTTCATTCTATCAGAAACAGTTATCACAGCTCGTACATTTTCCTTTTTACACATATATGTAAGCATTGAGCCAAATTTAGTAATGCCAACATATTAAACAAACAATATTTGTCTCTTATATATAATACATCTGTATATACACTGTCAAAGATACTTGTCTTTGAGTGAAGATTTAGATAGGATATGATAGGACATATAAATAACTGCAACTTGAATCTTTACCGAAGCTCATTTGACAAAGAGTTCAAGTTCACTGCTGTAATAACTAATAATGGTTAATATAATAACTATGATATTGGCCATATTATATTTACATTACCACAGTGAGATGATTTTAGTCTCATGAACAACATTAACTAATTGTTATTTACTAACTAATCTTAAAATGACTTCAGTACAGAAATGAAGCCCAACAATCATATTTTACAGTCCTGTGGTCTCAGCCTCAGATACTCAACGAATCAAAGTGATGTCATAAAAAAAAAAATGAATGACCAACAAAACATTTTTTCTCCTTCATTTCTGTCAAACAAAGCTGTATGAAACGTTTCTCGCGGTTAGTATCATGGTTGCTGGGCAACCTGAGCAGCGCGACGAAGGCCAGACCGTCCCATTTCACAAGCCTCTCACTTCCGCACTTCTCGTACTTCGTAGTACCCGCCGTACGTAGTCTACTTACGGCGGGTACTACAAAGCGTGCGGTCCCTGGATTGGGACACAGCCTCTGTCTCTCTCACTCAACAGTTACACTCATCACCCAGACTAACACCACTCCACAAGTTCACCACTAGGAGGCACTAAAAGAGGTGCTAAAAGACCACATACAGTGAGATTATCACTAAATGTCTGCTGTGTCTGACGGTGACTTGGGTTTATACTAACTGGCTACATGAGCACGATTAGCTGCAGTTCCATCTTTGTCAGAGATAAAGGCAGCAGATTAGAACCAAACAGAAACATTTCTACTTTTTCTGCAGCACCAGCTGATGCATGGAGCCTAAACTCCAGTGACAATGAGACACATACAGTGTGACTACTGTGACTTTTTTGTGACTTTTTGTAAATAAAAGAATCAGTGAGAATCATGAGGCACGTCAGTCGATTTTAAACACAAACTCTGAACATAACCTGCTAGGCAAGTGACAATTGTGTTGTGTGCTGTGGATTCACTTCTGCAAACTCATCACTATTTTCACCATCAAGTTTCTACTTAGACAATAACAAAAGAGGAAGTAGCTCCCCAGGAACTATTTCCTCTTTTAGAACTTTTCAACATAAGAGTATATTGCACTTTAGAAGATCTCCACATCTCCTGTCATTAGACGACTGCCTTATTATTAATTTGCTAATTCTGTCAGTTGATGAAAAAATAAATGCTTGATCTCACCTGAGAGTTTCCAGTTTACAGTGTGGATTCTTCAGTCCGTCAGACAGAAGCTTCACGCCTGAATCCTTCAGGTTAATGTTACTCAGGTCCAGCTCTCTCAGATTAAAGGTCTGAGAGCTGAGACCTGAGGACAGAGCTTCACAGCTTCTTTCTGACAGGTCACAGTGATTCAGTCTGAAAAATAACAGATAAACCATTAAAAAAAGACATTTATGTTGAAGTGTAATGAGATACTATTATATTTAGCATTGTTTCATCTTGTTTTTGTCAGGAAACTGAACACTGATGCAGAGCAACATATGGAGAGAATCAGAGGACTCTGATTCTCTCCATATGTTGCTCTGCATCAGTTCACTTCCTCTCCTCTGAGAGGAGAGGAAGTGAAGAGAGAACAGCATTAAAAGAACAATGAATTGTTCAGTGTGCTTTTGGTATCAACAAAATTTGTCATTTCTTTATTTTGTATTCGGTTTAGAAGAATAGATAATTATCACTTAGATAACAACCACAGGCCAGGTCTAAATTGCACTTTGGTAACAGTTGCACCCAGAAACATTTCAGAAATGTGGACAATTTCTGCTGCAACGTATTCAGTATTGAACAAAGTGAGTACTGATGATCACGTAATAGTTTTATAGATTTTTCAAATGTTTTGTTTAGTTCAGTTTTTTTTTATTTTAGTTGTTCACAGTCAGAAGAAGCTGTCTTGTTATGAGGGAGAGAAGAAAAAGATTGAGGCACATAAACTTGTTCAAAGAGAGATAAAGCAGCTAAAATCACGTCTAAAAGTAAAGCAGAGGATGAGCTGAATAAAGGACACTCAAGGCTGGCTTGGAAAGCAATGAAGTCCATGGTGGGGATGCAGAACAAGGACCAAAGATGAACGTGATGCTGAATCAGCAGAAGACTTGGACTCATTTGATTCCAGCTTTGATATCATTGATTTCAATTAAGATCTTTGTGATTTTAGGAAAGGGCTGGTAGCTCTGAGAGTCACACTGATGAGGTGTTTGTGAAGGTTCTCAGTAATCCAGGTCATTGTAGTCTAAGGAGCTTGGAAAGAGAAGCGTCTGGACTTCTTTAAGTTGTTTGAAGACATTTCACCTCTCATTCGAGAAGCTTCTTCAGTTATAGGGTGGTGGAGAGTCCCAGATTTAAGTCCTAGGGGAGTGTCATGAAGTCCCCGTTGATCCTATACCACTTATGTCCACTCATTCATTCATGTAAGCTTCTAATGCAGCTTTGATCTTCACAGTCTGCTTTATGAAACTCATTCGAACCCTGAATGTCAGAGTGTTCCTCCTTCTCTTTTCCCATCATTCATGCTGGCAGTGGAGGAGATTTGAATGTTGGACTGTGTTTTGGATGATGTATGTAAAGCAAACGGCCATTTTGTTTTGGATTTCAGTGTCAGACAGACTTTAAGGTGGAATGAAGAGTTTTAGAGTTTCACATTGAATTATCCAGTGGTGGATTTTTCTTCTTCTTTGAAGGTTTGAAATGTGAACATTGTTCTGCTACAGTCAATGGACTAAACCAGAGAAGAAGAAAACAGACTGTACCATGAAGATCCTCAGTGTGGATCAGTATAATATCAGCCTGATGTCTGCAGTTTAGTGTCAGCACAACTTTCACATCATATTCATCTCAGCACAACTAAAACATGCTGACTGACCTCAGAGTTTCAAGTCCACATCCTGGACTCTCCAGGAAACCACACAACTGCTTCACTCCTGAATCCTGCAGCTTGTTGGAGCTCAGGTCCAGCTCTCTCAGATGGGAGGGGTTGGACTTCAGTGCTGCTGCCAGATAATCACAGCTGATCTCTGACAAATCACAGCGCTTCAATCTGTATAAAGAATGAAAGATGTAAGTTTATTAGACAAAGTGTGAGCTTGAAATCATTCAGTGTTTCATAATCTGTTCAGAGCTGAAGAAGGTTCAGAATGTAGAAGTTTAGAAAATGGAAGCTCCAAACAGCTGAAGCCAACAGGAAGCAGCTTCAAAAAAACACAACAAGAGAAAAAACTCTGAATGTTTCACATTAAAGTCGTACATTAATCATAAAAACATGAAAAAAAAAAAACCTTGAAAAAGTTGTGTTTTTCATTCCAGGAACCACATGGCTTCACCTTTAAAGGTGAAGTGTGAAAGAAATGGACATATTTGAAGTCCAACACATTTTTCCAGTCCCATTATTAAAGCAGACAAACTACAAGCTCATTTTCATTCCAGCAAGTCATCTTCTGACCTGGACTAACAACACTGGTCTCTGGGCGTTTCTCAATATGCGTACTTGTGCGTACTTGCGTTCTCGTGTACTCGTGATACGTCATCAGTCGGAGACCAAGTACTGTTCCAATTCGAAGTACGCATCAAGCCGAGAACGCGAAAAAGTCCCGGATGTGTTCTCGCTCCGCCCGTTTCATCGAGCATGCATCGGTGTGGACTTGGTAAAGCTAAATATCCCAGAATGCATTTCGTCCAGAACAGCGGACTCCCGGCACATCATTTTCAACCCCCCCCCGCTCGCGGTCTTTTCACTACTCAGGTTAAAGAAACCCCAGCAGCTGTCTATCATATTGTGTGTCCACTAAAATAAAAATAAAAGCGTTCTAACATCTCACCTGCTTGTTTTTATTAAGGTATGTACACGTATGTACACGTATGTACATGTACACTATTTTTATTAATAGAGGTTTCACTACTGAGGTTAACAATGATATATAAGTCACTTAGATCACTTCCAAATGTTAATGTTTGGTTTATTTCAGTGTTTTATTTGTTCCTGAGTAAACCGGTTTGGCTGTGATTAAAGTTAAGCTTCATAACATGTTACTCACAGTTAAATTAAGAGGGGACGGCAGTAAAAACTCCGGACCTGTGACATCATCACGTACGCTGGTGTTCCGATTGTACAAATCACGAGTCCGTGCTCGCGTTCTCGGCGAGTCCGTACTCGCCGAGAACGAGAGTACGTACTCGCGTACTTGAGAATTGAGAAACGGCCTCTATGTGCAGCTGGCTGTGAGACCAGTGCTCAGGGAGCGTCTACAAAGTGCAACACTGAAAGAACATCACACACAAATTTGCTTCCAGCACTTTCACACAAACATCTACTGTCATTATTTTCACCAAACTCTGTGGATCCTTTATTGAAAATTCACATGTGATTCAAATGGTCAGACAAAAGAGGGTTATGAGGAAATATGATGAAATGTTGTGTATTAGCAGCAAGTTATTGAATCATTTTCCTCACAAACCAAACAAAATGATTGACAAACATGTTTTTACAAACTCAGTGTTGGACTTTGATCAGCAGGATAACATTTATGGATGATGTTCTAAATTAGGCTCAAATATGTGACAGACATTTAATCCCATGTCAGTTTGGCCTCATCCTGGGCCAGATTATCCAACACACACTCTGACCACAGGCCCAGGGGCCACGCACAGCTGGGCTCCATCCAAGAGACAGGAAACTAAACCAACACAATAATAAAGAGCAACATTTGATCTTCTTACATTTTAGCTCTTCAAGCCAAACATAGTAAAACCATGAGCATATATATGTTTTCTGATAAAATGATGTGACAGGTAGAATAGAGTAAAGTTGTGGTGTTACAGCCGTTTTTTCTCCCCTCTGCTGCCCAGGCTGTTAGTCTCTCCCAAACTCAGCTACAGGACTTCCAAATGAATGAAAGCAGCAGAACTGACTTTACAAATGAAAGAGGAAGAGGAGAAGAAGAGGAGAGGGAGGCCACCCTGACCATCACTCCAGCTGAAAACATCACACTTCTATTAAAGTTGGTGAGAAAATGTTGAGCAGGATGAGCTGCTGGCTAATCTGGAGGCTGAAGCAGCAACTCACAGTCACAGTGGATTTCCACTCATGAAAAAGCTCTGGCTGCGTCATTTCTCATTTCACATAAGAAACTCTAAACACAACATGAACCTGTGGAGGCTGAAAAACTGTCCTGTCAAACATCTCCCCGTCACCACTCCACTTCTGTCAGCCTTTAAATGAACCCTGCTCAAGTCATTTCTGAAAGCACTCAAACTTCTTCACATTTGTCTTCAGACACATCCTGAACATTTAGGAACTAAAGAAAGTTTCAAACATTAAAGATCTGAAATACAGAAAAACAACAACAGCTGCAGTCAGTGAACTCACCTCAGAGTCTCCAGTCGACAGTTTGGACTCTCCAGTCCAGCACACAGAAGCTTCACTGCTGAATTCTGCAGGTTGTTCTCACTCATGTCCAGCTCTGTCAGATGGGAGGGGTTGGACTTCAAAGCTGAGGCCACAACTTCACAGTGAGACTCTGAGAGTCGACAATGAGTCAGTCTGTGATTATAGAAAATATAAAATGTGTATACACATTTTTTATTATAATTATAAAAGCAGAAAATCTGCATTATAAACACAGACTGAATGTATATGAAGACAAAACAGAGTGAGGTCATAATCTGATGAACATCTGCTCTTCACATCTGTGCTTCAGCTCCTCTTACTGTGTTTGACACAACGATTGAGTCTCTCTCAGACCTGCAGACTTTTAATGAGAATCTTTGTTTGGCTTTAATCTGCAGATGAAGGAGGAAGATGGTGTCACATTTAGGCTTCCATAATGTCCACAGTCTGTCACTGAGATCTGATCCAGAGTCAGAGTGAAGACACACATTTGGACTGTTTCCTGTCTTGAATCTGACTCCAGAACATTTTGAATGAGTTCAGCTCAGTGAAGAGTTCCAGCTGGAAAGATGATCTCTGTTTGCTACCTGCTGCTGTCAGGTACGACTGTTCACGTCCACACGCAGGAAAAACCTGCTGACTGTGTAGGGATGTTTAGCTTATTTTAGAGTTTAGACATGTAGGAATGTTTAGTTTGCTTTAGAGTTTAGAAATGTGTTAAGATAGA
Organism: Oreochromis niloticus; assembly: GCF_001858045.2. Taxonomy (NCBI): domain Eukaryota; kingdom Metazoa; phylum Chordata; class Actinopteri; order Cichliformes; family Cichlidae; genus Oreochromis; species Oreochromis niloticus. The sequence goes on from NW_020327533.1 coordinate 325,205, forward strand.
ATGTAGAATTATTGTAGAGACACTGACACTGCCCTCAATATAATAAAGGCCTGATTGTGTCGTGAGCTTAGAAGTAGATTTGTAACTGGATAACTGTGGTCTGGAGGGGAGATGGTATTTATGGCCCCTAGGAAGAGACACATACCCACAGTGGTTTAACTGATATACTCCCACACCTATATGCACACTCACTCACGTGCACGCATATATCAGGTATGCACACACAGTCACTCACGAGCACTCACATAGACACGCGGGAACGTGCACATGTAGGCATTCACGTGCTCGCACACACACAAGTAAAAGTAGGTAAACATAGCACTTAGTTTTATGGCACCTCGTAGAGGGATTAGAAGGGGGGTCACTTATACAAAACTGCATGTAACAGACAAAGGGGTTGAGATCTGCAGAGAAAGTCCGGGGTTCTGTACATCTCCCTTCTAGAAGGTATAATCAATAAGTGTGTATTAATAAAGGTATTGTTAATTGACTACTGAGTCCCGGTGTTCTTTCTGGAGGCCTGACGAATATACGAACCGGGGTGAAACTGCTTTTCGCAACAGCTGTTACCAAACGGAGCAGAAATCTCATCACTGGACAATAATGATGAATGAACTCAGAGCTGCTGATATCAGATCTGATTTCAGGGGAACTAAACACAGAAATGATTGGCTCATTTTAGCTTTCTGAGCCATTATCTGCTGGTGTGTCGCTAGTTGGCAGAAAATGATTTGTATTCCTGTTCAGGGCTTCAGTGTTTATGAGTCCAGATCCAGGTGACAGCAAGTCAAAATGATGTTACCTGTCTGTGTCCAGCAGCAGCCTGTGTTCACTTTGAATATTGTTATAACCTGACATGGATCAGTTTGTCTTTGATTGGTTTGTAAATGTCACTGTTTCCATTGGACCTGAGTGACGGTACAAAGACAGAGAGGGAGAGAAAGGAGAGAGAGGATGGAGACAGCAAAGAGAGAGCAAACACAAACAGGTGAGAGTGGACAGGTGACCAAGGTCACACAATCAGAGAGCTTCTGTTTGACCCACAGTCACTGATGATGACTGCACATAACCAAGCAGTGTGTTACTCTGATATCAAATATGGATCCTGCTCTTATAATAATGATCATCAGATGATATTATTGTGTTATTTTGTAGCTGAATACGATGTTTGTGTGATTATCAGTGAAAGAAGCAGTGAGGAGGATGGAGAGAGAGAGAGGACAGAGGGTGAAGTTAGAAACACTAAAAGGATTTTTCATGGATTTCATGGATGATTTGAGTGATTTCCAGCAGGACACTTAAACATGTCAGTGGACGTCCTAAAGAACATATTCACTGATATGAAACGTGTCATTGAACAGGATTAATATCAGTGGAAACATGGTGGAAACAGCTGTGACTGCATGGATGTGACACACTTCAAATCTGTTCTCCACGCTTGGATTTGGGATCCATGGAGCTGCTGCTGAGTCTGTACAATAAAGGATGGTGTGGAAGGTTGCAGCGTACGGACACAAACACTGTGTGGTTACAATCTGATTTGATTTTCAAAATTAAACTACTAACCTACACTGATCAATGATGTTAATGATCACATCTGGACTCACCCAGCCTTTCTGCAGTTCCTCACAGCTGGAATCAGTCTCTGTCGTCCCCGCTCTGATGTGTTGTACTTCTGCAGGTCCAACTCATCCAGAACCTCCTCTGACATCTGCAGCATGAAGGCCAGAGCTGAGCACTGGATCTCAGAGAGTTCCTTCTCTGATCTGTTCTCTGACTTCAGGAACTCTTGGATCTCCTGAAATAATGAGAGGTCGTTCATCTCCATCAGACAGTGGAAGATGTTGATGCTTCTGTCAGGAGAGATTTCATCACTGTTCATCTCCTTCAGGTTGTTGATGACCCTCTGGATGGTTCCTGGACCGTTCTCTGTCTGACCCAGCAGACCTACTAAGAGTCTCTGGTTGGACTCCAGACAGAGGCCATGAAGGAAGCGAACAAACAGGTCCAGGCGGCCATTTTCACTCTGGAGGGATTTAGACATGACTCTCTTGAGAAACACATCCAAAGAGGACTCTTTATATTTTTTCTTCAGCACCTTTGTCTTCCTGTTGGTGAGATAGTGGAACATGTAGACTGCAGCCAGAAACTCCTGAATGCTCAGATGAACAAAGCAGTAGACTGGTTTCTGGAAGATCACACACTCTCTTTTGAAGATCTCTGTACAAACTCCTGAGTACACCGAGGCCTCTGTCACATCCAGACCACACTGCTCCAGGTCTTCTTGGTAGAACATGATGTTTCCTTTCTCCAGATGTTTAAACGCCAGCCTCCCCAGCTTCAGAAGAACTTCCCTGTCAGCCTCCATCAGCTCCTGTGGACTTGTCTCATGTCCCTCATGGTACTTGTTCTTCTTCCTCTTTGTCTGAACCAGCAGGAAGTGTGAGTACATGTCAGTCAGGGTCTTGGGCAGCTCTCCTCTCTGCTCTGTAGTCAACATGTGCTCCAGAACTGTAGCAGTGATCCAGCAGAAGACTGGGATACTACACATGATGTGGAGGCTCCTGGATGTCTTCATGTGGGAGATGATTCTGCTGGACAGCTCTTCATCACTGAATCTCCTCCTGAAGTACTCCTCCTTCTGGGCGTCAGTGAAGCCTCGTACTTCTGTTATCCTGTCAACACATGTAGGAGGGATCTGATTGGCTGCTGCGGGTCGGGAAGTTATCCAGACGAGAGCCGAGGGAAGCAGATTCCCCTGGATGAGGTTTGTCAGCAGCTGGCTGACTGATGACTTCTGTGTGACATCAGACAGCAGCTTCCTGTTGGTGAAATCCAATGAAAGTCTGCTTTCATCCAGGCCGTCAAAGATGAACAAAAGCTGAGAGACAGCCAGCTTCTCTGCTGTGACCTTCTGTAATGTTGGATGGAAAACATGGAGCAGCTCCAGAAGACTGTACTGCTCATCTCTGATCAGGTTCAGCTCCCTGAATGAAAGCAGAACCACCACACTGACATGTTGGTTCTCCAAGCCCTCTGCCCAGTCCAGAGTGAACTTCTGCACTGAGAAGGTTTTTCCAACACCAGCCACGCCGTTGGTCAGAACCACTCTGATGGGTCTCTGTTGGTCAGGGAAGGCTTTAAAGATGTCCTGGCACCTGATTGGAGCGTCATGGAGGGCGTCCATCTTGGAAGCTGTCTCCAGCTGCCTCACCTCATGTTGGGTATGAACCCCTTCACTCTGTCCCTCTGTGATGTAGAGCTCAGTGTAGATCCTGTTGAGGAGGGTTCTACTTCCTGTTTCATCACTTCCTTCAGTCACACGTTCACATCTCCTCCTCAGACTGATCTTATGTTCATCTAAAACCTCCTGCAGACCAACATCTGCTGAAAGAAAGAAAAACAGAAAGAAAACTCTTCAATGTCTGAACAACAACAAGAAGTCCAGTTTTCAGAAATGAGTCCATCAGCAGACAGATGTTCAGTCTTACTTTGTACACAGCTGCTCTGACTGGCTGTCTGCAGTCCAGCTCTGCTTCTGGATCTTTCTCCACACTGGGGACAGGACGAGTCTCCTGATGAAGCAGACTGGTCCCAGTATGAGGAGATGCACTGTCTGCAGAACCAGTGTCCACAGCTGGTAGAGACTGGATCCTTCAGGACGTCCTGACACAAAGCACAGCAGGAGAGCTGCTCCTCCTCACAAACACCACTCCTCTTCCTCTTCCTCCCTCTGTGAACACATTTCTTTATCACTAACATCATTTACTGTTAGTGACAAACATCCAGATTTGATGACACTGTGCAGACATTCTGGTCTTTAGTTTATAGCCACATTACTGTTATGTTATCAATAAGGTAGCAGCTTGTAACTATGACTAATAATAAAATGATAATGTATGAGCTCATGTAACAGAGTTAGAAAATAGCTTAATGAATTTCCTCAAAATTGATGTGCTTTGTGAATAGTTGGAGCCACCTGGTGGACAAATACCGCAACTGCAACTGTTAAGGTTCCAAATTGCTGCACAGCGCATGCCTCAGCAAAGGAAAATACTCCCAAGCTGGTGGTAGGTGTTTGTGAGCGATACTGTTGTCAATTTTGTATGTGTATTAATGAAAACATTCTTATAGTGGTAATTGTCAACATGTATTTTGATTGTAAGCAGTACTAGCATGTATCCTGAAAGTTACAGGCATTTTGATGCATGGGTAGTAACTTTATTCTCGAGTAGCATTTTTAGTTAGCATGCTAAGCTAATACTCGTTAGCTAGTCGGGTGCTTTTTGACTTGCACTCAGCTCTAATGTTTCTCTGTGTGATTGTAATTGTTCTAATTCTTTTTAACAGAACTGAATGTTGCAGTTGCTTTGCACACTGTTAATGACGACTGTGTGCTGTTTTCTTTGTACCAGGTAGGCGCTGTTAAGTATATGTTTTAGTTGATGCTGTTGTATAGGAAAAAAATGATGAACAATGATGATTGTTTTACTATAGAAAAGCTGTTTATATATGTTATTGTTGTCATTGGTTAGGGAAAAGGAGATATAATGTCTCTTATCACTCATTTACCACAAGGAGAAAAATAAATAAATAATACTGCTACTATACGATCACAGGTTTGGTTTCAGCTAGAACTTTTAAAAGAAAGACTTTGTTGATGTTGTGTTGTATAAATACATCTTAGTCATTTGTTAAGTGTTATGTTTGGAAAAAAAAAAAGGAAAATACTCCCAAGCTGGTGAACTGAATGTTGCAGTTGCTTTGCACACCGTTAATGACGACTGTGTACTGTTTTCTTTGTACCAGTTGCCAGAATAAAGAGGGAGCCCAGAGTAAGGGCAAGTCCAGCATTGCAGTGCCGTCCTTTCTACATGGGGATATCACACCACTTGCACGATAGACTCACAGAACAGCAACAGCTACACTCAGCGACACACAACTTCAGTCCTGACTGTCTATATTGTTTTGATAGATAACAGTTATTTGTGTCCAAAAACGGTCATGTTTCTTTTAAAGTTTCTGACTGTAGCTGAGAAAAGTCTGGCATCAATTACATATAGACTGTGTAACCTGCATCACCAACTCTATAGGAGAGATGGCACGATACCACTTTTTTATGTCCGATACCGATATCATAAATTGGGATATCTGCCGATACCGATATGAATCCGATATAGTGTGTTTTTTAATCAATAAATAAACAACAACACTAAAGCTATTCTGTTATACCTTTATGTAAAAAATACACTGCGCCCAAAATATTTCATAGTTCAGCAACACTGATCAATCTAATAAATTTAAACCTGCTCCATCCTCCCTATTCTGGTATTTTAAAGAGTACTTAGCAGAAATATTAAACAACCTAACTAATAGCAAAAACTCCCAGCAAAAGAAAATAGGGAACCACCCCCCACCCTCCACCTCATGATGCTTAATCGATGTAATCAACTTTAATTTGATGCAGGGTGAAAAAAAAACATGCACAGAAATAAATTATTTTTCAAGAATAATTATATAGATTCAACATCTTTCTTCAACAGAATTGCAGACTGCACAGATGGTACCTTCCCAAAGGACAAAGTACTATAGCTTACTAGGGTATATTAGACTTAACAGTTACTATATACAGTAATGGACTTCTATACATTTTACATCAGATTAAAACTTTGGGTGTAAGATTCAGATAATTATTTATTAAAAGCTAGATATTTTAAATGAGAATAAGAAAGAAAAGTATGTCTTTGTGCCCCTTTTCCCTGTTCATGCCCTATCGGCCCCCCTGGCTACACTTTGCTAGATCCGCCCCTGCACAGTTACCAGCCGTCAGCTACTTAGAAAAGGATCCTGGTGTAGAAAGTAAGATTAAATATATTCTAACAACAGCTTATCAAGCTTAAACGTGCTGCTGTTGTTCAGAAGCTGGTTTCCTCTTTCTGGTGCAAAGTGGGCCAAAAACAAAGAAGAGAGACGGACTCGCGACAGAAAAGCCGATCAGCTGATCATTAAGCAGTTTCACGATTGAAGTAGCAGCAGGAGAGGGAGAGAGAGAGGCAGTCGCTCCATATATCGGTTGTTAAGCTTAACATGGGAACGCTTTACAAACATTCAGAGATGAACTTACACACTTGCTTTACTTCTCTCTGGGATAACTTCCTCGGAGATGAAATGCTGGTTTGGTAGCGAGGCTACAAATACACACAGCTGGTCTATCACGTGAGCACACTGCTCCGAAGTGCTACGGTTATGAGCCGAGTTATGACGTGTTGCAAGTTTTGTGAGGTGCTTTTTTGATATTTAATGGATCGGATTATATTTTTTATTTCTCTCCGATATCCGATCCAGTAATTTAGGTCAGTATCGGACCGATACCGATACGTAATATCAGATCGGTCCATCTCTACTCTATAGGGGTGTCCAAATTCATGGGCTGCATCCTCCTGAGGACCCGGCCTTCGCGGTCTACGTGGGCCGGGTCCTCAGAAGGTCGGGTAGGCCGAAAGAAAACTGCTGTGAAATTGGACGGTCTAGCCTTCAGTTTTGCGACCGCTGTCTCGGTGGAGTTTAATAAACTCAGCCATCTGTTCCTTGCTATCTAAAATATAACAGGACACTGGAGTAAATTCTCGACCATCTCATACTTCTGTTTAATCAGTTTTCTGCTTGATGTTTATTCAGCTGTATGAAAACCAAGGAGGAACCCACCTGGGGGATTAATAGTTTTATTTTATCGAATCTAATCTAATAACTTTAATCTCAGCCAAATCGATTTACTCACGAACAAATAAAACACTGAAAAAAGCCAAACAATTACAGTTTTAGGTTGTCTAAGTGACTTATATATTACATTTAACCTGAGTAGCGAAAGTCCGCGGTGATCTGAAAATGATGTGCCGCCGTTCTCGGCGGCTCTAGTGACCCTCGAGCTCCTGGCTAGCTAGCCAGCTGGTGGATAACATACGTCTCCGAAAACATCAGAGCACTTTTGCAAATATGCGATGTCTTGATAAACCAATCACATATTTGAAATTTACACAGCTACATTCTCACCTGAAAATAAGTTAAAAGTTTATTTTGTGACCCAGAAAGAGTAATAAGAGTAATATTAAAACTTAGTAGCGGCCGCCATTGTTTCATAGCGCGGCTGGGCCGCGCTATGAATTCTGGGATATGGTGGGCCACGAAGGACACACACAACCCATCCTTCAAATTTGGGGAAAAGGAGGACGCATTTGTCGGCTGCATTCGGAGGAGTCTACGAATTTGGAAAGCCTCAGGCGCGTCGGTGTGACCTAATCGGTCTACAAATGCGGCCTCAGGAGGATGCAGCCCATGAACTTGGACACCACCTATGTGGACTCCTGAGCCTTTCTGGGATAGGCTCCAGCTCCCGAGCAAACCTGATAAGAGGAAGAGAATGGATGGAGGGTATCGGAAAGGTTATCAAGTCCTTTCCTGGGTATCTTTCTCAAGTTTCAAAGTCTACCATCATGACAGCCCTTTTCTGAACACTGTTAAAACAGCCCTGAAAAGCAGGAAACTGAGGAAAATGTTCTGATCTTAGTTGCAGAATAAACTTTTAAACATACTCTTTTGCCTTTTTCTGAGAGGACAGCGAGGACTTTTCAGACAGGAAAGAGGACAGAGACAGTGACGGAGGACACACAGCAAAAGGCCCATGGTTGGAATCAACCCCAACCTTGTGATATATGGTCACCTGCTCAATCAGGTGAGCTGAACTGGCTCCCAAATGCATTCATTTAAACAACCTTTGAACTCTGTGAGTCAGCAGCTCTCTTACATGGTCAGCTGAGGTCCATGACTGAAGAACATTGTTGGTGCAGGTTCATTACTGAAGTCTGGAGGTCTGGGCTTGGACCAGTCACTCCTCACAGAAACACAGCTGTACACTGGAGACTGTGACCTCTGACCTCTACAAACACAAACATGTTTCTATTCATATCACATCATTCACTAAAACACAACTCAAATAGTTCAGTCCTGCATTCATTTCAGCCTCATGTTCACTCAAACATTCACATCATCTCCAAGATCCAACTGACACACACTTTTCCATCAGTGTGTCTGATTACACCAATAAATTGATTACTGTTTAGTGTGTTCTGTCTGTAAAGCTTCAAACAGATGAGCTTTGTTTAAATATTCTACAGCAGTCTTTCTCAAACTGTGGCATGCGTACCACTGGTGGTACTTTGGCTCTCTCTAGTGGTATGCAGTGGGTTTTTAGTGGGGGTTTTTTTTTTATTAAATAATATGCCATTGTGGAGGTATGCAAAGACGACACGAGAGTTCCCGAGACTCTTCTGGGAGCCGGAGTCAACCAGAAAACTTTTCCCCGAGCGTGAGTCCTCTATGAAGAGCAGCCTTTCCTTATTGTCAGCAGTCGCGGCCACTACAGAGTGCTGGCGGCCTCGTTTCCCTGGGCCTTAAAACGGCAAGGCAGCACACAGCGCTGTGCTGTGGCGCCAAAACACTGATGGTAAAAACACTGCCCTTTTCCACGATGCCGCCGTGCCGCAATCCCAGCCACCATCGATGAGCCGGGTCCCCGGAAGAATCGGTAGAGGCGCGGTGAGTTGGGAACTCTCGCCTGGATGCTGAAGCTCCTGGTAGCCAGGATAATGCGATTTGCTTCTTCTGTTAGTGAGTGGTAATCCTCCAAGGCCAGCAGCCGGGAGTTGGCGAGGCCAGCTCGCACTGGAGAAGGCAACTGTCGGAGGAAGAGGTGAGTGAAGACGAAGCAGTCATCCGTTCCTAGCAAGGACAGCATGCTCTCTGTGAGCTTGAGAGCGGTACCATCACCCAGGCCCGAGAGAGAGGGGAGTTTCTCGGCCCGCTCTGCTTTTCCACTCTATAAAAGTTAATGTGAGGGTTCCCGATGGTTAGGGACAAATGCAATCACATGGCTGGATGCTATATGGACCAAACTTCAGTCAGGAGAATAACTGAGATAATCCATCCACAATACGAGGTTAGTCATTCATATACTGCTGCATGCGCTGGGCTGTAGTTACATCATAAGATTTAATAACTGAGCTTTAAAATGAACAGCAGTAATAAAAACCGAGAGGGGCCAACAGTGATCACTGACTGTTTTTAGGGTCTTGTTCAGATTAAATAGATGGAGATCCATTTTTTTCTCTTTTTTTTTTTTAAACACACATAAAGATTGGATATCCCACCTGCTGTGAATGTTTTAATGTTATTATCACTGCTCACATCCTGTTTATAACAGTTAAAATAATTAACATTCATATAAGAAATAAAACTGTCTCATGTAAACTGTATGTGGTGTTAAATAGGCCTATAGTACTGTGGTACTTCCAGAGCCATATATTTTATGAAGCGGTACTCACTGTGAACAGTTTGAGAACCACTGGTCTAGCGTAAATAGACTGGTTCTTACTCAGAGGACTTTAAACAGACGCACGAGCACTTTTTCTATTTAACACTCACACACCGATGAATGCTTGGGAGACCAACATAGGGTTAGTATCTTGCCCAAGGATATTTGGCATTCAGACTGGAGCAGACGGACTAAACTACCAACCTTCTGAAACACTGAAAAAAGCTAAACAATAACATTTTGAAGTTATCTGAATGTCTTATATATCATGTTTAACCTGAGTAGCGAAAGACCGCGGTGATCTGAAAATGATGAAGCCAGGGGTCCGCTGTTCTCGCCGGCTCGAATCCCTATTGAACCCCCCGGCTAGCTCTCGAGCTGGTGGGTAACAGACGTCTCCGAAAACGTCAGAGCACTTTTGCAAATATGCAATATCTTGATAAACCGAGCAAATATCTGAAGTTTACACAGCTACATTCTCGCCTGAAAATATGTTAAAAGTTTATTTTGTGACCCAGAAAGAGTAGTGAGAGTAATATTAAAACTAACTAGCTGCCGCCATTGTTGGAAACTGGAATTGGCTGGGCCACGCTATGAATTCTGGGATATGGTGGGCCACAAAGGATACACCCAACCCATCCTTCAAATTCGGGGAAAAGGAGGACGCATTTGTCGGCTGCATTCGGAGGAGTCTACGAATTGGGACAGCCTTCGGCGCGTCGCTGTGACGTAATTGGTCTACAAATGCGGCCTCAGGAGGATGCAGCCCATGAATTTGAACACCGCTAATCTTTCAGAGATGCTAACTGTCTGACAGCTAGATTTTATTCTGAGCTGATTATATCTGATGTAATTGCTGTCTCTGCCCTCACACACCGAGTGAATGAAATGTAAAATAAATGCACACTAATGTTTAACTGGATTTAATTTTGTATAAACAAACGTCTGCAGATGAAGTCTCTCCTCTGAGCTTTGACAGCTTTGACTTTATGAATGAGGAAATGACTCGGAGCGTCAGTCAGCTGGTTCAGGTGCAGCAGGAGGGAGGAGTCACACACAAACTCAGAGTTTGTTGAAGAAAACCAGTAAACAGAGTTGGATCGAAGTCTCTTTTTGGAACAGAAAAACCCAGTTTGCCTGATTTAAGGATGAACAAACTCAGACATTCTTGTCTTACGTCCTTTTAACCCTAACCTGTCACTGTTCAGTGAAGCTCTGACCTCAGAGGCTAGAACATGTTGCAGCCTGATGAACATCATCCTCATGTCACGGCCCTGGCCATATTTTACATCACGGTGGCTGGGTTTGTTCTGTGTGTGTCCTCTGTCTTTAAGGTCCATCATCAAGTGCCTGTTTTAAAAACCCTCTCCAACAGTTGTACCGAGGAAGCAACTGACAGGAGCAGCAGACCCATCCTTGGCCTCACAACCTTTGTGTGTCACTTTAGAGCAGGGGTGGGCAACTCCAGGCCTCTAGGGCCGTGTCCTGCAGGTTTTAGAAATCACCTGCAGGGCTCTAGAGTGCGACCAATTTGGTTGCAAATGCGAAATAATTTTTTCAAATGGTGCGATTAAAAAAAATCCCTGGTTGCATCAGTGCAACCAGCTGTTTGAGTAAAAAAAGAACAAAAAAAGTCTCGGCAACTCTGAAAATCTCCGTGTGGTCAACAACAGAGACATATTATGCCCATATCGTGGTTTAGACCAATCAGAGATAGTCTCGGGCGGGACCTCTCTGATTGGCTGTGGTCCAGATATTTCTGTAGTCCTTTGTGTACATTTGAAAGTGCAGAGAGAGGTGAGTGGCTTGATATCGAGCATCAGGCAAGCATTTGAAAGCATCAGGCTTTCAAATGAATTAAAAGTCTGTCTTGGTCTTTCGTTAATTAATAGGCTGGTGTGAAAAATTGCTGCCACACCGCCCCCTCGGCCTGTGCTTCGAGGTTTCTGGTAGTTAGAATGACTCGGGGGTGTTGATTCATTTAAACTAACATACTCATCCTGCTGCAACCAGGTTTCTGTAAGGCAGAGTAAATCGATTTGTTGATCAATTATTAAGTCATGTACTAACAGAGACTTGGAGGAGAGAGACCTAATATTTAATAATCCACATTTCACTGTTTTACTCTTTGGTTCAGATGTGGATACTGTATTGTTCTTTCTTTGTGATTTTTTATGTTTAAGTTGTTTATTGCTGGGTTTTGGTTTGTTTTTTGTCTGTTTGGGAGCTGACACAGTCTCTACGGAGATGGGTTTTTGGGGGGGTAGCAGGAGGAGAGAAGCTGCAGAGAGGCGTGTAAGACTGCAACTCTGCTTCCTGGTCCCAACTCTGGATAGTCATATTTTGGGGGGTTTAATAAATTTGTCCATATTTCTAGAAATGAGAGCTGCTCCATCCAAAGTGGGATGGATGCCGTCTCTCCTAACAAGACCAGGTTTCCTCCAGAAGGTTTGCCAATTATGAAGCCCACATCGTTTCTGGGACACCACTCAGACAGCCAGCAATTTAAGGAGAACATGCGGCTAAACATGTCACTCCTGGTCTGTTTGGGGAGGGGACCAGAGAAAACTACAGAGTCCGACATTGTTTTGGCAAAGTTACACACCGATTCAATATTGATTTTAGTGACCTCCGATTGGCGTAACCGGGTGTCATTACTGCCGACGTGAATTATGATTTTACTGTATTTACATTTACCCTTAGCCAGCAGTTTTAAATTTCCTTCAGTGTCGCCTGCTCTGGCCCCTGGAAGACAATTGACTATGGTTGCCGGTGTCTCTAGCTTCACATGTCTCAGAACAGAATCACCAATTACCAGAGTTTGACCCCCGGCGGGTGTGTCGCCAAGTGGGGAAAAACGGTTAGACACATGAACAGGTTGGTGGTGTACCTGGGGCTTCTGTTTAAGACTATGCTTCCTCCTCACCGTCACCCAGCCGCCCTCTTTCCCCAGCTGCTTGGGATCTGCCGGGAAACAGCTAGCGGGGCCTACGCTATCTTCGGCTGCACCAGCTACAGGGGCCTGGCTAGCTACGGGTGAATGAAGGGTGCGAAGCCGAGTCTCCAATTCAGTAATCCTGGCCTCCAGAGCTGCAAATATGCTACATTTGTTACAGGTATCATTACTGCTAAAGGAGGCTGAGGAGTAACTAAACATCTGACACAATGAGCAGGAAAGTGCAGGAGGGACAGGTGAAGTAGCCATGGTGCTAACGAGTCGGCTACGAGCTAAGCTAAGCTAGCGAAACAGTAAAGAGACAGTGAGTGAATACTTTGGCTATAAATTATGTAGTGAGCACACAGAAAGGGTGATTCAGATGAAGCACGTGAAGATTATACTATGAAAAAAGAATGTATTTAAAAGTTTTTAATTAAATTGCTAAGCAGATAAGCTACTCAGAAACACCACTGTGTTTGAGCAGGAACAGGAAGTGATACTCTACCGCAGAGCGAGCGAACAGGTTTTGTCTCTCTCCAACCAAAATTCACTGAACCAGCAGCAAAAGAAGATCCAAACTACGCTTCACATTTGATAAATGTCGTCATGAATGTCTTTCTGTGTTATATTCTCAGTTACTTTGACACAAAGGCTACGTCCACATGTACACGGGTATTTTTGAAAACTGTCCACATGTAAATGCAAAAACTAAGGAAAACGCTGCTATCAACATGCCAAAGCAACAAGTGGCGATATATTCCTAACCGTGGAGAAATGTTGGCCAATCAGAAGTCTAGAAGCCTGGGTGGGAAAGAGTAAACAAAGATGGTGCATAGAAGCAGAACTGTGTGTAGGGACAGTAACTGTGTGTATATGTAAGTATTTAAACACTGCCAAGAGTAAAATTAACAGTAACAGCATTTTGTCTAAGTCCGCCATTGTAGAAATTCATTTCACCAAAACAATAACGTGTCGGACAGTGTGACGTGAAAAAAGGCGCACACCTTTGGCGCTGCGTTTTCTCCATTTTCCTCGTCCACACGTAAATGCAAAAACTGAGTTTTCGAAAATATCCACCCTGGCAGGCGTTTTTAAAAATCTCAGTTTTCAGTGACCGAAAACGCCGTTTACGGTTGGACGAAAGGTGCAAACGCATAGAAAAATCTGCATTTTCAAAAATACCCGTGTACGTGTGGACGTAGCCAAAGACATCTGCTGTGATGCTCACACCTCTGATGAAGTCTCACAGTGTCAGTACTGATAAATGATCAGAATTATAATATTTCTGATTGTCTGAGGCAAAATTTAATCGAATCGATACATTATATGCTGCAATAAATGCACTGCCCAACTGTCTCCTCTCCCCACTGCCTTTCAGCGGCAGGCAGCAGCAAACAGGTCGTCAGAGGAGGCCAAGATGAGAATTAAGTTTAACATTGGCTACAATATTACCAAAGAGTGCCAAAGCACTTTAAGCACAAACACTTTTTCAGTAACTTATCTTTCTTGTAGAACGGTGCTCCAAATAAAGAACTTTGTGTTGACAAGATTGTTAGTTAATCATTTACAAATCAATATTGTCTGTATGGACAGCAATTTTAAAAAATGTGTACTACAGTTAAACTACGGTGTTAAGTGATGCGGTTGAAAAATTTGGGTGCGCCTAACTTTGGTGCTGGTGTGCCTAAGAAAAACAGTCAGGCGCACCAGAATCAACTTCCTTTTAACCCTTATGTTGTGGTCCTGTCACCCTGGACCAGGACGTAACACCTGAGTATCCTCCTTTGATCACACACAGACACACTTCCACAAACATGTTCTCATAAAGATAAAACTCAAATATAAATGTAAAAGTAGGTTTTATACAGGATCATTTATTTAAAAAAAAACACATTGAACAAGTCTACTATTCTTCTATCATTTGCTTTCTCCTTCTCTTTCTCTACTTTTAGGACTTCTGTGAACATATGATAAAGATTTAAATCATATTATTGTATAAATACAGAGATTGTAAAGTGGTCTCAGATTTAAAAACACAACCATAAATGAGTCAGCAGCTCTCTTACATTGCTGCTGCAGGTTCATGACTGAAGTCTGGAGGTCTTTCTCTGGACCAGTCACTCCTCATAGACACACAGCTGGATACTGGAGACTGTGACCTCTGACCTCTGCAAACACAAACATGTTTCATTCATATCATATCAATTACTGACAAATTTTATCATGAAAGCCACAGGTGCTGCATAATACAACTGGGCAATATGTCGAGTTTTTTAAAATATATCGATATATTTTTATACGAGATATAAGATGTGACAATGTGGTTTATATGGATATAGTCTATGTTATGTTATAATTATACTTGTGTAGCTGCTAGTTTGCCTCTCTTTCGTCCACTTTTGTCTCTTTGCAACGTCACTCTGCCTCTCTGCTTCACTGAACACAACTCCCCCTCCTCCCCCCATCGCTTCACCTGCAAGCAGCACGAGATGGACACGGCAGCTATCAAAGAGGAGCTGGTCAGTAAAAAAGAAAACATCTGGAGTTTATTATTATTATTATTACTATTGTTTGGAGATGGTTCAGATTCAAAGTGTCAGCTGAGCAGCAGAATAATGTGTTCTGCAGAGAAAGTTGGGAAAGTGTCCCGACTAAAGGTTGGAGCACTACTAGTATTATCACCATTTACAACAGCGCCATAAAGTGCAGAATGAAGAGTGTGTGAAACTATGCTGTATCCCAGACCGTGAAGTCTCCCAGCCTCCTGCCCTGAAACATACCACCTTACAAAACTCGTGTACTGTATTTTCCGCACTATAGGGTGCTCTTAAAATCCTTTCATTTTCTCAAAAATCAACAGCGCGCCGTATGTATGAATTCTGGTTGTGCTTACTGACCGCGAACCGATTTTATGTGGTACATGGCGCTCTGTCACAGCAATCTGTCACAAATATTTTAGTACGACTTCGGTAAGCTACGAAGCCGCACCGCTTGATGGATTGTTGGAGCATTACGGCTACCATAGTCAGGAGCCTCGCAGAGTAATACTACCGCAATATTACCATATTGTGTGTGTATAAGGACCACAAATGGCACCTGTAAGAGACACTATTGCAAAGAGGATTTCAAACTCCAGGCTGTCAGTCATGCAGTAGAACTTGGGAACAGAGCAGCTGTGAAATCTGTCTTTGTTCTAATGCTCAACATCTTTTAGTTTAATAAAAAAAATTTAAAAAGGAAGAGCAGGATAGTGAAGTGGTAAGACTACACGTCTTTGGAGGAGGAGTCGCAAGTTCGATTCCCACCCAGTAAGGGTCCTGGCTAGACCCCTCATGCTAACCCAAAAAGCCCTGGAATGGTGTGGCCACAAGAACATTTCACTACACATTGTACTGTGTATTATACTGCATGTGACAAATAATGAAGCTTGTTTGGGGTTTTTTTTTTGTTTACATTTTGACTGTACAACTGTGAGCTTTTTGTTATGCAACAACATTGTTTTATTTCATTCATGGAGTATTAGTAATTTTTCATGTACATGTATGCTGTATGTTAATAAAAGTGCCTGTGTGACATCTGGGACACAGCTTGGACTAAGAACTCTCTTTTTGTTCTTACTTTATGGCTTAAAAAAATAGTGAGATATGAATTTTGTGCCATATTGCCCTGCTGCACAGCACAAAGGTAAAAAATTTAGACACAAAAGTGTGGCTTCATAAGACACTCTAACGTTATTGTAGAAGAACCATAATTGTGATTGTGGACTGATCTAAGATTTGTTTGGAAAAAAACAGTTTTTACATAAAAGCAAGAAACTGAGCAAAATGTTCTGATCTCAGTTCAGAACAGACTTTTAAACATCCTCTTTTGCCTTTGTCTGAAAGGACAGCGAGGACCTTTCACACAGGACAGTGGACAGAGACAGTGAGGGAGGACACACAGCAAGAGGCCCATGGTTGGAATCAAACCTGTGATATGTGGTCACCTGCTCAACCAGGTGAGCTGAACTGGCTCCCAAATGCAAACAACCTTTGAACTCTGTGAGTCAGCAGCTCTCTTACATTGTTGGTGCAGGTTCATGACTAAAGTCTGGAGGTCTTTCTCTGGACCAGTCACTCCTCATAGACACACAGCTGGATACTGGAGACCGTGACCTCTGACCTCTGCAAACACAAACATAAATAACTGATCAGTTCTCTCTGACAGCCATATGATCAGCTGATCACTTTGTGATATTATATTGTGGCTGCCTCATAACACTGACATGTCAGCCAGTAATCATCCAGTTTAACATCCGTTGGTCCTTTTTCTGTCTGTGATGTGAATGAAGTCAGTTTGTTCTCAGCTCTTCTCTCTTTGCTGCACTGACTTCACTTAAACTTACAGAGATCTCAGCAAGAAAACAACAAGAAATCAAACTCAGATCAAACAGTTTGAACCAATCACAGATCAATGATTCTGTCATGGTTATGTTTGAAATGACTAATAAAGTCAGTCGTGTTCTTACATTACTGCTGCAGGTCCATGACTGTAACGTGGAGGTGTTTGTGTAAACCAGTCACTCCCCACAGACACACAGCTGGATGCTGCAGCTACTCCGTCCTCTTCCTCCATCTTCTGGATGTCAGGGTGGAGTTAGTCTGAGAGGTAAACACACACAGTGCTGTTGTACTGGAAGCATCACACCGACTGAATGTTGGAGCTTTGGCTCTAAACAGTCATTTTAGAGGCTCAGAGTCTTTAGAAAAACACCAAAACATCACATTATTCACAGGGTTTGAACCACACACACACACACACACAGACACACACACACACACACACACACACACACACAGAAACACACACACAGCAGTGACCCCGTACGGTCACATTAACCAGTGTGGCATTGGGTGACAGGTCACCAAACACAGTGGGAGAAACTTGAGGCAAAGCGGTCACATGACCCTGCTGGTCATCAGGAGGACCAATCACAGGTTGGTAAGCTGCCAGCGTGCTGACAATCATCCTCAGAGTGCGACTGACGTTTCCTACACTTCATGTGTTTATCAGCTCTTTGTGCTCTTTAGACAAACGTTGTCATAGCTACATGATCAGGTCGATGAAGGAGCTCAGACTGGGATCATCATCATCACGGTGAGGAGCCCACATGTTACGGCTCCTTTGGAGAGAAGCTGAGGGTCACTGCAGGAAGTGACCTCATTAAACCAAAGTGCTTTTTGTGAGCAGCACAGGACTCTCTCTCTGGTAAACTCTGATCCTGAGACCCCGACACACCGTCTGTAGGCTGCTGACAGACTGTGTCACGTTAAGCCTGTAAGACCACATGTTTCCTACACTGTCTCCAGCACCAAGAAGAACACAACCTGAACACCAGCAGTGGAAGAACCTCGTAACGTTTCACTGAGATATATGAACTTGTACTGGAAGCATCACACTGACGGGTTTCTAATGTTGGCACTTTGGCCCTGACCAGTTATTTTAGAGGCTCAAACTTTTGGAGAGGAGCTAAGGATCAAAGCAGGAAGTGAGCTCATTAAACTAAACTGCTGCTTGTGAGCAGCACAGGACTCTCTCTTTGGTCTGTAGGCTTCTGACAGACTGTGTCACGCTAAGCCTGTAAGACCACATGTTTTCTATGTCAAAACTGTCTCCAGCAGAAAGAAGAGAGCACCAACAGAACCTGAACACCAGCAGTGGAAGAACCTCGTGGTTTCAGCTGATGTGACTCACTGGCTGTCTCAGCCTCAGGTTTCTTCACCTCCAGCTCCTTCCTGAGCTCGAGCTGCTTTCTTCCGCCTCTGATGAGGAGCTAAAGAGAACCAGGAGAAGATTTAGAGGAATAATCAAACAAAGCAGGAGTGACTCTTCCTCCACACATATTTGTCTTATTTCTACTCAAAATTATCTCATTACACTTAAAATAAGACACAGTCAGCTAAAGAGAAACATTTCAGTGAGATATATGAACTTGTTTTAAGACAGTGGCTGATCTTTTACTTAATACAAGATATGTCTGCTTGAAATAAGTGAAAAACTCTGTTAGTGGAACAAGTGAAAATTTTCTAGTTTCAAGATTGAAAGTGACTGCTGATATGTGTGTGTGTGGCCTGATACAGAAATGGCCTGATTTACAACTATATCTATGACTGTGTTATTTTACCTTCTTTGTTTGTACAGTATAATATTTATATTGTAATAACGTGAAAGTTTTTTTTGTTATAACTTGATAATTATGTATATTGTGATAAGGTGATTTTATGTTGTTCAAACATGAAAAGTATATTGTTAGAACAATAAACTTTTCACGTTATAACGTGATATAGCTCTACTGTACTTTTCTTTTGCCTGGGTGGCAGCTCTACGCTTCTATACTTTTCTACTTTTATTTATAGACTGTTGAATAAATGATGTATAAAACTAATAAAAACTGAGTACAGCCTCTACTCTGTGACAGTAAACTACTTCCTGGCTCAATATTATTGACAGATTACAGTTTTCCTCTGTCGCCATTTTAGTTAAAAAAAAAGTCATGATAGGGGCGGGGCTTAATTTGACTCCACACGCTCATTGGCTCAAAACTTGACATTAGCAAGTCGTTATCCAAAAAACGTGCGGCCCTTAACGGACACAATTTTGTTTATTTTCTTTTTAATTAAGGGATTTTCAGAACACACCTGATGTTTCTGCCTACAGCCTGTTTATAATCAATATCAGAGCAACAGAAACCTCGGTCACAACGGGACTGAGAATAGGAAGTGGCTCAAACGTCAGAGTTTAACAAAGTGAGCCTGAACTCCACTGACGGACTCTTTTTAGCGTGCGTGGCCTGATGCGGACTTTGAATCGGAGCAGTATTTGGTCTGTGACTGATGACGTATCACACGTGTACTTGAGTCCACGAGAATGCAAGTACACACAAGTACGCATATTAAGGCTGTGTCCCAATTTAGCGTCCGCACGCTTCGAGTACGCATTTTGAGTGCGATTACGTCACCGCCACGTGACGACGGCTGTCCCAATCCAAAGTGTACTCCAAATGCGCCATCGATTTCCCCAAATATCAAGCGTGGTCCGGTGCACGCTTCGTGGTCCCATATATCCCACAATTCAAAGCGCGGTGGTGGGTGTGGATAATTTTCCCGCAAAATACGGCAGAAGGGAGCGGCCGAAGAGTGAACTGTCAAAAGTAAGTACTGAATATGATGTCACTTATTTATGTGCGAATGTTTAATAATTTGGAGGGTCCTAGGGACATTTTGTGTCCTTTGCATTGTTTAATTTTAAACCATCTTCACTGTGTTGAGTGGAATATAGCCAAATTTCTCAAACAATTTTGTTTTTGTTTTTTGTTTTTTTTAAATTGCAGTCTAAGTTCATTAAATTAGCCTAAAATGGCTAAGCTACAGAAATGCATCCACCTTTATGCCTATGGACAAAAAGTGTCCCATTGAAAACCATTATAAATGCTATTTTTCATCCCAAATTTATAATAACATAAACAAATGTAATTCTGGACTTAAGTGTTTTTTTCTGGGGAGTAGGGGGCTTAAATTTTTATTTTTTTTATTTGGCCAGCAGGTGGGGCCATTTGATCACATTTAAATCGTGCAGCACTTTTCCGCCCTTTCTGCAATGGCTTATGAGTGACTTTCAATGCTGGATAATAGAAGGTATGCTTTAAAAAAAAAAAAAGAAGGTCTTTTTGCATTAAAAAAAAAGAAAAAATGTGTCTGTCTAACGTATGAAGTCTTTTCTCTGTGAAGTCCACACTGAAATACAAACAAATCTAATATAAAAGCAAGAACAAAAAACAAATTACACTTTATTTTTGCTTCAAGCTCAGCTTGTTTATGCAGGTGCACTGCAGCATAGGTTATAGGAATAAGCCGATGGCACGCTATTACAACACCGAGGAAGTGGATATCCTAATGCGCTCTGACAGCGAGGATCTCTCCTCGTCACCCGCCGATGATCGCTCCTCGTCACCGCCAGGGATGGCTCCTCGTCACCCGCCGACGATTCCGGGGATGACACGAAGGATTCGTCCGTGCACACTGATCAGCTGGAGTCCTCTTCGAAATAGTCTTCTGGAGATGAGAGCGAAGGGGAGATGCACGACGAAGCAGCGGGATGGACTACGAAAAACGGGAAGATAGTATGGTCCCCCACAAGTACCGAGACACTGCGCTACATCCCAGCAGCCACGGGGCTTATTCCGTTTTGGGGGTTTTTTCGGTCAAAAAACAGTGCGGTCATGTAAAGAAACTGGGATTTAAAGGGTCAAAACACCGAAAACATAATTAATACTTGATATGAATATTTTAGGCAGAAGTAGTTTTAAAAGACTGACTCATTTAAAGTGGAAAAAAAATATTAATATATAAAATTTTTATAGCACTTTAGGACATTTTTTGTCCTTAGGATAAAAGGTGGATGTCATTTTAAGGACCCTCCAAGGTTAAAACATTACTGTTGGCCACATGTCGGCACAGTTATGTGACATTAGTGATGTTTGTACTTTCAGCATCAGCTTGGTTTTAAAGCCTCTACTTCTAAATATATATATAGTCGACCTTAATCTTACAGAGAATGTGATGATTTTGTGGATAATTAAAGTCAGTCATATATCCACAAACACAACAAGCTGAAAGTCAGTGATGCTGCTCGGTTTGCAGTCCTGAATATGACGGCACAAGCAGGATTCACTGCACTGTTAATGTCAGCTATGTTATATTGCTGCCTCTGTTCGGTGGTGTCGAGCCAAACGGACTTTAACGTGTGTTTGAACGAGCTGACGGTTCACTCGTTAAGCTGAAAGAAAGATGCTTTAATCTCAGGAGTCACACATGTGTCCACTGGACCATCTGGGAACTCTTCTTGTTTAGCACTCGTAATAACACAAACACTAAATCCTCCTTCTCTGTGCTGTTTTGTAGCAGTGTGTACACCTGAGACTGTCACCTGTCTGTCTGTCCTGCACTCTCTCTCTGTTTCTTTCTCTCTGATTGTGGAATAAAAGTATGAACATGTATTTATAAGTTACACTTGTGTTTGAATCCTGCAGCTTATCACACATTTGATTTCCATGTGTGACAACTGCAAGTGTGCAGAGTGAGGACAGACTGAGGGACCCACTGCTGCACATCATCTGTGAGGCTTTGCACCCCTGATGATCCACCAGGACAAACTCAGCAGTGTGTGAGGAAGAGGAGGAGGAAGAGCCAGCAGCAGCTGACAGATGGAGAGAATAGACAGACTGTTCCCTGTTTGTGAAGGACTGCTAGGAAAGTTTAACATAACTAATTGTCTGTCCTGAATCAGTCTTATTAGGTAATGTTCAAATAATGTTATCATCCCAGTGTTTTCAGTGTGGGAGAAAGTACTCAGGGCCTTCAAGTTACACACTATGAAAGGCAGCAACAAGTTTAATATTCAGAAACCTAAAGTATGTATCAGCAGCAGAATGGAGCTAAAAATAAATGTTTGTTTCAGTTCTATGAAGCTTTGAGTATTTTGGATTAGTAGCACTGCTGTGTTTGTTGCATCATATTGCTGTAATTGTTTATATGCTTTATATATTCTGAGCTAAGTTGATCTATAGTGTTACATCATATTCTATAAGGATGTTATGTGTTTGTAGACTTTCTGCCCAGTTTGACCCATTTAGCAGAAGTCAGCCTGTTTAAGGCTCTGATATCTATTCTTTATGACTTAAAGCAGTTATGACATGGTCTGATTTTCTCACCCAATAAAGGAATATTTCATATATCAGTCTGATCTTCATTCTATCAGAAACAGTTATCACAGCTCGTACATTTGCTTTTTACACATATATGTAAGCATTGAGCCAAATGTAATAATGCCAACATACTGAACGAACAATATTTGTCTCTTATGCATAATACATCTATATATACACTGTCAAAGATACTTGTCTTTGAGTGAAGATTTAAGATCTGACAATACTGTGGCGTGTTGGGGGAACAGCTAGTTCTCTCCCATCATGCCTTGGGACATGTGCTGCTGTTTAGATGTTCTTGTTTTATTGTTTATGGTTACGTTACTTTTAACTGTTATCTTGAATGTTGTGTTTACGCTGTGGTGCAGAGTCACTGACAGTTGTTGTTTTGTAGAGAGAGTGCTGTACCATGAGTGACTTCTGTTGTGCTGTTGTTGAATCTTGAGGCACATTGTAGCACCAGCAAGTGTTTTACTAAAAAGCTCCCCCTACCAGCTTGGGGTTGAATAACAAGCTCAATCTCTCTCTGTGAGCTTGTTTGTAAATATTCCTCTGCATGTCACAATACTATAATATTGGCCATATTATGTGAGATGATTTTAGTCTCATGAACAACATAAGCTGATTGTTATTTACTAAGTAATCTTAAAATGACTTCAGTACAGAAATGAAGCCCAACTATCATGTTTTACAGTCCTGTGGTCTCAACTAATCAAAGTGATGTCATGACAAAAATGAATGAATAACAAAACATTTTTTCTCCTTCATTTCTGTCACACAAAGCTGTATGAAACATTTCTCACGGTTAGTATCATGGTTGCTAGGTAACCTGAGCAGCACGACGAAGGCTAGACCGTCCCATTTCACAAGCCTCTCACTTCCGCACTTCTCATACTTATAGCACGCACCGTACGTAGTACGCGTAGTGCGCGTACTTCAAGCGTGCAGACCCTGAATTGGGACACAGCCCTGGACTCTGATCACAAACTAAAAGCAGCTTTTTAACTCTTTAAGAGCTCTTAGCGTTAGCATCCTGTGTGGGTAGCTTAGCATCAGAGCTCTGCAGGTGTCTGGTGTGTAAATCGTGTGTCAATCACAGTGACAGTAAAGGAGGTAAAGGGCTATGACGTCATTACGTACGCAACGTCCTCTGTGGACTCTGAGTGAACTCACAAAGTACAAACTATAAGTACACAAACAGGAACGTAGCTCAAAGTGGCGGACACACTCGGCCTCGTTGGTCCAGCTGTGAGTCCGTTACCGTGAACTATGGAGCGGCAGATTTGTGCTGGAACTAAGCTGCACACAGCTGATGTTAGCCAGGAAAACATTACACACTGACTTTAATACAAACACACAGTTTGTTGTGTGAAGAAATCAAACATGAGCTGAACAAACAGTAAAGTTCCTACAAACTGTTAAAGGGGGAAACAAAGCAAACTTACAGTTTCGTCACACACCAACAGCAAGCGAAGTGAAAGGAAACTTACAGCCTAATGCGGCGTTTGAGGACAATCAGGGGCATTGAAACACTGTGCTGCGTTCAGGTGCACCTCAGAAACTCCTAAACCTCTGGCAGGCTGTGATTTATTTCTGCTGGTTTTCCAGTTTGAAGCACAAACATCTGTCATCACTTTGTTCTTCTTCTTCCTGCAGCGTTTGAATATTTCAGCACTAAACTGATGTTTCTTCAAAGCTCATTTCAACCTGTTGAAGTCATGAATGAAAGTGCAGACTGAGTGGAAGAGCCAAAGTGAATGTTTATGTTTTGTTTGTTATGGTGGTGCAGGTCTTTAGATTTTCCTGCACCTCAGGTGATTGCATGGGGGTGTGGTCACATGTTATGTACCCCATGATGGCATTCTCAAAGGAGACGTTGGGTGAGTGGCTTTTTGCACGTCATTTGACGTCACCTTTCAGTCCCGTTCTCAAATGATAAAAGTTCATAGATGCGGTATTTGTTTTGCATGAAAGCGAAAAGTTTGTTTTTGTTTTGAAATAAATACACAAACACAAGTGGGGCTCAGTTTTGCTTATTGTAGACGAGTCACAGCTCAAACCAACTCAGCCGGCAGCAGCTTTATTTGTGGATGGAAGTCACAACACTGAGAGTGGATCACATGATGTTTAAGGTGTGTCATGTGACATGTTCAGTATTGTCACACATGTCTAGATTGTCCCTGATATCATAACTGCTCAAACACTGATGATTATATTTGAAGAATTATTACTGATGGCAGCAAAGTTTGAATGGAGCTCTCTGTCTGTGCTGATTTGTCGCCCTCTGGAGGTCAAAACACAAACTGCATGATGTCACTGTAACCACCACAGTGACAGGAAGTGTTTTTAAATGATGAAACATGTCAGTGATGCTGATAGTGTGTTCATCACAGACGCTCAGGCTTCATGTTGACATGAATCAAAGCAGAGAAACTGGAATGAATCAGGTGTTGTAGAAGATGGAGAAACAGGTTGGAGAGAGGATGCTGCTCCTTCTTTGAGATCAAACATGTCGTGTTGTTCACGTGCTGTCAGCGTGACACAAAGAAACCATGGAAACAAAGTGTGAGTGAAATCAGTCCAAAGTAACAGAGTGAAGAGCAGCAGATGAAGCACAGAGGACACAAAAAGGAAGGAAAGAAGGAAACAAGGTCCATCTGTGTCCTTTCAAACAAGCATCAGCGTCCAGGACTGAAACATGACTTCACATATTTATACACATATTTATTTAATGAGAATAAAACAAGAATATTTATAATCCATCAACAATAATCAGGCCTGGGATCCTCCTGGTTACAAACAGGGTCCAGGACTGGGACACTCAGGTGGATCCTGCAGGGTCTGGTTCAGGAAAAGGTGGAGACCAACAGAAACAGTTTTAGTAGAAAGGTATGATTTCATTTATTTGAAGAGATCAGAGCATTATTCTGATTATTAAGCTTAAGTCAAATATACTAATGTGCACGGCGCCGTGACACTTAATGATCTGTTATTGTACATTTGTCACATGTGTGTATTTGTTGTTGTATTGTTGCTGCCATGATGCATCACATGGGACCATCACACTACCACCACCATATGTGACTGTTGCTATGAGGCTCCTTTTCATTGATGCTGTGTTAGTTTCAGATGTAACAGGACTCAAAGCTGTCAGAAAGCTTTTGTCTCATCAGTCCACAGAGTCTTTCCCAAACGGGATCATCAACATGTTGTTGGACAGTGTGAGACCATCCTTTGTGTTCTTCTTGGTCTGCAGTGGTTTTCTCCTTGTTGATGAGTCTGTTGATCCAACAGGTCTTCTAGTAATCAGGCTGAGTGTGTTTGTCAAACTGAACTCAGCTTTAGAAACAAATGTGCTTCATCACAGTTCATTCATGATTGAAGCAGAGGGGCAGTTATTTTTGCACACAGCTCAGGTAGGTTGGGATCACCTTTGCGCCTTAATCAATGACATCATCATTTATTTACTTGTGTTATCTTTGTCTAACATGAACATTTGTGTGATCAAAACAGTCAGAAATGACTGAGTGAAAAGACTTTTTCACACCACTGTGTGTGATCGTTGCCCCTGGGAGAGTTCACTTATCTGCAATGAGAGGTGTGATCAACACGAGTGCACGAGTGTCACATGACTCACAGCTGTGTGATCAACACGAGTGTCACATGACTCACAGCTGTGCATGCAGTGGCAAAAGGCTGGGTGTGTGCCATCAGTCTGTACTCAGTCCTCACTCTGAGCCTCACATCTTCCTGCTGCTTCATGAGAGCAGAGCTGAACTTCTTGCTGTCGGAGAGACGAGGAGGATCCTGGTGCAAGAAGCACAAATGATGCAGTTTGTTTCCTGTTTGCACTCAAAGTGACTAAAACCAGATTTATGAAAGTGTCATTTCTCTGAGTCCCACTGATGGAAACATCAGCTTGTATGAACTGTTCAGTCTGATGGATCCTCTGAAGTGTGTCAGTGAGCTGTTGGAGTAAAGCTTAGTTAGACTTGGACCTGGTTGGTAGTCGTCATAGATCTGGACCACAGCTGGCTTCAGGTCGTCCACTGGGAGCTCCTGGATGATCTCTGTGGTTGATGGTGTGTCCTTTGATAACTGGACGAGACAGAAACAATCGCAGACACAGTTTGTACCAAAGATCATCATCTGGTGTCCCCACTGTGGACGTCTCTGACCTCCTCTAAGGACACCAGAACAGGATCTTCCTTTGGTTCAACACGACTCACCAGGAGGCCACGTTTGAGCTGTGAGGAGATGACATCATCACAGTGATCACATGACGTGTTGGTAGAGTCTAATTACTCACACTGTGGGGAACATCCAGGACCACCATGTTTGTAGTTTTCTCCTTCCCACTGTAGCTGTGTTTGAACAGTGTGTGCACACATGCTCTTCATCACCCACAGTGACTCCACGCTGGTACAGACTCTCCTCTAACCTGTCACATACTTACAGGGATGTGTTTCCACAGTCAGTCTGGCTCTGGCAGATCCACCTGTGGGCTCCACCTCTGTGTGGACTTTCACAAACTCTGAAACTGGAAACTTTCCTGTTTTTAAACACACGTTTGAAATTTGATGCCAGTGAGATGTTTGAAACGAGCAGGGAAACTGGTGCAGATGCTGAAGTGTCACAAACAGCTCACAGCCAATGAGCTCTCCTCTTTGTAGCCTCCTTCAGGCAGCCATCAACGATTGGACGGATGCTTTCAGCTCTGCTCTCAGTGCTAATATTATTTCTGGATGTGTGTTTAAAGTCCGCTGTCTCTCATCAGTGAGCTGTAGGCTGCAGCAGAGTGTAGATGTATAATATTCATGAGTGTGACACAGGCTCACGTGGGTGAACTGTCCCACTGTGACACACTTGCACTATCCTCACTCTGAGAGCAGGTAACAGGAAGTGTGAGCTTCAGTTTTAATGCTGACATCACAGACAAGTGAAGAAGAACAACAGCGACATTTACTGAACACCTCTAAGTTCCTGAACGCATCAATGTTAGCGTCACCGGTCTTTGAACGCCACACCACCGAGTCCTCCTAAACAGCTCAGAGCTATGTTTAGTGTCCCGCTGTGACGCGCTGATGTTCATATTTCACCAGTTTGAAGAGAACATCTGTTCACTGAGACTGCACCACCTGCTGTCTGAGGTCCAGGAGAAGAGCAGCAGCTGGAGCAGCTGACAGGTGGAGACGGTGGAGCTTGTTGTTCCTGTGTGAAGAAACTGTAAGTGTGCTTTGTTTCCTCCTTTAACAGTTTGACTGTTTGTTCTTGTGATGTTTGGACCAGCTATTATTTCAGGACAAACTTTGATCACTCTGGTGTTTGAAGACAAATCCACATGATTATAGATTATTGATCAGCTGGAATCAAACAGTCTGACTGAATTCTTCATAAACAAACTGTGTGTGTGTTTGTGTCCTGTTTAGTTTGTCCTCTTCTCCTTTAGTGCTGACAGTCCCTGTAAAACATGTAGTCTATTTATAGCTGAACATGATCCTGTAGCTGGGCCCTGCAGGCAGATATTTTAGACCTGATCAGGGGAAACACTGGACCCTGAACCACTGGGGGCTCAGCCCTGGAACCACAGCAGCTGTTTAAAGTTATTGAGTGTATTTGACAGTAAAGTGAATGTAAATGTGAGACACTGTGTGCTCACAGCTAAAGGCTGCAGTCAGCTGTGTTAGAGCCTCTTTCACACAATGATCCTTTAATAAACACTCAGAGCTCCATGTTGATGAAGCAGTCATGTGTGAGCTTGTGTGCTGACATGTTGACAGTGTGACTTCAGAGCTTCTATTGAGCCATAATGGCTCCTTTAAACTGTCAGACGCTCACCTGCTGCACTCTTCATCTCCTCTGGTCTCTCCTCCTCCTCTCTCTCCTGTCCTGGTTAGAAAAACAAACCAATCAAACCAGATTATTTATCAATTTATTTTAAACATCAGCTCAAACGTAATCAAACACATCATTACTGCAGTCATTCATCAGTCAGTCAGCTCTGCTGTTCATTCATGTTGGATTCTGTTTCCACTCAGTGACGTTTTTCACTCTGACACTCTTTAAATGCTCAGACCTGCAGATTGTTTAATAGGACAACAAACTGTAACCAGTGAAATGTATGGAGGGAAATTTGCCTCCAAAATGCTACGAATGGGAACAACATGATCCATCAGTGTAAACTAAGATTTATAATGTGTGCATTAGTTTGTGTGTAACCTCTGAGGACTCACAAATGTTTCAATCCAACACAAACACAAAAAGCTTCCTGTGGGTCAAAGGTCTAAACTTCACTAACATCTCTCTCCATCGTTTGCAGGCAGAGGAGACGTGCTGGCAAAGTTGAAACTTCATCAACATTTACACTTTGTTTTCTTAAGGTTTCACTGCTGCTGCCTAAAAACAAAGGAATGAAGAACTCAGGACTGATTGTTTGCTTCATCTGTGACGTCATGCTTTAGCTCTTTAACATTTTAAATAAATTTTCCTGTAAAACAGTCAATAAGTTGAATAACAGCACTGATATCAAGTGACAGTCCAAAAGACTTTGGTGCTTGGTGAAGCCACCAATGTTTTAAGAGCCAATGAATGCCTGTTTTTTCCAGATGAACTGGTCCTGCTGCTTCAGCACTGAAGCTAAATGCTACTAACTGCTCATAATGTCCTCCTGTATATATTCACTTCATGTATATAATGTTCTGTCTCTTTGTGCACAGTCGAGGAGCGCGTCAGGATACATTTCACTGCGTATTGTACTTGTATAACTGTGCATGTGACAAGTAAAGACTCTTGAAAGGACAGTATAGGTGACCGCACTGGTGCCTGTTCATAATTTCACCAAAACTAATAAACTGTTGGTTAAATCTTCTTGTTGTCAGAGGTAAACAGAGGTGAGAGGAGCAGATAATAAGGATTAAATATGTGCTGAGTAACTAAATGCTGCTAGCAGTTAGAGGATGAACTCTCTGTAAAGCTGGGCACACGCTGTGGGACACTTTATTGATCCCCTTAAAAGAGATGACATGTGCCAAACTTGCGGGTTAAAAGTGGGACAGTGAATGACTGCAGGTGTCCATAAGTTGCAGTCATGGTACTTCAGCATCTACCTAGCCTACTGAAGAGGAGAATTAAGGGAAAAACATGAAGAGAAACAGAAACATGGAGGTGTGTCCATGACAACGTTTGATTCCTGATGTCAGAGAAGCTTGAGATTATTCAGCAGAGCTGATGTGGACCTGAAATCTGCATCAACATGAATGTTACATGTTGGCGAAATTCTTCTCTGCATTTAACCCGTTCACTCATTGAAGCAGTGGGCAGCCTTTGGGCGCCCGGGGAGCAGTATATAAGGGCCGGTACCTTGCTCAGGGGTACCTCAGGGTAGCTGTTCAGTGGATTCAAACCCCCCAACCTTCCGATTATGGAGCCACCACTCTACCTACTGAGCTATCCCTGCCAGAGAACTGCTGGAGAACTAAATGCTGCTAGTAGTCAGAGTATTAACTGTCCTGGACATTGTTACTGACATAAAGCTGCTCTCTGCAGCCATGTTTGACCTGCTGCTTTGTAGGACTACAGTAATGGAGGATTTGGAGGCTGAACTCGGCTCTGTGACACTTTTTGTAGTGAACTGATGAAAGCTGTGTCTCAGATGGATGTTAGTCCAACACATCAGACACGACCTCTGCAGCTCTCAGTTGATGTGCACATGAATGATTTGTGTTTCCTCTGCAGGTGAAGGTAGAAAGTGTGTGTGAGCTGAATTGAGCAGCATGGATCAGTGTGAGGACAGAGAGGAGGGAGTCCCTCCCTCTAAAAGCACTCTGTGTGGGGAACATGAGAGCCAGACCAAAGCTCAGAGGTGAGATGACCATCTCTAACTGTCCATGACTCTTCTCCATGTCACAGCTCAGCACTCACATCACTGCTCCATCATTATTCACAGGAACCCACCTGGACCTCCACCCAGCTCTGTGTCCTTACAGAGTGACGCGTCTAAAGATGCCATCTTTGATTTTAAAGTGTCTGCTGCAGAGAGGTGAGCTGTTAGTAAGATGAACTATTTGGTGTCAGTTTATCTAATTTGGAGTGAACTGTTTGGAGTTTCCTTCTGCTCATTCTCAAAACAAAATTTTCTTCTCTGATAGGATCCATGGGAGATCTGCTGGACCTGAACCTGAACCCAGCTGTGTGTCCTTAAACAGCGATCGTTCTAAATATGAACCCATTCATTTTAAATCCCAGCCTGTGTCTGCTGCAGAGAGGTGAGCTGTTACTAACATGAACTGTTTGAGTTGGTTGGTTGCTAATAGACATAGATTAGTTTATGTTAGCTAATTAGTGACAGAAGCAATGACTTAGTGGAGAATAAGAACACTGAAGCTAAAAATCTGTCTCACTGTTGTGCTGCTCTTTGCTGCAGCAATGAGTTTATTTAAAAGCTAAAACAGGAAAATCCACTTGTTAGTTGTAGAGTTTGTAACGAGGCTAAAGAGGGGAAACAGAGAGAGAGAACTTTATTAATCCCTCGAGTTGGTTCCTCCGGGAAATTCAGTTAAACAACAGCTGGAACTAATCAGGTACAACAAGACAGGGAGAACGCACAACTTAACAAAATCCTTTAGAGACACAACACTGTCAGAATAAAACAGGAAACACACACAAAGACACAGACTGACGAAACATGGGACATGTACACAGGCAGGGGCGGTCCTAGCCTGTTTGATGCCCTGGGTGAACCCTCCATATATACATTAGCTACATCAGAAATTTTGAAACTGCGGTTTTCATAAGCTGTAAGCCATAATCATCAAAATTATAACAAATAAAGGCTTGAAATATCTTACTTTAAATCTAATGAGTCAATATCATATAGAATAGAATAGAATAGAATAGAATTCAACTTTATTGTCATTGCACATGTCACAGGTACAGGGCAACGAAATGCAGTTTGCATCCATCCAGAAAGTGCTTTAGTCGTGATACAGATATATTACAATATAAATTAGCAATAATAGAGATGTGTAAGTATATTACAGAAATGGGTCTATTATGGTTTGTTATAATGTACACAGTGTGAAGTATGTTATGAATATTCTATAACTAAGTATGTACAGGCTGTAGTGAGTACAAGCTATGTACAGGCTATGAACAGGATATAAATATGAAATAAAAACTATACAGAAATCTGAGATATACAGTTATACAGAAATGTGAACTATGTAAGTTATAAACAGTTGTAGGATTAAAAATTATCGTATGTACAGAATGATTATCTACACAGAACTATACAGTAGTGGTAAAGTGCTAGTGGTTGTGTGTATGTTCAGTCCATGAGTTTAACGTGGGTCAGATGTCAGGAGGCAGAGTTCAGGAGTCTGACAGCTGTGGGGAAGAAGCTGTTCCGGTGCCTGGTGGTCTTAGTCCGGAGGCTCCTGTAGCGCCTCCCAGAGGGCAGGAGGGTGAAGAGTCCATGTGATGGGTGACTGGGGTCTCTGATGATTTTCCCAGCCCTTTTCAGACACCGCTTCCTGTAGATGTCCTTTATGGCAGGAAGTGGTGCTCCGGCGATGCGCTGGGCAGTTTTCACGACCCTCTGCAACGCCTTCCGGTCCGAGGCAGAGCAGTTCCCGTACCAGACTGTTATACAGTTGGTCAGGATGCTCTCGATGGTGCAGCGATAGAAGTTCCCCAGGATGTCTGAGGACAGGTGGTTCTTCCTCAGAGTCCTCAAGAAGAAGAGGCGCTGGTGAGCCTTCTTGACCAGCTTGGAGCAGTTGGTCGTCCAGGTGAGATCCTCGGAGATGTGGACTCCCAGGAACTTGAAGCTGCTCACACGCTCCACAGCCATCCCCTTAATGTGGATGGGTGGATGTGGGTCAGCATTCCTCCTGTAGTCCACGATGAGCTCCTTAGTCTTCTCGGTGTTAAGCAGCAGGTTGTTTGTGTCGCACCACTCAGCCAGACGATCCACCTCCTCCCTGTAGGCGGCCTCGTCGTTGTCACTGATGAGGCCAATCACCGTGGTGTCATCTGCAAACTTAATGATGGTGTTGGAACCATCAGCAGGTTTGCAGTCGTGGGTGAAGAGGGAGTAGAGGAAAGGGCTCATCACACAGCCCTGTGGTACACCGGTGTTCATTGTGATTGTTGATGAGCAGCGGTTATCCAGTCGGACATGTTGGGGGCGGTTGGTCAGGAAGTCCAGTAACCATTTGCAGATGAGGGAACTGATGCCCAGGTCTGTCAGTTTCCTGATGAGTTGTGAGGGGTGGATTGTGTTGAATGCTGAACTGAAGTCTATAAACAGCATTCTGGCGTAGGTGTTGTTGTTGTCCAGGTGTGAGAGGACAGAGTGCAGTGCGATGGAGACTGCATCCTCTGTGCTCCTGTTCTGGCGGTATGCAAATTGGTGGGGGTCCAGGGTGGGGGGGAGACAGGATTTGAAGTGTGCTAAGACCAGCTGCTCTAAGCACTTAGTGATGATGGGGGTGAGGGCTACTGGGCGGTAGTCATTGAGGCTAGATGGGTTGGAGTTTTTGGGTATCGGGACGATGGAGGTGGATTTGAAGCAGACCGGTACCACAGCGTGGGCCAAGGACAGGTTGAATATGTCTGTCAGCACT
Organism: Oreochromis niloticus; assembly: GCF_001858045.2. NCBI lineage: Eukaryota > Metazoa > Chordata > Actinopteri > Cichliformes > Cichlidae > Oreochromis > Oreochromis niloticus. The sequence goes on from NW_020327533.1 coordinate 357,877, forward strand.
CCTGCAAGCTCCCCAGAACACGCTCTGAGAACACGACCGGGGATACCATCAGGACCTGCAGCCTTGTGGACATTGATCCTGCTCAGCACCGCTCCTACATCGGTGGGGGAGAGAGTCAGAGGTTGGTGGTCTGGCGTCATATCTGTTTTGGTTGTGGTTGTGGGGTTCCCTCGCTCAAAACGAGCATAAAAGTTGTTGAGCTCGTTGAGGAAGGAGGCATCAGAGGGTGTGGGGGAGGGTTTGGTGGTCCTGTAGTCTGTAATGGTCTGGAGTCCTTGCCACATGCGTCGGGGGTTGGAGTTGGAGAAGTGTTCTTCTACCTTCTTTTTGTAATGGTGTTTGGCTTTTTTGATGCCCTTCTTTAGATTAGCCCTGGCTGTACTGTAGGCGTGTGCATCTCCTGACCTAAAAGCAGTGTTGCGGGCCTTCAGGAGGAGACGAACATCCCAGTTCATCCAAGGCTTCTGGTTGGGGTACATGGTGATCCGTTTCTGGGTGGTGACACTGTCTGTGGTTTCGGAGATGTAATCCAGTACAGATGAGGCGTACTGGTCCAGGTCTGTGTGGGTGAACATATTCCAGTCTGTGTTTTTAAATCTGTCCTGGAGCACTGCGTCTGTCCCCTCTGGCCACACTTTAATTGTCCTCACAGCAGGTTTCACACGTTGGATGAGTGGTGAATACCTAGGTGTGAGGAACAGGGAGAGATGGTCCGATTGTCCAATGTGGGGGAGGGGTGTGGCTTTGTAGGCTCCAGCCAAGTTGGAATAAACATGGTCTAAAGTCTTGTCTCCTCTGGTGTGGCAGGAGACATGCTGGTGGAATCTGGGGAGGACTGTCTTTAAGTTGGTGTGGTTGAAGTCGCCAGCAACAATAAAAGCAGCCTCGGGGTGTTTATTCTGGTGTTTGTTAATGGCTGCAGAAAGTTCTTTCATGGCCAACCTAGCATTAGCGTTGGGGGGGATATATACTGCAGTGAGTATGATTGAAGTGAGTTCTCTGGGGAGATAATAAGGTCTGCATTTGACCATTAAAAACTCCGCATTAGGTGAGCAGTGACTCTCAGTAGTAGTGGAGTTCATGCACCAAGCATTGTTAATATAAATGCACAAACCTCCACCTCTGGTCTTGCCGGAGTCATCTGCTAGCCTGTCGGCTCGGTGTGTGTGGCGTCCTGCTAACTCGATAGCATTGTCCGGGCAGCTGTTGTTCAACCGTGTTTCGGTGAAAAACATGACATTTGAGTCCATAATCCGTCTGTTGTTAGTGATGGAGAGCCGTATCTCATCCATTTTGTTTGCCAGAGATCGGACATTGGCGAGGAAAATACTGGGTAAAGGCAGCCGATGTGGTGTTAGCTTTAGCTTAGCCCGTAGCCCTCCGCGCCTACCTCGCCTTTGTTTACGTTCTCGGCGCCGTCTGCGTGCACTTCCGCCCGGCCGGGGAGAGTGGGCAGCCTCCGGTGTTCTGGAGATCTCTGGGATGAGTCGGAGATCGGCGATAAAACTGTTGGAGTTATGAGTCCAGATGTCCAGAATCTCTTGTCTGCTGTAGGTCAGCAACGCACAGCAATTCTGGATGAATAATCCGGTTAAAAGTAGATAAAAAACCGCTAAATAGCAGATTCTGGAGAGACACTGAGCCTCGCGTTGTTCACGCGCCGCCATCTTGGTTTGACCATATTAGTTTGACCTTTTAATTTGAATTAGTGAAATAAATGAACTTTTGCACGATATTCTAATTTTTCCAGTTTCACCTGTATGTGTGTGTGTGTGTGTGCGTGTGTGTGTACACACATACATACACATACACACAGATAGATAGCATTGGCTAACAAACAGCCATTATAATTCATCATACACTGAGAATAGGAGACAAATCAACAATACAGCTTTTCTTCTAATTAATATTGTGCTGACAACAGTCCAAAAGACTCAATAAGCCACATCAGTGTCTATCTAATGTTTACTATCACAGCCATGTGGCTAACAAAGGTAAACAGCAGTTTTCTTAATCCCTACTAATGAATGTTATCCTGTTTCAGGATATGTAATAATTCCCATTATCCGAAGTCACATCTGCTTACATTTATCTTTTACTTGTTTCTCCTCTTCTTTTCTCTTTTTTCTAAACTGAGAGCCGATGACCTTTGACCTTTTCTTGTCCATCTTCCATTGGTTTTAATTTTACACTCCAGTATCATCACCCATCCCAACCTGAGAATCACCACAACATAACCCAACAGACCTACACCTTAGTGCAAAGATTCGGTTTGTTTAGGGTTTTTTTTTTTTCTTTCTGGGACTCCAGGTGCACCGAGGGCCCTCGCGCTCACTTTTCACTTATATGTGTGTAATAGAATTTAGAAAACACATCAGTGTAAATTACTAGTCTATATCATGATGTCTTCAGTTTTTGTCAAGGTGGTTTACTGAGTGGACTCAGGCGCAGAGCTCAGAATAAAGACAGTGCGTTTATTTACAGTGAAGCAAGGTTGACAACAGTTCAAAATGTGCAATAATGATAGTTAGTGCGTCCTTCTTCCCATGAGTGGTAGTGAGGGAAGCACTCTCCTCCTCCGAGTGCTTCCTTGTGCCAGTGAATCCTCCGTCCCAATTCCTAGGTGCACACAAATGACAGCAGAGATGAATACGTTGAGCAACCAACACTGAGAGAACCCAAGCGGCTCGTAACACTACCAGGCTTAGTGCAATACTCCAGCACTGTCTGTCGCTCAGCCACACCATTAAATAGCCCTGCGCAAGATGGTAGATGATTGGCAGCAGCTGGTGAATTGATTGCAGGTGCAGCAGCTCCAGGCGACAGCACTTCCGGGTCGGAGGTCCCCTGTTGCTAGGTTACCTCCGTACACACAACAGCGGAGCCGGAGGGGAAAGACAGAGCGAGAGGAGAGACACACGCACACATATATACACACACCGGCCGGTCGACCAGTCGGGGCACGGTCTTTTTTGTGTTTGTTGATTTATTTTTATTTATTCTTATTTTGCGAGTTGGTTATTAGATGCTGCTCCAGCCAGCCAGAGAACACCCCCCTCCCAATCCATGTGCAGCAAGCAGCAGGATGCACTGTGCAAATGAGGGTGCTTTTACCCCCCGTAAATAGGCAATAGAAAACCGATCGGTGGCAGTGCAATCACAAAAATGCACTGGCATGATGTTGGGGCAGCATGGGTGCAAGCAACTTTATTGCCAATGCCCATGGCACCGCCCCCACCACGATGCCACCCTGAGCAGCGGCTCATTTTCGCTCGTATCAAAAACCGCCACTGTACACAAGGGGAGGCAAGGAAACAGAACCATGATTAACACTAAATCAAAGAATATTAATTAACCCACAAAACACATAAACACTGGGTGAGAGACCAGGACCATAACAGTTAATGTCTGTTTAACATATTTTTGGGGCGTTCTTATTTCACATCGCTACGAGCCGTCAAACATCTAAGCCTAAATAAAAACACATGAAAGGCTTCTGTTCCTTTATTTATCACCAGGAAATGTCGCATTAAAAGAGATGACATATGCCAAACTCGTGGGTTAAAAGTGGGACAGAGAATGACTGAAGGTGTCCATAAGTTGCAGTGTGCTGCCCCTTTAAGGCAGGCATGATAATTTGGGTGTGTGTTTTTTGTACCAGCAGACTTGCCGTAGTACCTCACCAGTGAAAAACAAGAGCACCTGGCTGCAGCCACTGGGGAGCGCCATATTGAGACCTCCACACTAACCGGAAACACGTGACCTCCACACTAACTGGAAACACGTAACTTCAGTTAAATCGACTTTGACAGCGAAAACTAAATTGAATTTTTGTTACTATTGATGCTGCTGATAAATAAATTTGATTCTAAGTGTTTTTAACCCAGATTGTTAAAAAAAAACCCACTTAGAATCAAATTTATTTATCAGCACCTTTCGCGGACTCGCTGTTTTGCTGATTTTTTTTTTTCTTAACAGCACATTGTTTTGTGCGTTCTGATTGCTGTAGACCATTGTCAATCAATCTAGTGCCGTGTCTTCTGCACAGCAGCGGTCCCCAACACCCGGGCTCGTTTGGTATCGGGCCGCGAGAGTTGAGGCTCGGGTGTGAAGTGTATGGTTTTCAGGGTTTTTAATCGTTAAGTCGGGTTCCCTGGGTCTTTTCCCATGTTGTAGTCGTCTGTCTTATTTTGAAAGAACTATTTACGCGTTACCATAGCGACCAGAGCATTAAGAAGCAGAGAGGAGGACGTTGCTCTCAGTGTTGTTGGTTTCAGGAGTATGCTGCTAATAAAGTTACACAATCACACAGTGAATTCGCGTTTATTATTATATTTACCTAAATACCACAGTTTTTTCTTTGTCTGTATCAATTTATTTTGTTGTATTTATCCGCGACATCTTAAAGGCCGGTCCGTGAAAATATTTTCTGACATTAAAATGGTCCGTGGTGCAAAAAAGGTTGGGGACCGCTGCTGTACAGTACAGAATGAGTTTAGTTTGTCGAATTTATATAAATCTTCGATCGCTAGCTGTGTGACTCTGAAGTGCTTTACTGTATGTTTGTAAGTTTTCTCCCCGACAAACACAACAATGCCGACGAAACGTTTTGCACGGTTTCATTTTATAATGGACTTGTGTTTCTACGAAGGTTTGAACTTTAAGAGTGTTTAAACAAAAGAAAAAAGTGTGAAAATGTTCATGCCTGTCTGAGGAAAGTGTATAAAGCATATAGTGAGGGGTTTTACAGTCTTAAAACAGCTACAATAACTGTAAAAATTAAAGTTGGCTACTTCGCAGATTTCACCTACCGCGGGGTATTTTTAGAACGTAACTCCTGCGATAAACGAGGGACCACTGTATTATTAATAGTAGAGTCTGGGACATCTAATTGATTAACATCAACATTGATTATTGTGCACTATTATTTTTGTTCAAGGAAAGCAAAAAATATAAAACTCTCTCAGCTTGTCCGTTGCCAAAAATGGCCGCTTTTGTGTATGTTCACAAAATGCTGTAAAATGTATATTTATTAAAACGTTTATCTACTTTTACCGACTTTAAACCGACACTTTAAATTAGCACCAGTCCTTTTCAGCAAAACCAAAATTTTATCTACATTCTGTTTTCTACACTTTAGATGCCAGTTAGAATATATATTACCAGTAACTTTTCAGATAAAACAGTGATAAAGTCCTAATGGTTTCATAAAACTTCGTATTTTTTTTCATATAAGCATCGGGGACAAGGCTGTCTTGCAATTGTTGAGGTCACTAGTGTGCGCCCTGTTTCTTCCAGGATCACTCTTCATTTGTAGGTTTTAGTGGACTGCTACTACTGTGAAGTGGTTTTCATGGGACAAAGGCATTGTATTCCAAGATCTGGGAGATTGTAGAGATGAGCAGTGATGCCCTTCTTACCATCTTTCCAGAAATATAAGTGATCTGGAAGCTGTTAGGCTTACTTACAGCAGTAGCACTTTTTGCACCTGCATAAACTCCAGGACACATTTACTAAGTGTTTGTTGCTGTATGTGCTGCAGCTGCAGCTTTGAATTTTTTTTTGAGAGTTAATACTTTGGCTATATATGAAATGTACAAGAGTAAAAGTGTTTTTAGCATGTGCTTCAAAGATAAGTTTGACTGGGAACCTCAAAGCTCAATAACCTGTATCAACAAGAATTCACTGCAGCCTGTGTAATATTTGATGCGTCATAATTTATTCCAGTCTATCTTGCAAATACATATTTGCGTTGCAATGTCATGCACAAACACACAACTATTAGATCCTTAAGATCAAACCTGTGTCATTCTTTTGATCCACTGCAGTGTAGTGGTCCAAAAAAAAAAAAAAAGAAGTGAAGTGGCCACAAATGGCCAGGATAGAGCCCAGAGGGTTAATGCGTAAAATGTATAAAAAATATTATTTACGGGGTAAAACATTAATGTTAATATCAACAATAAGCTTTTTACTTTGAAGTTACAAGTATAAACAATGCTGTTACATTTACACTTAAATTTTTTACTATTAGTATGGAAACAAGTGAACAACATTTTATAATAAGTTTAACTGGAATTCTGTACACTGAAAAAAAATAACAACACATAAAAAACACAAACAAACAGCAGGGCCTTCATCTGTCCATTAAATGTCAAACATCGCATTGACCTGTAGTCCTGCTTGTCATCACATTTAAAACGAGCTCCATGTCCTCTGCAAACTGAAAAACAAAGAGGAAGAATTTCCTCTACACAAAAACACTGCAGATGACAAGCCAGGCAAACATCTATTGATCTGTTTGAATGCCTCCTCATCGTGTGAGCCTTGAAGTTTTTTTTGTAAGAAGACTAAGACCACAGTGAGGGCGTTTCATTTTCATGGACTTTCCACAAGCCACAGTTTCATTTAGCACAGAGGGTAGAGCACATGAATGTTCTACCAAAGATTCAGAAAATGGTTTAGATGGTGGAGACAAGACATCGAGAGGGAGACGAGGCTCCACGGAGAGTTCAGTGGGGAGCAGTCCTAAACGCTGACATGACAATAATTGACTTGCCATATCCCCACGCTGTATGATTGTCATGTTACAGACAGGGCAGTGAAAGTGCACCGGCATATCATTTTGTCTGGAAGAGAGAAAAAAAAGAAAAAACCAACATGTAATTTAAATGTAGTTGTATAGAATGCAATCAGTTTATCTAACAATCAGATTGTACATATTAACAAAAATATCCAAGCCATCCTCAATAATGACAGCAAAATGGTGTGGATCACAAGAGCTGTCAGGAAATGTGGTGAACAGGAAAAAAAATACATATAATGAAAACACACTTTTTTTCTCTTGCTGATGAATGCACTGAATAGTACAATGTGAAAAGCAACATTTAAGTCAACAAAGAGACTGCAGAGGTGCTGAAAAGAAGTGCATATTTATAACTTTAACTATGAGGTATATTTAATACCAACATAACTTTGAAAGGTGAGAAAAGAGAGAAAAGAGTGGCGGATTTGGAGCAGTACACCCGGATAAACGATGTCATCATCATGGGGCTTCGCATCAGACCCCGGTCATACGCCCGGGCGGTCGCCGCTGACAATGTAGGAGGGCCAGGAGAGGAAGATGTCAACTCCACGGAGCTTCAAGTGGTTACCTTTCTACGGTCCAAAGGTGTGGAAGTGGATTATAACAACATTGAGGCTTGCCATCCTCTACCCCGAAAAAATGACAGTGACAAACCAGCCATCATTGTGAGATTTGCTAACAGAAAACACAAAACAGCACTGTTAAAGGAAAGAAACTGAAAGGATCCGATGTCTTCATGAATGAACATCTGACAAAAAGAAATGCGGACATCGCCAGGAAAGCACGTTACTTGAAGAAACAGGGAAAAATTCAAAATACATGGACCACCAACTGTAAAGTATTCATTAAACTAAATGGAACACCGGAACAAGCCAAAGTGTTGGTCATCAGAAATATGGAGGAGCTGGACAAATACTGAGGTTCAACTTACACTGGAGGTATGAATACACACGTGACGTGACACACAACACAACACATGGCACAGTCTAAAAGAACTTCATCTGCATCCGGCAACAATATCAATATAACTCATTGGAATTCTGTTTATGATAATCTGGAACTGAGAACATTTCGATACACAGACCATAATGTTCTAGACTTAGAAAAGGATATAGACCTGGAAAATAATTTCTTCTACAACATCATCAATAACTGCTGCTACTTCACTGATGAACAGTTTAAACACACCATCAACATGGAAAATAAATGATCAATAATCCATTTTAATAGCAGAAGTCTGTATGGGGGCCCGGCTCTGGCGCAGGGTGCCGCCTGTGCATCGAGCCACCTGGGGGGCTCTTCAACTGGTGGGGGAGGTTGTTACACCTCGCAGGAGCTTTCCTCTCTTCAGGAACTCTCTGCAGGAGGGGGAGATACAGGAGAGGTGGAGGAAGATCTCAGCCTGGGCGTCTATTGTCTTGTGTAGTCTGGAAGATGAGTGGATGATGGGGTGGGTGCAGTTTTCTCTGTGGTGGGGTCAGGTGGACTGTCCCGGGCTCTGTGGGGCCGGGCTGCGCTGCTGCACTGGGCCCCGGTCCGGATGTGCCTGGGCCCCCTTTCCCTGGCGGGTTGTGGAGTATGGGGGTGCCTACTGGGTCAGTGGGGGAGCTGGCCCCAGGGAGGGGTCACTTGCCCCTCCCTTCCTTCCCTCCCCATCTCCAGCTGCCTCCCTCTTCCCGCTCCACCACAATCACCCACACATGCAGGGCCTTGGGGTGGGGGTGTGTCACCAGGGTGCAGAGGAGGCATCCCCCCCCCTCTGTCCCGTTCTGGCTGCCTCTACCTCAATTTTATCCCACAACTTAGACATTCACATTACTCACACTCTCATTACACATACATATAGGATCTTGGGGGTGGGCACGCTATATGGAATCCAAATCACCATCAGGGTGTACACCTCACCCCTGGCGTCGTTGCCCACCTCTCAATTTTAACTACACGTAGACATTGAGGGCTAGCAGGAGGGGCTATGCGCTTACCTGCTGCTCTCTGGCAGGTAGCTCCATGCCCTCCTGGGTTTTAAATGCACCTTAGAACAAACATACACCAACACTACATATGAGCGGGTGGAGGAAGGTTTGGAGTCTTCTCACACCCCGTTCTCTGCGGCCTGTTGGAGCGGGGGGGGGGCAGGAGGAGGAGGAGTTGGCCGTCCGACTGGGGTTGGGAGTCGGGGCGGTCTGCTTCTCCCCACCTCAGGGAAAAAGGTAACACCACCTGGGTCTGGGTGCAGTTTCCTCCTCCAGGGGCAAGGGTACCTAGATCCGGTTCTTAGAGTACGCTTGGGGAGAGTGATTGTGTGTACAGTGTCTCTCTATGTCTGTCTCCACGTTGGTTGAGTGTGGAGTAATTGCTTATGAGAGCATGAGGGTGGGAATGGATGTTTGTATCTGTGTGTGCCTGTATGTCTGTGTCTATATGTCAGGTTGGGTATCAGACGCCACCTCTCTGGGGACATCTCAGGCCCTCCAAGGTTTGGAGGCCTATCTCCTCCCACCACTTCCCCTGCCGGTGGCAGACGCCCTCAGACATCGGTGCGTTGGTGGTTCTTTGTGTCTAGGGATGGGCGCCCAGGTACACACCGGCTCACTCCTTGGCGGCTGCTTATCGGGGCCTGGAGCCTGGGGCTCGCTCGGGCCACTTCGGAGGTGGAGTGCCCTCGGCCTCTCGGCCTAGGGCTCGGTCACTCAGGCACAGCTGGCTGCCGGCGGAGCCCACGGGCGCGTCACTGCAACCCCCCTGGCTTCTGCTCCGTGGCTGCTGAGTGACCCCTCATCTGGGGCTCTCCTCAGCTTTTTCTGGGATAGTGGTGCGGCTGCCCCTCTGTTGGTCTTCCTTGGTCTCTTGTGTTCTGGGGGCCTCTGGATGTCTGGAGTTTTGATCTCCTCCATACCTGCTTCATGCCCTGGAGGTCGGGGCAGTGGCCCCCCACACCCTCTAGCAGATCATTACATGAAGGAACCTTTTAAAAAAAACAAGCACGTCCATGCTCACAGGTGTACACACAGGTGATCACACACAAACTACACCCTTTTTGGCTCCTACCTCAAAGCACACTGTGCGCCGTCGATCTCACGTGCTGCACAATAATGTTTAATATTTAGTATTTACTGTCATATTCCCATAGATCATTGTGATGTTGTTTATTACTCTCGTTTTCTTCTGCTTGTTTTCTTTTTTCTTTTTCAACAGGTGATCCAGGTGATCGATATATGTATTTTTTTGTCTGCTTGCTCTGTTGGTTTTTGTTTTTTGCCCTTTTTCCCCGTCCCTCTTCTCAGCTGTTTTTCTTTCCCTCTTTCTTTCTCCCCTTTCTTTCCCCCAGTAAAGTCTGTCCCGTATTCAGCAAATGAAAATAAAATAAACAATAAAAGGTGAATCAAATGGACCATTACGGCAAGGCTGGGATGGTCAGTTTGGTAAAGTAAATCCGTTGGGCATCTTTCTTTGCCTTTAGACAATAATTCTGATGGCAAAAGAGCCAAACGGGACAGGCAAAAAACAAAAAGAAAAAAAAAACAAAAAGAAAAAAAAGAAGTCTGTATGCCAACTTCAACAATATAAAGGAATATCTAAATGAGTTGACAAATCCATTTGGAATTATTGCCATTTCTGAAACATGGATCAATGCGGAAAAAGGACTGGACTTTGGACTGGAGGGATATGATGTGAATTTTGTAAATAGAAGGAACAAAAGTGGAGGGGGAGTGGCTGTGTATGTGGATAAAAACCTAAATTACAAGGTGGTGGAAAGTATGACAACTGCGATTGATAATTTATTAGAATGTATAACAATTAAAATTTATAAGGAAAAAGAGAAAAATGTAATAATTAGCTGTATATATAGAACACCTGGCTCTAGTATTCAAGTATTTAATGACTTCATAGAAGAAATATTCTCTAAAACTAATCAAAAAGTTATGTTCATCTGTGGTGATTTTAATATTGACCTGTTGAATCCGAAAAGCATAAAATGACCGACGAATTCCTAAACACTATGTACAGTTTGAGTTTACATCCTAAAATAACCAGGCCTAGCAGAATTACACCACATTGTGCCACCTTACTTGACAATATTTTCACCAACAATATGGAAAACAACATCGTGAGCGGATTATTAATTAATGACATCAGTGATCACCTACCAGTTTTTGCAGTTTATAACACTAATTATAATAGAAATCAGCATGAAGAACAACTGAGATACAGACGAGTAAGGACAGAAGAAACTATGAATGCACTTAAGAACGATCTATTAAATCAGGACTGGGACAATGTGTACAAAGAAACTGATATTGATATTGCATATGGCATATTTTTAAAAATATTCATGGAATTGTACGATAAAAACTGTCCAACAATAAAATACAATAGAAAGCACAAATATTCAGATAGACCATGGATCACTAAGGGTTTACAAAATGCATGTAAAAAGAAAAATACACTCTATAGGGAATTCCTAAAACATAGAACAAAAGATGCTGAAAATAAATATAAAAAATACAAAAATAAGTTGACCAATATTATACGTGTATGTAGAAAGGAGTATTATAGTAAAACATTGAACAACAATAAACATAATATGAAGGGAATATGGGATGTTTTAAACGGTATCATTAAAAATAATTCTGGACAACAAAGTTATCCTCAATATTTTATTGACAATGGCAATATTATGGAAAACACTGCTGATGTGGTCAACAGCTTTAATCATTATTTTGTAAATATTGGACCAAATCTGGCAGAACAAATTCCTGAGTCACTGCCATCAGTAGACTGTAGTGAAAACCTGATTGATAGGAACCCTAACTCAATGTTCCTCACAGCAGTGGAGGAAAAAGAAATAATTGACACTGTACACAGGTGTAAATATAAAACATCTACTGATTGTAATGATATTGACATGATAATCATCAAGAAGGTCATTGAAGGAATTGTAGGACCTCTAACATATATTTGCAACTTATCATTTCAGACTGGAAAAGTTCCAAACAAAATGAAAATAGCTAAAGTTGTGCCGCTGTATAAAACTGGGGATAGACGCCACTTCACAAATTACAGGCCTGTTTCTTTACTACCACAATTCTCCAAAATCCTAGAAAACCTGTTTAATAAACGATTAGACAAATTCTTAGATAAATATAAATTACTCTCTGACAGTCAATATGGATTGGCAAAAAAAAAAAAAAAACATGCCAAAAATCAGTGTCTCTGATGCCAATTATTTTATCACTACAGCTCTTTTAGTATGGAAACTCACACAATCTAGTCATACTGATCACAAGAGTTCAAAAATAAGTCAAAATAGTGAGCTGTTGTTAAGCATAAAGCATTTCAGGGTAACAAATAACTGCACAATAGAATTAAAGCAAAAAATAAACACACTGGAGGACTATCTGATAAAAACTAATATAATGCTGGTTTGTAGACCATATTTTGTCTCAGTCCTCAGTGCACTCTTGCAGCTTAGCATGCAGCAGTTAATAACAACTTAAGTGATTACATAGGGGTAAACAGATGACAACAAGCATCCGAGTCCTGCCAAAAAGTTCTTTTTGAACCCAGCCAGTTATTGGAAATATTGCCAAAATGAACTTCCACCAAAATACAACAGCCTGTGAACTTGAAAGAAATTTACAAGTACAGAGACAATATGAAATAAGCCAGGCCCGGCCCTAACCAATCTGGCGCCCTAGGCAAGATTTTAGGTGGCGCCCCCCTACATCGGCAGTGTAGTGTATGTACTCGCAAGAAACCGAATAGCTTTGTCTTTGACCTTTTTTTTTTACTTAAAGAAAGCAAATTCACAATCAGAATAATTAACAAGATAAAAAAATATATGAATAAATAAATGAATACAAAAAATAAAAAATGAATATATGAAATACAATAAATTTTACATACATAAACACAATAAAACGTGTCAACAAGTTGGATAAAATAAATTAAAAATACAATATAAATAAGGCACTGCACAAAACAAGATATTAAATAAACCAGTATGACTTTAACAACTATATTACAAAAAAGGGGATCCTACAGAGTTCTCTAGTTGTGCTTTTTAATACTGCATTAACTAGAATGACTTACAAATTACTGTACACCACCCCCTCATCAACCTCACATCACCTGCTACAGCCTTACTCTCCTAGTCTTTCTTGCAGCAAAGTCATCTACAACATCATCATATGACAACTGATTTGAGACCACATGATTTATGCTTATGATGGAAAGTCCACTGAGACGTTCTTGCATCATAGTAGATCTCAGGTAGGTTTTAATGAGTTTGAGCTTAGAGAAGCTTCTTTCAGCAGCAGCCACTGTAACAGGAAGAGTGGCAAAGATTCTCAGAGCAACCCACATGTTGGGGTAAATTTCTGCCAGCTTCTTCTCATGCAGGAAGGTCAAGAGTTCCATGTTTGTCATGTTCTTTGATGGCAATGGTGGGAAATTCTGCATTTCCATTGCAAGTTCTGTGCCATTAATGTCCGGCTGGCTGTCATGGGTCAGAGTAGTACTCAGTGTTTGGCACTGCTGTAGCAGCTCTTCTTTTTGTAAGTTGTGGAAATTGAGGAGTACTCCAAACTTGTCATTCACCTCTCCAAGGTTCTGAAATCTCTCATCAAGTGAAGAGATGGCTGTATCCACTACCACATTAAAAAATGTGGTTTCCATTTTTTTAAGTGCATCTTGTATGGGCTCATCTGGAGACTCATAACCGAAGTGCCTTTTGGTGGTTCTCAATCGCTTTTGTTTGAGTTCAGCCTCCACATTCATTTCTTCACACATCTCCTTTGCCGTTGTCTGTGCATCAGAAAATCCAGTGTTTAAACACTTTTACTAACCTCAGGCAGATGGACAGGCGCTCTGCAGGTGGGATTGAGCGCCTGTAGTTGGTGTCTAGGCGGGCGATTCTGGGACCGACGCGGGACAGCAGGTCCTCAAACTGGGCGAGTGAAAGACGGTGATATCGCTGAAATCGGCAGTCATCCAGGCGCAGCTCCTCGAGCAAGTGGTGAAAGTCACCAAACTGCTCACGCCTCTGGAGGACCTGATGGACCCAGGTACGGCAAGGACGTCCTTAACGCCGCTGCTCTGCTCTCCACAGTAAATAGAGGAGGGAGACTCTCTCTTCAAACGCTAGCTTGACAGCTGCCATCTAGCAAAGATACCGTCTGGCACAACTTCCTCCCACATCCCTCCCACATTTCCGGTTCACGCGCGTCAAAATATGCAATTTTGACGCGCGATGGATTTTTCTTGGACACGCGTTGAGGTGCGAATGTGCACGCGTCAAATTAGGGGCGTTTGGGGCGTTTTCGCTCGCGCCTATCGCGTTCGGTGTGAACACACCGTAAGAGTGGAGACAGTCGCTGTTCCTGTATTGCCGGATTAGGGAGATCATGTCATGCTGCTGTTCTGTGGAGGGTATTTCACTTATCTGGATATCACAATGTTTAAATGACTGAAACAGAAACACTGGACTGGCCAAAGGCTGTGAGATCTGGTTAAGATGGAGGCTGTGAAAGTAAAATTTCTGTTTTATTACTGTTAAGTTTGGAGGAGAACCATGATCTAATCTCCATAAGACAGTTCGAGAGTGGAAGTGATGAACTAGGTTTGGAGGAAATGTAGAGCTGGATGTCATCATCATAACAATGAAAACTGATATTATATTTTCGGAATATATGGCCAAGAGGGAGCATGTAAATAATGAATAAAAGAGGCCCTAATACTGAACCCTGGGGCACACCAGCAGAAACAGTAAAGAAACTTGAAGAGCAGAATTTAAATTGGATAAACTAAGTGTGGTCTGAGAGATAGGAGGTGAACCAGGCAAGGGGGGTATGACTAATGCAAATGGATGCTAATGTTCAGGAGGATATTATGAGAAATGCAATCAAATGCCGCACTAAAATCAAGAAGGATTAGAATGGTTAAAAGACCAGAATCAGCTGCCACCAGAAGGTCATTAGTAATCCTTAACAGAGCAGTTTCTGTGCTATGATTGGGGCGGAAACCAGACTGAAATTGTTTGTAGAGATTATGGTCACTGAGCTATGAGTGAAGCTGGGAGGCAACAACTTTCTCAAGGATTTTTGAAATAAAGGGGAAGTTTGATATTGGGCGAAGATTATAAAAGTTATTGGGATCTGCCCCAGGCTTTGAGAGAATTGGAATGACAAAAGGAGTTTTCAAAGATGAAGGAACAATTCCAGTGTGAATGGAAGAGTGGATAATACTAGTTATGTTACACAGCGGGGACAAAGCAGGGCTGACGAGACAAAGGAAGCAAAACCAGACGCATTAACATGAGACACAGACTTTCAAAGTAAAACAGGAAACATAACAGAGACGCGAACTTGACAAGGGGATACAGCTGACAGGGGACACAGAGACATAAACCATAAGACAGAAATCTAACAAAGAAACTAAAGACTAGAAATGATAAATAATATCAAAATCAATTTCAATAATATAATAAACTCAAAACCCTGGGTCAACGACCCAGGCACCCTAACAAGTTATGAGAGGAGCCAATGGGGGAAGACAGGCTTTAACTAACACAGTGGGAAGAAGGTTGAGCTGACCAGTGGATAAATTAGATTTTTGAATAAGATTTGATACATCAGGTAGGAGTAAATTTGAAAATGAATGACAGAAAGACAGTGAGGGAAACAGAAAGTCTACTTCAAGGTTAGAAGCTCCTACAGAGGTAAGTTGTTGGTGGATGTCAGAGATTATAAGAGTGAAAAAAGATGTAAGAGAGTTGCAAAAGTCAGCAGAGTCCATATGAGAGAAGAATGATTCCAGTTTTCTTGAACAGACGTTCCAGTTGGCATCCTTTAGCTTTGATATGGTGCATGTTACGTGTAAACCACAGTGCTGAATGGGAAAATGAGAAAGTTCGGTGTTTAAGTGGAGCAAATATGTTAAGAAGGTTATGAACGTTGACATTATAATAAGAAACGAGTTCATCAGGGGATGAGGAGCTGTGAATAAATGGAAGGTCATAAATGGGAGATGAAAGATCAGGAAGATTAATATTACTGATTTTTCTAAATGTGATGTCACAGGTTTTGGAAGCTGTTGCATTTACATTAAAAGAAATAAACATATGATCAGATTGGGGAAACAATGAGTGGGGGTAACACCAGAACAGCAGACCAAATCCAAGATATGACTTATAAATAAACGTAGATTATTGTAACAAGGACCCAACACACAATGGTTGTGTTTTAGTCTCTGTCTTTCTATCTTTGCTCAGGCAAAAATCACCAGTCCACTGTCCACTCTCTGTTCCGGTGCCACTAAAAAACTCACAGCAAGAGAGAAAGCAACAGCTTGTCTGAGGCCAAATGACCAAACATTCTCCAACTTCTGTCTCCTGAGTGGCACCAGGCAGGGATGCTCACTCTCTCCTTTACTGTTTGCAGTTTTTATCAAACCAGCATTTAGACAGGCTGTAGTAATTAAGAATGTAGAACATCAACTCAGTCTGTATGCACATGACGTGTTGCTTTTTCTGATGTGAAGCAGCTCAGGAGGGTGACCGTGGGGAAGGGAGTGGCGGCGAAGCAGTTCAGGGGGCCGACTAAGATGGCAGAGATGTCCAGCTGATGGCCTGGAAAGTGGCCGATGGCAGACGCAGGTGTGCAGGGCGCACTGCGTGGCGGTGGCATGGCAGCCGCAGGAGACAAGGCTGGACCAGACAAGGCTGGCCACTGGAGCAGGATGCTGGGCGAGCTCGCCTGAGCCCCCAGCTGGCACAAGTAACTGCCACACCACCGCCACGCAGGTGTGCAGGGCGCACTGCGTGGCGGTGGCATGGCAGCCGCAGGAGACAAGGCTGGACCAGACAAGGCTGGCCACTGGAGCAGGATGCTGGGCGAGCTCGCCTGAGCCCCCAGCTGGCACAAGTAACTGCCACACCACCCGACCTGTAACCCCACAGCAAAACGTCCAAAAACAAACAGTCTCTGGGCACCTGGAAATGGGTGACAGGGGAGCCAGCTAGTTTGATCCAGAAGTGATGCAAATAGTCTTAACTGGCTCTAAAGCAGTGAGTTCAGTCTCCTCAAACCCAGAAGAATTGAACATAGGCTCGACATTCCCATTCAGTGATAGTTCTTTAAAGTCCAGAGAGGCTGGTTCAGCCAAACAACAAACAAGATCTACAGCATTGCCCACAAAAACATGACTTAGACCTTCATGGCTGGGTTCCAGGGCAAACATTAAATATCCAGGTAAGCATCTAGTTGATGGCAACTTAATAGCATGACAGTTGTGTGTAGGATTGCCATATTTGCTTGAAACCACACTTGAAGTGAACTGTAACTTAGGAGTGTTAACTGGGTTGTGCGAAGAAACGGTACAGATAACACAGTGCTAGAATCTCTAGCTGAGACAGGTGACATTTGAGGCTGTGTGTTGGTGGTAACATTATCATCCCAACTCAAAACCTTGTCTAGTAATGAGTTCACAGACTCAGAAATATGTCAGCGTAACTCTGAGAGGAGATAACATTTATTCACTAACAGTAGAATCGGATCCCCTGAGCTCAGCCTCAATCTCCTGACTGGAGGTGACAGTGCTAAACATTTCAAAAACACCCTGCTTGATATTCTGAGGTAAACAGAATTCTAGTTGAGAAGTTTCACAGTTTGGGTGACCATGACCTGAATCCATATTGTCATTTTTGAGTTTTAAGGTGGGTTCATGATCAGCATTTTCAGTTTTTTGAACATAGGAACAGCAAGCAAAACATGATCACTTGCCAGTTCACACACAGTCTTTTCATACATTATTTAATGTCTTGCCTCCTCTGGCATATCCTTACTTGCTATATAAGCAGAGGGGCCTGGAGGAGAGAAAACACACTCCTTGATGATGGGCTCCAATGCACACACTTCTGTCAGACCATCAAAGGAGGGTCTGGCTTTGGAACCGAGGAAACTTCAGGCAGTTCTTCCCTCTTGTTGAAAAAGTTTACATGTTGGTGGAATTTGGTGAGGACTGTCTTGAGGTTTACATGGTTAATGTTGCCAGCTATGACAAGGAAAGCTTCCGGATGCGCAGTCTGGAGCTTGTTGATAGCCTGAGATAGCTCTCCTAGTGCTATGTTAGCATTAGCTTTTGTACGGAGATACGCTGCTATAACAAGTATCGAGGAAAACTCTCGGTAGAAGTAAGTAAGTAAGTAAGTAAACTTTATTTATTAAGCGCTTTTCGCAGATAGACAATCACAAAGCGCTGTACATAAATATTAAGATAAACAATAAAATCGATAGACAATGTACACAATATAAAAGATCAAATGTAAATAATGTAAAAAATATAAAATATGTAAATCAACAAAAGGCTTGTTTAAACAGAAAGGTTTTTAACTGTTTTTTAAAACAATCCACAGAGTCAAGCAGACGTAACTGTAGTGGTAAACTGTTCCACAGCCTTGGTGCAACAGACTGAAAGGCTCTGTCCCCTTTTGTCTTCAGTCGTGTACGGGGAACAACTAAGAGACTTTGAGTCTGTGAGCGAAGATGACGAGCAGCAGTGTATTTTATAAGAAGCTTGGATAAATAATCTGGGGCCATTTAGTGCTCTGTATGTTAAAACAAGAATTTTAAAGCGAATTCTAAACTCTATTGGGAGCCAATGTAAAGAATATAAGATGGGAGTGATGTGAACACGTTTGGTAGAACGAGTTAATAGTCTGGCTGCTGCGTTTTGTATTGCCTGAAGGCGAGAGAGAGATGATTTATCCAAGCTGGTAAACAGGGAGTTACAATAATCTAGGCGTGATGACACAAATGCATGAATTAGTTTTTGCAGTTCAGCTGAAGAGACCATATGTCGCAGTTTAGATATGTTTCTTAAATGATAGAAACAGGAACGAGACAAAGATTTTACATGAGAGTCGAGGCCCAGAGAAGAGTCAAATATTACTCCAAGATTTCGAATATTTGACTTGACAGATGGACAGAAGGAGGCAAGAACCTGACTGATTTTAGAATGTAGCTCAGGAGGAGCTATGATCATGGTCTCGGTTTTGTTAGTATTTAGAACAAGGTAGTTGCTTGAAAGCCAATCAGAAACCTGGGTTAAGCACTGGACTAGGGTGGACAGCCTATCCAGCTGATGAGGCTTAAAGGACATATGGAGCTGAATGTCATCAGCATAAAAATGATAAGACAGGTCGCTAAAAGATTGAATGATACCAGCTAAAGGAAGCATATAAAAAGAAAATAGTAATGGACCTAAAACTGAACCCTGTGGGACACCACAGGTCAGGGCAGCAATGTCAGAGGTGAACCTATCAGTCCTAACAGAAAAGGTCCTGTCTGATAAATAGGAAGAAAACCAGTCTAGGGCAGAGCCAGATATACCAGCCAAAACCTTGAGCCTGTTAAGTAGGATTTTGTGATCGATGGTGTCAAAGGCTGCACTAAGATCAAGCAAGATGATCACAGAACAATTCCCTGCATCAGATGTCATTAATAGATCATTATAGACTCTTAGGAGAGCGGTCTCTGTAGAGTGCTGCTTTTGAAAGCCAGACTGAAAAGGGTCAAGGATGTGTAGTTTACATAATAGAGACCTGAACTGATTTTCAACAATTTTTTCAAGTAATTTACTTAAAAATGGCAATTCATTTGACAGACTAGTTTCATTTGACAGACTAGTTACACAATATGGGATCAACAAGAAAAGATTTTTAGAATATCAACAAATTAAATCCATAATAAAAAAGAGATTTAAACCGGGTCAAGTTGAACTACAAACGCCACCAAGTGTGGTTCAATTTCTTACTCTTAAAACCCCCAAATTACTATCCAAAATATACAGAATGCTTTCTAAAACAGATGAATCAATATCACTTCCTATTGCAAAATGGGAAGCGGATTTATCAGTTAACTTTGACCAAAACTTCTGGTCTCAGATTTGCTTAAAAACCTTTCATCTAATTAGAAATCCCAGTCTTCAATTAATTCAATACAAAATACTACATAGAGTGCACTATACAGGCCATCGGATGTTCAAGATGGGCTTTACGTCTACCAACAACTGCTCACACTGCCAAACCAATTCACCGGACAATTATATCCACGCTCTTTGGTTCTGTCCACCAGTTCAGAAGTTTTGGCGTGAGATATGTGAAGACTTATCAAAGTGTCTGAAATGTAACATTCCAACTTCCCCTTTAGTATGTTTGTTGGGCAGCTTAGATAATGTCACTCCGGAAAAGAATATAGCCCATATGGTTTTCACTGCCCTATGCATAGCCAAGAAAACAGTCCTCATGAACTGGAAAAATAAAAATAATCTTAATTCTAACCAATATAGAAATTATCTATTAGATTACATTAGTCTTGATACAGCCTCTGCCACCACATCAGATCAATTGCTCTGGGCTCCTTTGATCAGCTCCATCACCTAGTGGGGGTGGGGGGGTCTTAGTTTGGTCCCACCTTCACTGTTGTGATTGGTGTGGGGGTAGGGACGGGCTTAGGGCATCAGGGGGTTCCCCGGGAGCATCTTCCTTGGGGGGCTCAACCCGGGATAACGGTCATGGCCAATTAGGGGCTCTGTTGGCTCTTAGGTGACGGTTTCCTCGTGGCTGCGTGCAGCAGGGCTAGGGGAGGGTCTGTGCTGACGGACGTGGGTTACTGACCTGGTAGCCTGGCTGCCCCTGGGTGGGTCCGGGATGGGCGTGAGGTTCTGGGGGCGCTCCGTCTCTGGGCTGGGGCCCTGGCCAAGCCTCAGGGGCTTGGGTCCTGGTTGGTGTGTTGCCGGGGTTGTGGGCGGGTGGGTGTATGGGGGCCCAGTCCTGGCGCAGGGTGCCGCCTGTGCATCGAACCACCTGGGGGGCTCTTCAACTGGTGGGGGAGGTTGTCAAATCCTGCAGGAGATTTCCTCTCTTCAGGAACTCTCTCTGCAGGAGGGGGAGATACAGGAGAGGTGGAGGAAGATCTCAGCCTGGGCGTCTATTGTCTTGTGTAGTCTGGAAGATGAGTGGATGATGGGGTGGGTGCAGTTTTCTCTGTGGTGGGGTCGGGTGGACTGTCCCGGGCTCTGTGGGGCTGGGCGGCGTTGCTGCACTGGGCCCCGGTCCGGATGGGCCTGGGCCCCCCTTTCCCTGGCGGGTTGCAGAGTATGGGGGTGCCTACTGGGGTCAGCGGGGAGCTGGCCCCAGGGAGGGTCACTTGCCCCTCCCTTCCTTCCCTCCCCATCTCCAGCTGCCTCCCTCTTCCCGCTCCACCACAATCACCCACACATGCAGGGCCTTGGGGTAGGGGTGTGTCACCAGGGTGCAGAGGAGACATCCCCCCCCTCTGTCCCCTTCTGGCTGCCTCTGCCTCAATTTTATCCCACAACTTAGACATTCACATTACTCACACTCTCATTACACATACATATAGGATCTTGGGGGTGGGCACGCTACACGGATTCCAAATTACCATCAGGGTGTACACCTCACCCCTGGCGTCGTTGCCCACCTCTCAATTTTAAATACACGTAGACATTGAGGGCTAGCAGGAGGGGCTATACGCTTACCTGCTGCTCTGGCAGGTAGCTCCATGCCCTCCTGGGTTTTAAATGCACCTTAGAACACACATACATCAACACTACATAAGAGCGGGTGGAGGGAGGTTTGGAGTCTTCCTACACCCCCGTTCTCTGCGGCCTGCTGGAGCGGGGGGGCTAGGAGGAGGAGTTGGCCGTCCGATTGGGGTCTGGAATGTGGGGCCTCCCTGCTGCTGCGGAGTCGGGGCAGTCTGCTTCTCCCCACCGCAGGGAAAAGGGTAACATCACCTGGGTCTGGGCGCAGTTTCCCCCTCCAGGGGCAAGGGTACCTAGACCCGGGGCTTAGAGTACGCTTGGGGAGTGTGATTGTGTGTACAGCGTCTCTTTATGTCCGTCTCCACGTTGGGTGAGTGTTGAGTAATTGTATATGAGAGCATGAGGGTGGGAATAGATGTTTGTATCTGTGTGTGCCTGTTTGTCTGTGTCTTTATGTCAGGTTGGGTATCAGACGCCACCTCTCTGGGGACATCTCAGGCACTCCAAGGTTTGGAGGCCCATCTCCCCCCACCACTTCCCCTGCCGGTGGCGGACGCCCTCAGACATCGGTGCGTTGGTGGTTCTTTGTGTCCGGGGGTGGGCGCCCAGGTACCCACCGGCTCACTCCTTGGCGGCTGCTTATCGGGGCCTGGAGCCTGGGGCTCGCTCGGGCCACTTCGGGGATGGGGTGCCCTCGGCCTCTCAGCCCGGGGCTCGGTCACTCAGGCACAGCTGGCTGCCGGCGGAGCTCACGGGCACGTCACTGCAACCCCCCCGGCTTCTGCTCCGCGGCTGCTGAGTGACCCCTCATCTGGGACTCTCCTCAGCTCTTTCTGGGATAGTGGCGCGGCTGCCCCTCTGTTGGTCTTCCTTGGTCTCTTGTGTTCTGGGGGCCTCTGGATGTCTGGAGTTTTGATCTCCTCCATACCTGCTTCATGCCCTGGAGGATGGGGCAGTGGCCCCCCACACCCTCTAGCAGATCATTACATGAAGGAACCTTTTAAAAACAAGCGCGTTCATGCTCACAGGTGTACACACGGGTGATCACACACACAAACTACACCCTTTTTGGCTCCTACCTCAAAGCACACTGTGCGCTGTCGATCCTACGTGCTGCACAATAATGTTTAATATTTAGTATTTACTGTCATATTCCCATATATCATTGTGATGTTGTTTATTACTCTCGTTTTCTTCTGCTTGCTTTCTTTTTTTCTTTCTCAACAGGTGATCCAGGTGATCGATATATGTATTTTTTGTCTGCTTATTCTGTTGGTTTTTGGTTTTTGCCCTTCTCCCCCGTCCCTCTTCTCAGCTGTTTTTCTTTCCCTCTTTCTTTCTCCCCTTTCTTTCCACCAGTCAAGTCTGTCCCGTATTCAGCAAGTCAAAATAAAATAAACAATAAAAGGTGAATCAAATGGACCATTACGGCAAGGCTGGGATGGTCCATTTGGTAAAGTAAATCCGTTGGGCATCTTTCTTCGCCTTTAGACAATAATTCTGATGGCAAAAGAACCAAACGGGACAGGTTTAATAAAAAAAAAAAAAAAAAAAAAAAAAAAAATGGCAATTTTGAAATAGGTCGGTAATTACTAGCAGAGCTAGGATCAAGATTCTGTTTTTTTAACAGAGGAGTTACCACAGCATGTTTAAAATAAGATGGAACACAGCCTTGCCTCAGTGAACTGTTGATGATGGATAGTAAAGTGGGACCAATGCTGGTGATAGACCCAGACAGGACAGAGTGAGGTAATATATCCACAGAGCATGAAGAGGATTTCATTTTACCTAAAACTGTAATTAAGTCATTTAGTGTGATTGGAGAAAAGGAGGTAAATGATCCAAGACAGCAAGGGGTGTCATCATAAGGGGAGGCACTTGAGGAAATTTTGGATTTCAAGTCCATCACCTTGTTTACAAAGTAATTAAGAAAAGTATTACAATTTTCATCAGAAAGCAGCAGAGCATGCTGGGTTGGAGGAGAAACAATACTGTTGATGGTATCAAATAGAATTCTTGAATTACTTTTATGACGATTTATAAGATTATTGAAGTAAGAGGATCTGGCCTCTTTGACTGACTCATTATATAGGTAAAGTAGTTCTTTAAAGTGCTCACGATGGACAGTCAGACCAGTGGACTTCCACAGACGCTCTGCTTTTCGATAGGAGCGTCGAAGACCACGAGTCTGATTATTTAACCACGGTGTGCGGGAATTAAGAGAGCAATAACTGCTTTTGAAAGGAGCAACCTGATTTAAAATGGCAAGACAGTGTTCATTAAAAGAATTAGTTAAAAGCTCAACCTCATTAGAAGAACTTTTAAAGTTATAAAGAGAGGAAAACTCAGAAATTGTAGAGTCGTCAATAAAGCGCCTGCGCCTAATAGAACCTTGAGGATGGGACTCTGAATTAACAGATACAGTAAAAGAGACTGACTTATGGTCGCTAAAAACAACTTCATTTAAGTTCATGTGGTCAAGGGAAACACCACAGGTGAAGACCAAGTCCAAAGTGTGCCCAGCCCTATGAGTAGGCCCTGCTACATGCTGAACAAAGTTGAAAGAGTCCATAATGCTCAGGAACTCCTTAGTGGTACTGTTTGTTGAGTCATCCACATGAATGTTGAAATTGCCAACAATGATAACCTTGCCCATTTTAATGGTGGAAGTTAAAAGGTCTTGTAGGTCTGACAAAAAAGATGCAGCAGACCCAGGTGGATGATAAATTAAAATGCCGTATATGGGCTGTTCTCTTCCAATTTTTATCATAAGCATCTCAAAAGAGTTGTAGCAGCTTGAAGAAATCATCTGGCTTAAAAAAGTCTTTTTAAAAATTACAGCTGTTCCACCTCCTCGTCCAGATATCCGAGGTGCACAGAGAAATGAGCAGTCAGCGGGACAAAGCTCTAAAAGATGTGAGACTTCATTCTCACGTTGCCACGTCTCAGAGATAAACATGAAGTCAAGCTTCTCAGAGCAGAACAAGTCATTTAAAATATAAGACTTGTTGGCGATTGAGCGGGCATTAATTAACATCCATTTAAGGCTGCGACTCACCAGGACAGGGGTACAGTTTCCAAGGAAAGAGTCCGCGCTATGCGCTAAACCGCGCAGCAAAACAGGGTTCCTGCCGCGATGAGGCTTGGGTTTCCATGCTTTCAGTTGACAGCCTGGGTGGTACACATAGTGGGTTGTGGGGATTGATCCGGTTCCGACAAGTTTCAGCCGAATCTCACCGGTAGCAACCCAGGAATAGAGCCCCCGAAGGTCCATCTCTTTCCGGAGACGACGGAGCAGGACGTGAAGGCCGGCTCGCTTCCCCCGCTTTCTCCGACGAGGCCTCTGAAGCAAAAGTGAGCTAACCGGCAAGAGTGGAGGTAGACCGGGTGCTGCGTCGCGCTCTAACGGCGGTAGGAAAACAGCAGAGGTGGGACCAAGTCATTGTTTTGCAAGTCTCAAGTAAGTCCCAAGTCTTTATCCTCAAGTCACAAGTCAAGTCTCAAGTAAAGTCAAGCCTCAAGTAAAGTCAAGCAAGTCAGAGTCAAGTCGCAAGTCAAGACAGACAACTTTCAAGTCAAGTCCCAAGTCCGAAACTTTGAATTTCAAGTCCTTTCAAGTCTTTTTTTTAACCCTCTGGGGTCCCGGGTATAATTGGCCGTTCTTGACTACTTTTGATTTTACTTCTATATTTCACTTTTAAAATATGTTTTTCTTGCCTTGTTTGGTATCATTATTTACAGCACAACCTCAAATATCTGAAATTTGAGTTATTTTTTTCATTTTGGTATACTATATTAGCACAGTTGATCTAAATTCAGACAAAAAATTCAGAATCCGAGTAGAAAAAAGTTATATTTTTTTACATGTTTAACGAATCATTTTCATAACTTGAAATGCAAATAGAAATTGTACATTTCTAAAAATTATGCACAAGTTTTGCAAACAACAAAGTTATATGGTACTATTTACCTAAAAATGCAGCCAAGGCCTCAGGCGTTTTTTATATAACCATTTAAATCTATTTACAGGTGTGCTGCATCAAATAAGAAGGCACACAAATTATTTGTGCCAGTCCAAAAAATGTAGTTTGTGTTCAGTATAAGACAGAGGAGAACACCACAGGCCTAAACCCTGCAGGTCTGACAACAGGAGGTGCAACAGTCCAGTTTTCTATGTGGAGACAGCGTTTACACTGGAATCTGCCTTTGACAGCTTTTTTAGATCAAATATGAAATTCAGCAGTCTAACTGACACACAATACAAAACAATAACTACACAACAAACTAACTATAGCCTCCAAACACGCTAAACGTCACTAATGTCTCACATATGAAAACTCTCTCTCTCTTTCTTTCGCTCGCCCGCTTTCCGTCGCGGGTGTCACTCCTAAAAACTTCCCCTTCTCCCTAAACAACCAAATGTCACATGTTGCCTTATCATTTTTTTGATTGGCTGACATGGTAAACTCTAACACCAATAGGGAAGGGGTGTTTTTTCTTTTTCTTTTTTCACTCGCAAGTGGAGAGCGTATGCTAGGCTGTCTGTAGAAAACGCCGTTTTTGTCTAGCATCCCTGTTGAGAATAACCTTTGCAAATAAACAACAGCTAATAATATAAGATCAAAGTATTTTATTTGATGTATTGACATAAATGACAGAAGAAAAAGGCCATGTATAGCAGGACTACTCAATTACACACTAAGGTGGGCCAGATTTTCTAACCAAAAAAAAAAATTTCCCTGGCTCAGACATGCAAAAGTTAAACACGACCATACACTAATTGCAAATTAAACACAGTGATTTTGAATTGTGATGTGATGGTAAAATAAATATGTCAGTCTAAACTGGGTTAAATCTACGGGGTTAATGATGGGGAGGAGACGGAGAGAGACTGAGTACAGCTACAGAACCCACTTTCTGAAACGGACCCTGCTCACCATTCACCGACAATTCTGAGCTAACAAGTTGCATGTTATTCTTGGATGCGCTTGCAGGACCGGATTTAAAATAGCATGACAAACATATCATACCTGTTAAAGCCAAACAGTATCATCAACGTAGCCCGAAGAACATTTGCTAATAAGATGAAGTTAGCTAAGTCAGCTGTCTCATCATAGCAACAAAAAAAAAAAAAAAAAAAAAAAAGCACCATCTACCGTTCTTTATGCAACTTCAAATGTCGGACAAAGTTGGAAGTTGTTCCATCTCCGTCTGTGATTCTCTTCTTGCATGTTTTCAATATTGCATTTCGTTTTTTGTTGACTACTTCGTAGTTTATGTACCCGAAAGAAATTACTCTTGGAAGCATTTTTGGCTCGAGCGTTTTTGTTCTTGTTTTTTTCAAATCTGGTTAATTTGATTGGCTGTGCTACAGCCCACGCTCACATACATACGGAGTGTGGTAAGAATGAATGAATGAATAAAGTGAATTAATGGTCCGCACTTTTTATATAATATGTATGTTAAATTTTAGATTTGGGTAAAATATCAAGTCTTTTCAAGTAAACAGGTTCAAGTCCAATTCAAGTCCCAAGTCACTGGTGTAAAAGTCCAAGTCAAGTCACAAGTCTTACAACCTTTTTTCAAGTCAAGTCTAAAGTCATAAAATTAATGACTCGAGTCTGACTCGAGTCCAAGTCATGTGACTCGAGTCCACACCTCTGGAAAACAGCCTCGTTTCGTTGACTCTGAAAGTTATTCATTGCAGATTTGATCGCTAGTAACGCATGACGATCATAAATCTGAAGGGGGGTGACACCAGAAAGAACTGTAACAAAAACACTTGCATAGCATATAAAATAAACAAACACACGGACGAAGGCAGCGACACAGCCAAACACAGGCGCCATCTTGACTAGAACGGGTAACCTTTACTATTAAAAATCCCTCCTGTGGTGAGCAGTGGCGACTCACTTCAGCCAAGTTTGTGCACCACAGTTTGTTGACGTTGACACACAAACCACCGCCTAGGCTCTTACCAGATAAGGAGGCTTCTCTGTCGGCTCGGTAGCATGCTAATCCGGTTAGCTGGATAGCCGAGTCTGCAATGTCCGCGTTCAAGCTAAATCCGGATATTACTTGTCTGTGACCACTGAGAACCTAAATAATCCACAGACGTTCAGAAGTGGTAAATGATATCACTGTTGCACTTGATAAGAAACAGGGGAACAGAGCCCGCGGGCTCATCACTACAGTCCCCTGTGCTTCCTGTGGCTTCCATGGCTGCTGGGTGACCCCCTGTCATGGCTCCTGACACCCACTATCAGGTAGTTACATGGAGAAACCTTTGAATACAAATGTGTTCACACACACAGGTGTTCACAGACACACTCTGGCCGTTTATCAATGCCCAAGTACGCGAGTACGTACTCGCCGAGAACGCACGGGAGTACGTACCCGCCGAGAATGCAAGCACGGACTCGCGATATGTACAATTGGAACACCTGCGTACGTGATGATGTCACAGGTCCGGAGTTTTTACTGCCGTCCCCTCCTAATTTAACTGTGAGTAACATGTTATGAAGCTTAACTTTAATCACAGCCAAACCGGTTTACTCAGGAACAAATAAAACACTGAAATAAACCAAACATTAACATTTAGAAGTGATCTACGTGACTTATATATCATTTTTAACCTCAGTAGTGAAACCTCTATTAATAAAAATAGTGTACATGTACATACGTGTACATACCTTAATAAAAACAAGCAGGTGAGATGTTAGAACGCTTTTATTTCTATTCTAGTGGACACTCAATACTATAGACAGCTGCTGGGGTTTCTTTAACCTGAGTAGTGAGAAGACCGCAAGCGGGGGGGGGGCGTTGAAAATGATGTGCCGGGAGTCCGCTGTTGAGTTTTGGACGAAATGCATTCTGGGATATATAGCTGTACCAAGTCCACACCGATGCATGCTCGATAAAACGGGCGGATCGAGAACACATCCGGGACTTTTTCGCGTTCTTGGCTTGATGCGTACTTCGAATTGGAACAGTACTTGGTCTCCGACTGATGACGTATCACGAGTACACGAGAACGCAAGTACGCACAAGTACGCATATTGATAAATGCCCTCTATCTTCCTGGGCTGCTGCCTCAAAGCTTATCCTGCATTGTTGGTCTTGTGTGCTGCTCAGTAACATTCAAGATTTATTATTTACCTTTACTCATACTTATCTAGGTTGTTGGTGTGGAAAAAAACCTGTGTTTCCAGCTGTTTCCAGCTGTGTGTAGATAAAAGCTGCACAGCTGTTTGTGCAGCCTCACACATCAACACACACGAAGTTCAACTCCAAGTCAGAGAAACAGGAATGAAGAGCTGCTTGTTACACAGCAGAGGACATGATGGAGGATCAACCTCACTGATGTCTGTCTGTCTGTACTCTGATATTCTGCTTTTAGATGTTGGGATGCAGATGGTGGTTACACAAGGGCTAAAGTTTGTAATGCTGCCCTTCAAAATACCACGTGACCTTCCTCAGGGCACCACAGTGGAGTGGAGACACAACAGTATGAAAGTCTACAAGTGCATAGCTATAAATTTTGGCACACAGCACCAGCCTCGCAGAGATCGTGCAGAGATGGATGGATATCCACTAACAACTGGAGACTTCAGTCTGACCCTTAGAGACCCCCACCTCACTGACAGTGGAGTCTACACCTGCACCGTCAACAACACATACAGAGACATCCTGCTACAGAAAGTGGTGACTCTCAGTGTCAGAGGTGAGTGTAGCAGCTGTTTATGTGAATCGAACATGAATCAGTGTAATCAAAGATCTGCTGATGGATCTGTGATAACCTGATATCACAGAAACAAAGTGAATTAAAAAAGTCACACTCTGCTGACATGTTACACTTTTCCATCCATTTAAAACTGTTCAGATGAAGAAATATCACAGTGTTCAGGACATTGTTCAGCTGTGAGTCCAGCTGTTTCCAGCTGTTTGAGAATAAATGTGTAAGAGTAAAGAAAGCAACAGAAAGCTGTGCAGCCTCACACATAAACACAAAAGCAGTTCAGCTCCAAGTCAGAGAAACACTGAAAACAGGATGAAGAGCTGCTGGTTACACAGCAGAGGACATGATGGAGGATCAACCTCACTGATGTCTGTCTGTCTGTACTTGACATGTTCTGCTCTGGTCTCTTTTCAGATAATGAAGTGGGCGTGTTGGAGGTGACACAAGGGGAGAGGTCTGTGCTGCTGCCCTTTCAAACCACAGCTGACCTTCGTCAGGGCGTCACAGTGGAGTGGACACGCTCAGACTCCAAACACACCAAAGTCTGCGTGTTTCAGAAAAGCCAAAGCCAGCCAGACAAACAGCACCAGGGTTATAGAGGTCGTGCAGAGATGGATGAAGATCCACTGAGAACTGGAGACCTCAGTCTGACCCTGAAAGACCTCCACCTCACTGACAGTGGGGTCTACACCTGCACCGTCTACAACAAGGATGGACACATGCTGCTACAGAGAGTAGTGACTCTCAGTGTCAGAGGTGAGTGAACAAGTCACAGGTCTCAGTGAGTATTTGCTAAACAATGCAATCAGACTAATAAATCATGGGGGTGTTCAAATTCATGGGCTGCATCCTCCTGAGGACGCATTTGTAGACCGATTACGTCACAGCGACGTGATGAAGGCTGTCCAAATTCGTAGACTCCTCCGAATGCAGCCGACAAATGCGTCCTCTTTTTCCCCGAATTTGAAGGATGGGTCGGGTGTGTCCTTCGTGGCCCACCATATCCCAGAATTCATAGCGCGGCTCAGTCAATTCCAGTTTCCAACAATGGCGGCAGCTACTAAATTTTAAAATTACTCTTATTATTCTTTCTGGGTCACAAAAAAAACTTTTAACATATTTTCAGGCGAGAATGTAGCTGTGTAAACTTCAAATATCTGCTCGGTTTATCAAGATATCACATATTTGCAAAAGTGTTCCGACATTTTCGGAGACGTCTGTTACTCACAAGCTCAATAGCTCGCCGAGAGCTTGAGGGTTACTAGAGCCAAGAACGGCACAACTCCCGGCACATCATTTTCAGATCATTTCGCTACTCAGGTTAAACGTAATACATAAGTCACTTAGACAACCTAAAAATTTTATTGTTTTCGCCTTTTTCAGTGTTTTATTTTATTATTATTATTATTATTTATTTTATTTGTTCATGGCTAAATCGGTTTGGCTGAGATTAAAGTTATTAGATTAGATAAAATAAAACTTTATTAATCCCCCGGGTGGGTTCCTCCTTGGTTTTCACACAGCTGAATAAACGTCAAACAGAAAACTGATTAAACAGAAGTGTGAGATGGTCGAGAATTTACGTCAGTGTCCTGTTATATTTTAGATAGCAAGGACCAGAAGCCCGAGTTTATTAAACTCCACCGAGACAGCGGTGACGCTAATCAGAAGGCTAGACCGTCCCATTTCACAGCTGTTTACTTCCGGCCTACCCGACCATCTGAGGACCCGGCCCACGTAGACCGCGAAGGCCAGGTCCTCAGGAGGATGCAGCCCATGAATTTGGACACGGCTCATGTCATGTATAAAGAGATATGATGAGCATCCATCCTTCTCCTGCTCCTTTACCAGAGAAACTCTGAAATATCTCAGGCACCTACATAACCCAGAATCATCTTCAATAAACACGCAATCATTAATAAACCGAGAGTGAAACAAAAACCTGACATTGTCCACCAGAGGCCTCAGAGCTTGAGGGTCCTGCACAGTATCTTTGCTGTTCCTAGGACTGCACTCTTCTGTTCAGTTCAATTAAATTTTATTTATATAGCACGAAATCACAACAGCAGGCGGCTTAAGGTGCTTCATATTGTACAGAAGATCATACTATGGGAAGGAAAAACTCCCTTTTTACAGGAAGAAACCTCCGGCAGAACCAGGCTCAGGGAGGGGCGGGGCCATCTGCTGCGACCGGTTGGGGTGAAAGAAGGAAAACAGGATAAAGACATGCTGTGGAAGAGAGACAGAGATTAATAACAGATATGATTCAATGCAGAGAGGTCTATTAACACATAGTGAGTGAGAAAGGTGACTGGAAAGGAAAGGCCCCTCCCTGAGCCTGGTTCTGCTGGAGGTTTCTTCCTGTAAAAAGGGAGTTTTTCCTTCCCACTGTCGCCAAAGAGCTTGCTCATAGGGGGTCATATGATTGTTGGGTTTTTCTCTGTATCTATTATTGTACGATCTACTGTACAATATAAAGGGTCTTGCCCTGTGTGATAGACCCCAGCCTCTATGGATCTTGTGCTCAGAGCTTGTTCTTGTGCTGCCATGATTAGTGCCTCTGTGCTGTCTTTCAGTCCAGCTTTGTCCAGCCACTGGAAGGATTTCTGGATGTCAGCCACCTCCTCTATCTGCTGGTGGTACATACCGTGCAGGGGCACAAATAAGAGGCTGTGAACCCAGATTTCCATCCACATATTCAATCACAGAAATCAGATTCACTCAATCTTGCTCATTAAGATTGAGTTGTACGGTTTTATAAATCTAACAGCCTGAATATGGAGACCTGACCAGAGTCAGTGTTCAGCTCTGCTGGGTTCATGCAGGCTTGGACGGTCACTCATGTTCCACTAGTGATTTTAGTATTTCCACCATTCAAATTCAAACTAAACCACAGCTGAGAGGAAAGAGTCTTGCACATGGTCACCTGGTTTGTGTGTGTGATGTAGAAATAAGTTGATGAGCTGTGAGACTCGCTCCTGTTTTCTCCTCTGCAGCAACCTTAAAGGGAGCCATGGCAGACATGCTGGCACGTCTCAGGAGGAGGAGGGCACCAAAATCTGAGATTAAAGTGGAAAAGAGGTATGTTTTCAGGGTCACAGTGGTGTCTGTGTTTACCTGTGAGGTCACCATGGTAACTGCAGCTGGTCCACTTTAAATGAGCTCAGTGAGTGAGGATGTGTAGGGTCACATGATCACAGGAGCTCACCTGCCCGTGCAGGTATGAATGTATGAACCTGGTTTAATTCTTGGCTCTGATCCTCATCCTAGTCCCAGCTGATCGATCACAGATCAGAGAACCGATCAATCTGTTTGTAGGATATTGATCAGCTGGCACAGCTGGGATAGACTCCAGCATCAAACCCACGGACCCATGTGAGTGTCTGACTGTCCTCTGTGTCCTCAGGAACATGAACCAAGAACAGGAACGTCTGACTGCTGAAGAAACAGTCTAAGGAGGAGGAGGAGCTGGTGATGAAGAGCAGCCTGTGTGTATATACAGTATCTCTTGTGTATTCAGCCCTGAGGAAGATGAAGGTGCAGCTTTGCTTTGGCCTTCCTCTGCTAACAGCTAACAGCTAACTAACCTCAGCCAGATGTTCTGCAGCTGTTTGTCTAACATTAGAAGTTTATAATGATGATGACCCCGAGCGTGTTTCTGCTGTTCTGATGGAGTGAAAATGCTTCATTTGAGTCAAAGGTCAAAGCTGCTGACTGTCAGGAAGCATCAGAGCTTCAGAGAAGATCAGACAAACATCATGACACACCCCCTCTGACCCACGGGTCCTTCCTGCTCCAATCTGAGCAGGAAGGACCCGTTAGATAAACGTGGACTCTGAGTGCAGAGCTGGTTTGGAGCTGTGGAGACTTACTAAGGAGTAAAGTGGACATGAATGAGTCACAGAGGGAGGAGGAGGTGAACAGTGATGTTTGTTAGACATGATCAGACTGAAGAGTGAACATAAGAAGAGTTTAATGCTGGATTTAAAGAGAACAGGAAGATAAGCTCCGCCCAGCAGCTGAGTCCTCTCTGCTCACACTGGTGTTGGACTGCAGACCTCAGGGAGTCTGCTTCCACATCTGGTTTCCACAGCTGGAGGAAGGAGGACTGTCCCACGAGCACGCCTACGCCCTCTGTCATTACTGAAGTAGTGATGGTGTTTGATCAGTGTGTGACTGTTTCACTGGTTCAAGCAGAGATTTACATAAATGAGCTTTTATGAGTTATTATATTATCTGATCAGGCCGTTTGCTCCTGTTAAAGATAAATGTGCATCGAACTTTGTGGATATTCATAAGTCTAACAGTTTAAACCTGTGTGTGACTTTGTGTCCTTGAACGGCCCTGACAGATGGCTGTAGGCCATAATATTCATTTTTCCTGCTGACTAAAATAAGCAGCTGAGCTCTCTGAGGGCAGAGCTGCTGCTAACAGGTGAGTCTGTTACCTGGACTGGACTGAGTGAGCTGCTGTGTCACAGCTTTATCAGTGACACACTCAGCATGTGTGTGTGTGATATGTCATAGTGCTTGAAACATACATGAAAATATATTAAAGGTTGATTCTTTTTTCTTTTGGTTTGTGGAACAAAAATCAGCAATGAAGAAACGCTGGTGTAAAACTTAGTGTAGAAGCACAACAAACGTAAGCCGGCT
This sequence comes from Oreochromis niloticus, assembly GCF_001858045.2. Taxonomy (NCBI): domain Eukaryota; kingdom Metazoa; phylum Chordata; class Actinopteri; order Cichliformes; family Cichlidae; genus Oreochromis; species Oreochromis niloticus. The sequence goes on from NW_020327533.1 coordinate 391,418, forward strand.
CATTTGATGGTGTGACGCTTGAAAAGGATTTGCGCGCCTACATCATTATTTACGGTTTAAATTGTGCTGCCTTTAGGTGCACCTGGTAAATTCAGGAGTCTCTACTCCAAACCACAGCAGGTTGTTTTAAAGGCTTTTCTGGGTTAATGTTTGTTTGTTGGCATAAACATGTCTGTGATCGCCGTGTTCTTTTTGATGCAGTATTTCATGTAACTCGGTGCTAAAATCATAACAATTAAGTTTAACAGTTCTAGTGCTCATGCGTCAGCTAGCATGCAGCATGTTTCAGTTGCTCCTGTTTTTACTCTTTACTCTAACTTTTTCTTACTTATTTCTTTGTCCTTTACTGAGTGTGTTCGTCTGTTTAAAAGCTTTCTTTTCAAACATGTGGCTCGACAGAGTTTTTGTTCTGCTGTTACTTTCACTGAGGAATGGGACCGCAGCACAGCAGCTACACACCAGAGATCAGCTGAGCCGCCTGATGCTCAGATTAACTGGAGACGGTCAAACAGATGTGTGACAGACTTTAAGGAGCTGCTACCAACAAACCAGCAAATAAACACTGAATATGATGATTATTGCTACACTGCAACATTTGTGAGGTTACCTTAAACACAGTCCATCAGTCTTTTTGCTTTTGAACAATAAAATATTAAAAACTGTCTCGAGTTTATTTGGTGATGTTCTCATGCACGAGGTGAAAAAAAACAGCAAACAAATGTCACAGTAAATCTTTCCAGCTGATGTTGGGCATCCTCCACCTGCTGAATCCACTTCAGCCTCTTCCTGCTCATGTTCCTGTTTAGAGGCACAGTCAGTCTGTACAATGGAGAAAACTGAACACAGGAATATTTGGATTTTCCTCTTTTTCTCTGCTCATGTTCAACTTGTCTGATTCAAGCTGGGAATATTTATTAGAATTCAAATTTAGACTGAAATAAAATCAATAACATTATTTTATTATTACATTGATGTAGCACATGGTTCAGTTAGCTTTGTATAAACATATGTGTTAGAAATGTTCTTCAATCAGCTCTTTTTACTCTCTTACATTTCACAGCCAGTACTTTTTTACTTTTACTTGAGTAAAGAAGTTGAATTAGTACTTGGAGTATTTTAACAGTAGTACTTCTACTTCAGTACAGACTGTGTGTACTTTTAACACCTGTGTCTGAGACCTCCTTCAGGGTCCACCTGAAGCTGTGTGAACTTTACCCACACACCACTCCTCACTCCTCCCACCCGCTGCACACAGTCACTGAGTACAGACCGGCTGATTCCTGTAAAGGGAGAGGCAGGAAGAGGCGGAGCAACACCTGAAAAACAACTAGTTCAACATCATTTTGCAGAAGTGAAAGTGTGAGAGAGCAGCAGCAGAGCTGCAGTCGAGTCCTGTTTGTCTCTAAAAGATTCACTGGAGTCCATCAGGTTTCTCTCAGCAACAGTGGTGAGTGCAGCTGATCACACTTCCTGTTTCTACACAAATCTTCACTCTGTTCACTTCATGCTGACTCATCACAGTCACACTGGATCCATAGAAATCTGCTCATGTAACCACAGATCCACTGTAGGAACATCGAGCTGCTGCTTCAGTCTCACTGTGGCTCTGCTCAGGACTGTGGACTCAGGCTGTGCTCTGGACTTCAGACTGACTCCACACTTCCTGGTTATTCATCACTTCCTGTTCCTATTAGACTGATTCTGGATCTGATTGATCATAAGGATTACACACGTGAAAACACCTGTTTATTCTTTATTGATATAAAGCCTTTGATACTGTAAACCAGCAGATTTTGGTCAGTACTTCAAAAAGTCATTCAGACATTTTACAAAGAGAGATTATCTGACTTAGTGTATCCTGTAAGAGTCACAGATGTTCCTGAATCATTCAGAAAACAGTCGATGCTGCACTTTATAACTTTGTGTGGAAACATAAATCTCATTATTTAAACAGATGTGTTTAAATCATTCTGATAATCGAGGCTTTAAATATGTCAGAGTTCACACATCAGCTGTGATATTCAAGCTGAACTGGATCAAACATGTCATCAGACACAAACATAGATGATGGTGTTTAATCCCAAAGCTTATTTAAACAAACTGGAGGACAGAATTCCTCCTTAAATGTGATTTTGATCAACAAAATTCACTGATCTCATTTTCACACACTTTATCATGGTGGCTTCTTCTCTACTAACATAAATCTTTGATCTGGACAAACAAATATATGAAATATCAAAATAAATCAATGTTTTCTGAGGATCCAGAATAATCTGAATGATGTATCCCAGCGAGTGACTGGAAAAGTTCATCTTCTTCCATATCCTGAGTTTGTGAGGAGCTGTGATGTTCCAGTATCTGTGAGAGAAAACAGTTTTTAATGACGCACAAATGGACCAAATATACAGACACCACTGAATAAACATGTTCTCATAAATGCCATTAATATACTGGATCAACAATTAATAACACATTTCTGAGGTTTATGATTCATTGTCCTCCTCACTGTCACTTCTATTGGAACAGTCACTGTTTAATATTAATGGCTCGTTGATCTGGACTTACAATAAGAAGGATTTAGTCACCAACAAGGTCGAAGTTTACTTCACAGTAATTGATGGAATATATCCAACAAACTGATTTATTCAAGTATACAAATGATCTGGATGAATCTTGGACCTTCTGTAAAACAGAGAAACAATTTCACATCTTTTTAACGACTGTATTTATCTTCATCCCCAAAGTTATTCTGTTCATCTGGACGCTGCACTGTACAGCAGACACTACGATGTTAAGTTTGTGTTTGGGATGAACCAGTTTGTGTCTGAGTGTGTTGCTGGGTCTCCACCAGTTACTCTGAGAACTGAAGAAGCTTCTCTGATGAAACGTCTTCAAGAAACTCAAAGAAGTCCAGACGCTTTTCTTTCCAAGCTCCTCAGACTACTGACGCTTGTTTCTCTCTTTTTAAAAATGAAATTTAAAGTGAATTTTGAATCAAATGTGTTTCTTTTCTTTCTCCCTCAGAGTGCAGACATGTCTGCTGCCAGCAATCTGCGATCTGAAGATCAGTTTCTGTGCCCCATCTGTCTGGATGTGTTCACTGATCCAGTCACTACATCATGTGGACACAACTTCTGCAAAACCTGCATCAGTCAGCACTGGGACCTGAATCAGAGCTGTCAGTGTCCCATGTGTAAAGAGACTTTCTACACCAGACCTCAGCTGAGGGTCAACACCTTCATCTCTGAGGTGGTTGCTCAGTTCAGACGTGAAGCTCAGCAGAAAGCCAGCAGCAGCAGCTCAGATCAACAAGCTGCCAAACCAGGAGAAGTTCCCTGTGACGTCTGCACTGGAATCAGACTGAAGGCCCTGAAGTCCTGCCTGGTGTGTCAGACCTCCTACTGTCAGACTCACCTGGAGCCTCATCTGACAGTGAAAGGTCTGAAAAGACATCAGCTGATTGATGCTGTGGAGAACCTGGAAGGCAGGATGTGCACGAAGCACGATAAACTTCTGGAGCTATTCTGTAAGACAGACCACACATGTGTCTGCATGCTCTGCCCTGTTTTAGACCACAAGAACCACGAGTTTGTTCCTCTGAGAGAAGAATATGAAGGAAAGAAGGCAGAGCTGGAGAAGACAGAGGCTGAGATTCAGCAGATGATCCAGAAGGGACAACTGAAGATTCAGGAGGTCAAAGAGTCGGTGAAGATGAGTAAAGATGCTGCAGACAGACAGAAAGCAGAAGGTGTTCAAGGTCTTCATGGCTCTGATGGAGTCTGTTGAGAGACGCCTGAAGGAGCTCATGAAGGAGATCGAAGACAAACAGGAAGCTACAGAGAAACAGGCTGAAGGTCTCATCAAAGATCTGGAACAGGAAATCTCTGAGCTGATGGAGAGAAGCTCTGAGGTGGAGCAGCTCTCATGCTCTGAAGACCACCTCCACCTCCTCCAAAGCTTCTCCTCCCTGAAAGCTGCTCCACCCACCAAGGACTGGACAGAGGTCAGAGTTCATCCATCATCATATGAGGGGACTGTGGTGAGAGCTGTGGCTCAGCTGGAGGAGACAGTCTGGAAACCCATGAAGAAGAAGCTGTTTGAGGCTGAGCTGCAGAGGGTGCAGCAGTATGAGGTGGATGTGACTCTGGATCCTGATACAGCTTATCCTGCTCTCATCCTGTCTGATGATGGAAAACAAGTTTATGATAGTGATGTGAGGAAGAAACTTCCAGACAACCCAGAGAGATTTTCTCCGTGTGTTTGTGTTTTAGGAGAGCAGAGTTTCTCTTCAGGCAGATTTTACTTTGAGGTTCAGGTTAAAGGAAAGACTGAGTGGGATTTAGGAGTGGCCACAGAGTCGATCAACAGGAAGGGAGAAATCAGAACAAGTCCTCAGAATGGTTTCTGGACTGTAGTGCTGAGAAATGGAAATAAGTACAAAGCTGCTGCTTCCCCCCTCACTCCCCCTCTGTCTTCATCCTGGTCCTGAGAAGGTGGGGGTGTTTGTGGATTATGAGGAGGGTCTGGTCTCCTTTTATGATGTAGGTGCTGCAGCTCTGATGTACTCCTTTACTGGCTGCTCCTTCACTCACAAACTCCACCCATACTTCTGTCCCTATATGAATCAGGGTGGTAAAAACTCTGCACCTCTGATCATCTGTCCTGTCAATCAAACTGAGTCGATCAACGACTGATTTTATTTGATGAATGATTGATTTTTCTTGAAGGGAACAAATGAACACATTGAACATATTGAGTGTAAATCCTCTACAGTCTCCATGTTTCTATAGAATCTGATTATCAGGACTCTGATTCACACTTTGATTCTCATGGAGTTTGATTTGAACAGAAGAAAAGTTGAATCAGGAAATGTTCCCACTGATGGAGACTCGAGCTGAAGAGCAAATATCAGAGAATAAATGTCCAAAAGCTTCATTTACAATAAAGTTTGTTCAATGCTTTGAGTGAATCCAGACTCATGTGTGGCTGTTATACGGAGCATCAGAGTCCAGCTGAGTTATGTTGGATACAAACTGCTTATGTTGGCTCTGTGAGGATTTTTGTTCACTGAAAACTGATAAGACGGATAATATTCAAAGAACTCTGTAGAGATTCATGCATCCATGTTCTCCACCTGCAGGTGTGGAGGAGAAAGGTGGAGCACAGACTGCTGCATCCTTCCAGTCACATCATTTTGATGATTATATTTCCATGTTGTGATGATTTGGGTTAAAGAGAAACAGAGTTGAACGGCTGCAGTCACAGCATGAAGAAGATGCTGAAGCTGAGCTGTCAGTGAACATGTTTCACTGTGATTTGATTTGAAGAATATAAAGTGTGTGTGGCTGCTGACAGCTGCAGTCTCTGTTAGTCTGCATGTTCAACACACACACAACTTTCCCCCTGAGGCAACGATCCAGCAACAACATTACACACACACACACACACACACACACACACACACACACACGATTGTGCAATCCCTTTCAGTCTGAACTCTATCAATGTCGTACTAAAGAACACTTTACTGTTTAAGGTGGAATTCCTCCTTCTTCAGTAACAATGATTTGAGGTCACTACCAGTGGCTGCTGTGGTTTTGGCAGCAATGTGGTTTTGGTAACAATTTACTGAAACGTGTTTTTCTTTATGCTGTACAAACTATTTTAAAAGAGCTTTGATCACAACATCTTTGTTTTTCCTCCAATCGTTTATTCTGATTATTTTATCTGGTTCAACTAGCAAAGGCTTAAAATTTTACTCTTAACCTGATTTAAACGTTTAATTTCTCATTAACTCAGACTTTTAATTTCTTTCCTTGTTTAATGTATTATTTCTTTGTCCTTGTTTAATTTTTGCCGATCCTTTCTGTTTAACCTGTTTAATCTGACCTTTGACCTATTTATTCCTTATAACCAAAAAAACCCTTTTATCTTATATTTTTACCTTATTTATTGATTATATATATATCTATTATATTTTATCACCTTACCTTATTTTGACCTTTGACCTATTTCCTTGTTAGCCTTGATAAAACTTGATCTTCCTTCATCAAATGTGAAATTTCTTTCAAAAGTTGATTCTGTTTATCTGGACATAGTGTTTTTCAGTTTCAGCTGAATGCAGGTTTCCCCAATCTTATACATGTCAGGAGCATCAGCACAGCTGAAATGCATTTTTTCGAAGCACCGGATCTCTGTGGCTTTTAAACCACAAAACACGCTATAACAAAAATTGGTCCACCCCAAGGATCGGGTCCCCCGGTGTAGTTTCCACTGTGAGAGACTGTAGGCTTCCTCAGAGTGAGGCTGAGAGCGGCAGGCCCAGGTTCGAGTCTGACCCGTGGCCCTTCAAATAAAGCTGAAAAAGGCCAATATATTATATAAAATATAATTTAAAAAACAACATCAGAATGAACAATGAGCTGCTGTTAAGAACTCCTGTGCCCGACGTCCATCCAAGGCCCGATTGTCTTACAGATAAAGACAAAGTCAATGTTTCATCCCTCCGTTCTCCTCCTGTTTCACTTTAAACACTGTTTCCATGTGTTGGGAAATCAGTTTTACCCCGGTTCTTTTTTATTCCTCGGGCCTCCAGAAATGCACCGGACCCAGTAGTCATTTTTACAAAAACTTTATTCATCTTTATTCATCTTCATTTAAGCATGCACTTCTAGACGGGAAGACGAGGCCGGTGTCCCTCTGCAAAATCTTCACCCCTTTGTTAGTCACAGCCAGCTTTATAGCAGCAGCCCTATCATAAATCCCCCCATGGTATGCTGCAAACTCTGTGTCTGTGTCTATGTGCACGAGCATGTGAATGACTGTGTGTGTGCATACCCATGTGCCTATGTGAGTGCACGTGAATGACTGTGTGCGGATACCTGGTATGTGTGTGCACGTGAGTGAGTGTGCATGTAGGTGTAACAGTTAAAACACTGTGGGTGTGTGTCTCTTCCTTGGGGCCATAAATACCATCTCCCCTCCAGAGCACAGTTATCAAGTTAAATGTTGAGACCCCCACACAGGTATCCTCTGGGGAATTTCCACTCAGCATTAACTCCTCTTTGTCTTACTTTCACAGTTCAACTGGGGAGGGTCTCCTAAAATCTACTCCTAAGTTCATGACACAGTTAGGCCTTTATTTATATCCAGGGCAGTGTCAGTGTCTCTACCATAATTCTACATTCTATCTTAACACATTTCTAAACTCTAAAACAAACTAAACATTCCTGCATGTCTAAACTCTAAAATAAGCTAAACATTTCTACAAATGACAACAACCACCGTATGTGGAAAAAAAACCCGACACCAAAAACTGAACCGGTGAAAATGTTTTGTAGCAGATAAACGATTAACTTTATGTTATTTATTTTCAGCTCATACCATTATGAAAGCATGTTAGAACAAACATGTAGGATTTCACAAATCATCGCTCCTAAATTTAATCGCATCCATAACAATAAATGTAATCGTATCCATCATTTGTACGTGTTAGCTTTGAAAACATCATATTCTTTATGTTAGTTGGTTTCGATGAGTGATCTCCAGGATGAAGGATGAATGAGGGCAGAGGCCCGTTTCATGGAGACTGTTTAAGTGTGATGTAAACCTGGATTAAAAAACCCACATTTGAACACATTCATCAGTGGCTGTGACCATGTTAAAGGTAGAAAAGCCAAATGGCTACTCTCTGGGACTTCTAGTGTTAAAGGACTAATGCTGACGTGCTCTGACACTCATTAGCATAGAAAACAAAGTGGTGAAAGCACAGAGCCCTGAGTAGCTCCACTGGACCGCTCTGTTCACAGAACTTACATTTAATTATTTCACTTTTATTTACATGCAAAACACCCTCAGAGAGAACAGTTGTTTCAGAGCTGCCAGCTTTATTGGAAAGATGAACTGAAATCATTTAACCTAAAATAGTCCAATTTATGACAAACTAACACGGTGAAATGTTGCAGGATTAAAAAGTGTCGATGGATGAACTCTTTCAGTGTAAGATCAAATAAGATAAGATAAGATAAGATAGAACTTTATTAATCGCTCGGGTGGGTTCCTCTGGGAAATTCAGTTTCCAAAAAAGCACAACACCGACAGAAGTTACAGAGCGTGAGGAGAATATTATATATACACATATAAATACAGAGACATATATAGATAAAAAAATACGAAGGGGATAAATAGAATAAATAAGAATAAAAAATAAAAATACAAGTGAATTGCACATTTCAAGTATTAAAGTCTATTGCACCGTTGACTATTTAACAAAAGTATTGCACAGAAGGTATTGCACAGTGAAGTGAAGAGGCACTACAGCTTCGTTGTTCCCCCCTCCTTTGTCCTCCTGTCTCCCCTCCCTCTCCCCTCCAGAGAGGAGTTAAACAGTTTGATGGCGTGTGGGACAAAGGAGTTTTTAAGTCTGTTGGTTCTTGTCTTTGGGAGAAGCAACCTGTCACTGAACAGACTCTTCTGTTTGTTTATGGCCGTCTGCAGAGGATGCCCAGCATTGTCCATAATGTCCAGCAGCTTTTTTAGTGTCCTTTTCTCTGCCACTGACACCAGAGTGTCCAGCTTCATGCCGACCACAGAGCCCGCCTTCCTGATCAGTTTCTCCAGCCTGGATGAGTCCTTCTTTGCTGTGCTGCTCCCCCAGCACACCACAGCATAGAACAGTACTCCAGCAACCACCGACTGGTAAAACATCCTCAGGAGCTTCCTGCAGATGTTAAAAGACCTCAGCCTCCTGAGGAAGTACAGTCGGCTTTGGGCTTTTTTATACAGGTGCTCTGTGTTGCATGACCAGTCCAGTTTATTGTCCACCCACAGCCCGAGGTACTTGTACTTGTTGACCACCTCCCCCTCCTCCCCCTCTATCTGAACTGGCACTGGACCTTCTCTGGACCTCCCGAAGTCCACAACCAGTTCCTTAGTCTTTGAGGTGTTGAGTTGCAGGTGGTTTGTGTGACTCCATGTGACGAAGTTCCTCACCAGACTTCTGTACTCCTCTTCCTGATCATCCCAGATACACCCGATGATGGCTGTGTTATCTGCAAACTTCTGAATGTGGCATAATTCAGAGTTGTAGCAGAAGTCAGAGGTGTACAGGGTGAAGAGAAGAGGGGACAGCACAGTTCCCTGTGGTGCTCCTGTGCTGCTGACCACAGTGTCAGACGTGATGTCCTTCAGCCTGACGTACTGTGGTCTGTCAGTGAGGTAGTCGGAGATCCAAGCCACCAGGCAGGGGTCCACCTCCATCCTGTTCAGTTTTTCCTGAAGCAGACAGGGCCGGATGGTATTAAAGGCACTGGAAAAGTCAAGAAACAGGATCCTGACCGTGCCTTTTCCCCCATCCAGGTGTGAGTGAGCTCTATGCAGGAGGTACAGGATGGCATCCTCCACTCCGACACCCGCCTTGTATGCGAACTGTAGTGGGTCCTGGGCATGTTGTACCTGTGGTCGGAGGAGGTTGAGGAAGAGCCGCTCTAAAGTCTTCATAAGATGTGACGTCAGTGCCACCGGTCAGAAGTCATTCAGCTCATTGGGCCGGTTCTTTTTTGGGGACCGGGGCGATGCAGGATGTCTTCCAGAGGGCGGGCACTCTCCCCAGTCGCAGACTGAGATTGAAGACTCGTTGTAGCGGCTCCCCAAGTTCAGCAGCACACGCCTTTAGCATCCTGGGACGCACCTTGTCTGGGCCTGCTGCCTTTCTGGGGCGAAGCTTCCTCAGTTGTCTCCTGAACTGATCCACTGTGACACAGGGAGATGATTGGGAGGAAGGGGGGGAAGAAGATGTCTTGCTGCTGAGAGAGGGATTGGAAAAGGGGGATGTCATAGTGTCGGGAAGGGGGGGAAGCGAGGGAGGTAGGAGAGTGGGGAGAGGGCTCTGTAGTAAAGGTGAGGGTGAGGGTGAGGGTGGGGGGGTTGTGGGCTGGTCAAACCTGTTGAAGAAGTTGTTGAGTTCGTTTGCCTTCTCCACAGTCCCCCCCACTGTGCTGTTCTTGGTGTTGTGGCCTGTGATGGTTTTCACACCATTCCAGACCTCCCTCATATTGTTCCTCTCCAACTTCTGCTCCACCTTCCTCCTGTAGGTGTCCTTTGCTTCTCTCAGGCAGCGTTTCACCTCCCGCTGTGCTGCTTTCATCTCCTCCTTCACTTTGCTCCTGAAAGCCTTCTTCTTCATGTTGAGGACAGCTTTGACTTCCTGTGTTACCCACGGTTTGTTATTAGGATAACACCGTACCGTCTTAGCAGGGGCGACCGTGTCCACACAAAAGTTGAGGTAGTCTGTCAGACAGTGTGTCGCCCACTCTATGTCCTCACCATGTGGGCTCAGAAGCACATCCCAGTCTGTGGTGTCATAGCAGTCTCTCAGAGCATCCTCCTTTTCTGGGGTCCATTTTCTGATGGAGCGTGTTGTGACAGGCTGCCTTTGGACGAGGGGTGTGTATTGTGGCTGTAGATAAACCAGGTTGTGGTCTGACTTCCCTAGTGGGGGGAGGGGGTTGGCTCTGTATGCATCTCTCACATTAGCATACAGTAGGTCAATTGTCCTGTTGCTCCTTGTGGGACAATTCACAAACTGGTGAAAAGCAGCCAGAGTAGAATCCAGTGTGGCATGATTAAAGTCTCCAGATATAATAATGAAAGCCTCTGGGTTTTGTGTCTGAAGTCTTGCTGTGACTGTGTGTATTTTCTCACAGGCAGCTGCTGCGTCGGCCCTTGGAGGGATGTAAACACACACACAGATCACATGACTGAACTCCCGAGGTAGATAATATGGCCGCAAGCTAACAGCTAGCAGCTCCAGGTCCGGACGGCATACCGAAGCTTTAACGGAGACGTGTCCAGGGTTGTAGTATCTGTTGTTAACGTAGACAATGAGTCCCCCACCTCTGCTTTTCCCGCTGGCCTGCGTGTCCCTATCGGCTCTCACGGATGTGAAACCGCATAGGTCTACGTTAGCCTGTGGCGTTAGCTTGGTTAGCCACGTCTCCGTGAAGATAAACAGACTGCACTCACGGTATAGTCGGTGGCTGTTCAGAGCAGTCAGTTCATCAATCTTATTCTGTAACGAGTTCACGTTGCCCATTATCACTGTCGGGATTGATGGTTTGAATCGCCTCCGGTGATCCGCTTTCCTCGCTCCAGCCTTGCAGCCTCTGTAGCTCCTCTTTATCTCAGCCGGGATGTTGTGTCGCATGCCGGTCTGTCCCTTTGTTCTTAGTGCCAGCAGCTCCACTCTCGAATAGATGAGGGAGCTGGTTCCAGAAGTTTTAAAAAGTGCATTATCCATCTTCTATCGCTATATCTAAGAGGTATAAGTAGAGTAACTAGAGGAAAGTGAAATAAGGTTGAAAGCCTAGTCTAAAAAAAAGTTAAAGTTAAGAAAAAAGTGCGGTGTTGCAGAGCTACTTGGAAAGGCTGCCGTCACTCCAGCGCCATCTTACATAATCTTAAATAAATAATATCTTAAATAATACAAAACACATGAAGGTGAGGAGAAATGAATTTTAAAGTAAGTGTGATTTAAAGCAGACTGATTTTTTCCTCGTCAGGCTGAAGCTTTCACCGTCTGACGTCTGTAAAGAAACTGAAACACATTCACAGTGTTTAGTTTTACTTCACTGACTCAAACACAGAGGGAACCTCAACTACAGGCCGGCTGTGGGAGTTACACCTGACCCAGAGCCACACATGTCACACAGCACACCTGTTCAGGTACACGTGTCACACAGTGGAGGTCAAACCTTTATTGTCCCGCTCTATGCCACAAACACCAGATTAACCAGTTTCACTCATCATCGTTCTACTGTCTGTTATAGGCCCCTTTGTGATGATGACAGCTCCGCCCCTTTCCTGTGAGGTTAAACCCAGAGAGCTTCGTGTGACCTCTGACCCTGATCACCAGCGTTAGGGTCAGTGAAGGTGAGATACCGTGTGACGGGGGAGGAACAATAAAGTTTCATTTGTATGAACACGTAGAACAGATGAAGTAAGAACAAAGCAGGTGGAGCTCAGTCAGGGTGGAGGTGCAGACAATTGAGCTGAAGGGGAGGAGCCAGTCTGGTCAGGAAATCTCTGTCTCGAGTGAACCTCCTCACCTCTGAAACAAACAAACACACACACACACACACACACACACACACACTTTGAACCCAAACTGAAGTGTTTTTATATATGAGAAAGCATGTAACCTATGTATTATATGTTATAAGATTGTGCCACTTGCTGTATAAATGTAATAATTAGGGTTAATGTGTGACCTTTGATCGTGTCATGACCTATTGTGATAAGCCAGAGCACGGGGTAGTCAGAGTCCTGACTGGCCTTTGGCCAAGACCTTGGCCGCTACCTGACCCCAGCAGCTGTGTTTGGGTGCGTGGGAAAGTTACCCAGCAGCAGGGGGCGAGGATACTGGTCCCTATATATTAGGGGACCAGAGGACACCCCCAGCACTTTTCCTCCTGCTGCTGCTTCCTATCCGTCTCTGGTTATCAGGATGGCTTCAAAATTGGCGACCACAAAACATACATGGAAATCAAATGCAAATGTAAAACAAATGAAACAGGAAGAAAAGAGAGAAATATTCCAGTGTCCAGTTTCATCAACTCAACTGCTCCTGCTGTTTGTTAGTCTGTTTGTGATCACAATGTGGGAATCAGACTGAGTTTGGTCTTTTATATAATATTTCTTTCAATGTATTTTCATCAAAACATTTACCTGTACACACCTTTAGACTTGCATTTACTATGAGCTGGTCACTCTGCCCACATAAAAACAGACCAGACTCTGTGTCTTTTTTCCCTCCTCTTAAATCCTGTCTATTAAAATCACATAGTCATATACTGTGGGGAGTACCTGCTCATTGTCAGTTTATGCTGAAATGATCTTTTTCACTCTTCTGGATTTGGGCACAACAGTGCTCACTTGAACCTTCAGTGGTTTAGAAGTTCTTCTCTAACCAATGGCATCAGTATGATTTGTAACAATAAGGTCGTAAAGACCTTGAGAGAGTTCATTGGTTCTACCCACCATGAGATGTGACACATTAGTAATGAGACATTTTTATTTTCCATCAGTTTGAACTGAAACATACTTGTTTTCTAGTTACTGATAGATTTCAGCAGGTGTCATGACTCTGTGCCTTTTTGTGCCTCCCTTTCTTCATGTGTTCAACAATTTTTACTATGTGATTTCCTATTATTCAGCTTAATTTATGGACATCTGTGGTATAATTTCTTTCCATGTGGGAATCAGATGGGTTGTTTCTGATGCCTGGTGAGAATTTCACATACAGCACCTTTAGAAATATATTTACTTAGAAAACTGGTGACATGTTCAATACTTATTTTATCTGCTGTACATCAGTCTGTCCACTGACATTCTCTCCATGACTTTGTCTAGATGAGCAGTTAGAACTACAGCCCTATAACCTGTGGTCTTTCCCTGGTTTCACAGTTGGAATAATTAGAGCTTCTTTCCAGCTTCCTGCCATATTCTAATGTAGAAGAGCAGCAGAGCATTCAGTCCATCTCATTCTTATGTGGGTCAAAATTCATCAAAGTCCTCCGGCATGACTTTTCTTATTGTGAAAATCTGCCTCCTTCATATAGAGCCCTGATTCTTTCCAGGTAACAGCTCAATTTGTTTTTTCTAAATACCAGCAGCAAGTTACGACATGTATACTTGCTGTTATGAGTAAGTTCACTCAGGATTCCAAGAACTAGATTCTGTAAATGTGACACAGCTCAGCTCATAGTGGTCAGTGCGTTCGCATCTGCAGCTACAACAAGGTTCCATGTCTTCACACGTGAACACGTGAACATGTGAACTTTACTCTGACTTACACTCTGTCTGAGGAGTCAAGTGGCCTATTTCTGGAGTGAACACATGAAGGTGTGCCCCACCACACACAAGCTGCAGTTAAAACCAGTCTGAAGTGAGACGCAAAGATGATTTTGTACACAGGCAGTAAAAAGCTGCATTTAGATGTTGTTAGTGGAGCTCTTCTATCATGAGATTTGTCTTCATTAAAGAGATATTTTTATCTGCTTCAGACACTTTTATTTTGAAAGTGTTTTATGGTGTTTTTGTTGTTTCTGAATCACGAGCTGGAGTAAAGATGCCCTCTGCTTCTCACATTCATCGTTCACATGATGTTAAAACTGCTGCTTCATGCTTTTAATCTTTATGTGTTTGGGTCCAAGACTTTTGAACACGTCCTCTTATTATTAAATCTCCCTGCTCGCCTCTCCTCACATCAGAGGTGGAGTTCTGACTCATTCCAGGTAGCAGCTCAGCTGTTTCTTAGTACCAAGTGCAAGTTTGCACTTGCATACTTGTTTGTATGAACTTGAATTTCATTCAGGAGTACAGACTTTTAAGGCTGCTAATGTTACCATAATAAGCACTAGCTGGCAGTCAGGCCGTACATGTATCATTGTGAGAAATAATCCAAAGTCAGCATTCCAGCTGAAAACGAACACACACATTTATTTCAGCAGTCTTAAACTCACAGCAATCAGGCTGAATTTCCCTCCTTTTGGAGAGTGTCAATGATGGTTTTTCGCACAACTGTCTGCTCAGCAGTCCTTCCCATGATTATGATTCCTATTGAACTAGACTGAGAGACCTTATAAAGGCTCAGGAACTGTTTGCAGGTGTTTTAGATTAATTAGCTGATTATAATGTCACACTTTGAGCCTAAAATATTGAACCTTTTCACAATATTCTAATGTTCTGAGATTTTGAATTTGGGGTTTTCCTAATATTAAATCCCATTCTTTTCATCCTTTAATGGACAGAGAAAATGCAGACTCAGAGTGGTCAAAGTATTTATAATCATTTTATTCAATCATCTTCCGGAAGAGAGATGTGCACAGCGCTAAGCAACTTGCAGATCTGAAACATTAAACCGGATGTGTATAATATAGTCCATTATTTTGGCACTGACACGTCACACAGTTTTGATTAAAACAACCTTTTTACCACTGCCCTTACTTGGTGTCTGTGTGTGTGTGTGTGTGTGTGTGTGTTGCTTAGTTCCGCTTTTCTGTATGCATCTGTTTCATGTTCTTAACATACTGCCTCTGCATCTCTACACAAGACTTCCTGATTCTGCACAGTTCCGTTCTGGCTGAGCAACTGGTTTGTGAGTCAAAGCTGGCCTGTTATTAAAATACATAAACATACATACAAAATACATAAACAAAATAATCAGAAAAAACAAAATAATCAGAAAATAACCACTAAGAAAAAAATATATATACATGTATATATATATATATATATATATATATATATATATATATATATATATATATATATATATATATATATATATATATATAGTTCGATTCCCCCTGGGGCGTCTGTATCCAGTAAGGGTCCTAAGGCTAGACCCCCTATGCTAAGCAAGCCTACCGCAGACATGAGCGAGACAGATAAATATGAAGGCATGCCGGCTCGGACGTTGCCTGGATCAACAAGGTCCGCGTCAGGTGTTGAGGAACCAGGACGCCCTGACGACAAGTGGGCTACTGGAACAAGAAGGCATCGGTGGGCAAGAGACGAAAACAGGGCTTGTTGGAATGCTACTACGCAAGTAACCCTGGCGGAAGGGGTTACATGAATAGGATGAGGGACCTATGGATTCTTCGATACCCAACATCCACAATGACGGCGAAACAACTAGTAGCTCAGTGTTCCAACATTCGAAAGAAGGGACTACTCTCACAGCTAGAGATTGACAAGGTACAACATAAATGCTACGGCAAGGAGGAGTCAGGACGCCAGGTCAGGGGGGAGATATCATCACCCCCACCCGAGATTGGGTACATAGCCCCAAGTGCGATAGGAGAAGGATCGTTGAGTGCGAGAGGAACTGACCTGAAAGACAGGATCATGGCCAAGCTTGAAACCTGGATCCCCCATAGC
Source organism: Oreochromis niloticus (assembly GCF_001858045.2). Taxonomy (NCBI): domain Eukaryota; kingdom Metazoa; phylum Chordata; class Actinopteri; order Cichliformes; family Cichlidae; genus Oreochromis; species Oreochromis niloticus. Next base: position 407,357 of record NW_020327533.1, read on the forward strand.
CGGTTACCAAGATTACGTGAAGTACCCTCAGAAGGTCTGCTAGATGATGTTAATGCAGCACTACGGACGATACCTACAACCACGATTACCGACACTAACAAGCTGATCTACAATACGGCAGCAGTGATCAGTGAGATGCTTGGCTACAAGTTGAACTGCCACAAGGGGCAGTACCCTCCATGGAGAAGGAGGCTAGAGGGCAAGATCAAAGTAGCACGAAGGGAGGTTAGCCAACTAACGGAGTTGCAGAAAGGCGCGACAAAGAAGGTGCATAAGAAATACAGCAAGCTGTCCATACCTGAGGCCTTGGAAACTGCCAAGCAAAGACTCACAGCCTTGGCCAGCCGCTTGAGGAGGTACACCAGAGAGATAGAAGGCAGGAGAATAAACCAGCTGTTCTCCACAGAACCAGCAAAGGTGTACTCTCAGTGGCAAGGGAACAATAAGAGAACAGCACCACCAAGGCTGCAGACGGAGCAATGCTGGAAGAGCATATGGGAGAAGGACGCAACCCATAACGGCAATGCTCAGTGGCTAGTGGATCTGAGGGCAGACCATAGCGACCTCCCTGAACAGGGTCCGGTAACCATCACAGTGGCAGACATCCAAGAAAGGGTCTCCAGTATGAAGAGTTAGACAGCACCAGGGCCCGACATGGTTCACGCCTACTGGCTGAAGAAGCTGACTGCACTCCACAAGTGTCTGGCAGCACAACTGAACCAGCTGCTAGTTAACGAGAGACACCCGGAATGGCTAACCGAAGGTCAGACGGTCCTGATCCCCAAGGACCCCAAGAAGGGACCGGTCCCATCCAACTACCGACCAATAACCTGCCTCAGTACTACATGGAAGCTCCTGTCAGGCATCATATTGGCTAAGATGAACAGGCACATGGGTCAATACATGAGCGGGGCACAGAAAGGGATTGGCAAGAATACCAGAGGCGCAAAACACCAGCTACTGGTAGACAGAACAGTCAGCCGAGACTGCAAGACCAGACTGACCAACCTGTGCACAGCCTGGATTGATTACAAGAAGGCCTATGACTCAATGCCCCACAGCTGGATACTGGAATGCCTAGAATTGTACAAGATCAACAGGACCCTAAGAGCCTTCATCAGGAACTCAATGGGGATGTGGCGTACGCAGCAGAAACCCAAGAAAGAGGAGGAAGGCGAGGAACCATCATGGAAGGACAGGCCCCTGCACGGTATGTACCACCGGCAGATAGAGGAGGTGGCTGATATCCAGAAATCCTACCAGTGGCTGGACAAAGCTGGACTGAAAGACAGCACAGAGGCACTAATCATGGCAGCACAAGAACAAGCTCTGAGTACAAGATCCATAGAGGCTGGGGTCTATCACACCAGGCAAGACCCCAGGTGCAGGCTGTGTAAAGATGCCCCAGAGACAATCCAGCACATAACAGCAGGGTGCAAGATGCTAGCAGGCAAGGCATACATGGAACGCCATAACCAAGTGGCCAGCATAGTGTACAGGAACATCTGTGCCGAGTATAACCTGGAAGTCCCGAGGTCAAAATGGGAGATGCCCCCAAGGGTGATGGAGAATGACCGAGCTAAGATCCTGTGGGACTTCCAGATACAGACGGACAAAATGGTGGTGGCTAACCAACCGGACATAGTGGTGGTAGACAAACAGAAGAAGACGGCCGTAGTGATCGATGTAGCGGTTCCGAATGACAGCAATATCAGGAAGAAGGAACACGAGAAGCTGGAGAAATATCAAGGGCTCAGAGAAGAGCTCGAGAGGATGTGGAGGGTGAAGGTAACGGTGGTCCCCGTGGTAATCGGAGCACTAGGTGCGGTGACTCCCAAGCTAGGCGAATGGCTCCAGCAGATCCCGGGAACAACATCTGAGATCTCTGTCCAGAAGAGCCCAGTCCTGGGAACAGCTAAGATACTGCGCAGGACCCTCAAGCTCCCAGGCCTCTGGTAGAGGACCCGAGCTTGAAGGATAAACCGCCCGCAGGGGCGAGATGGGTGTTTTATATATATATATATATTCCTTAACACTAAGCTGTAAACCAAAATAATCAAAATGATAACAAAATCAGGCTTGAAATATCTCGCTGTGCATGTAATGAGTTTAGTTTCACCTTTTGAGTTAATTTACTGAAAATAAATAGACTTTTGCATGATTTTCTAATTTTTTGGAGTTTCACCTGTAGTTTTCCATGTAGAGTCCATGTAATTAATAACACTTTGAGTCTTTCCACAGTGAGCTGTAAAAATTTTTACGCCGGCTCTCAGACCTTTTTCTCACAACAGTTTTCTGAATCCTGATCATGTCATATAGAAAACTGGAGCAGAAAGTCCCTCTGTGTGCTGCATTATGGAAAAACAATGAAACATCCAAACTGACGGCTGTTCTTCAGAGTTTAGAAAAATAGATCTCTTTGAATGAAAGCGATTAAAAGAAAAGAAATGTTGATTTTCACACTGAGGTATATTTCAAGGTCAAGGTCAAGGTCAAATTTATTTTTATAGCACATTTCAAACAGCCGATGCTGCACAAAGTGCTTAACAATATAAAAATGGCATTAAAAACAACAATGTAATACAATAATAACAATAAAAAACAATAATAGGACAATACAGGAGTTAAAGCAATAACTAAAATTAATTCAAATAAGACCAAAATGCTTGGATCATAGTGTGTTAAAAGCCAGGGCATAAAAATGTGTCTTTAGTAATGATTTAAATTGCTCAAGTGTTTGTGCAGATCTAATAGGGATTTGAGATAAGTCTGTGGGATGGACAGCATTAATTTTGAGCTAGACCTCATGGTTTTTCCTGGAGCATAGGCAGAGAGGACCTCAGACAGGTAAGGAGGGGCTCGGGCATTAAGTGACTTAAAAACAAAAAGTAAAACTTTAAATTGGATCCTGTAGGAGACAGGAAGCCAGTGTAAAGAAGCTAAAACTGGGGTTATATGCTCTCTCAGTTTGGTACCAGTTAGCAGGCGAGCAGCTGCATTTTGAACCATCTGAAGACGATGGATGGTGGCCTGATCTAGACCATAATACAATGAATTGCAGTAGTCTAATCTGCAAGTAAGAAAGGGGTGAATGACACGCTCAAAGACGTTAGCCGGGAGGTATGGCTTTACCATACCTCTGGGATCAAGATGGCGGCCCGTGAACAACGCGAGGCTCAGTGTCTCTCCAGAATCTGCTATTTAGCGGTTTTTTATCTACTTTTAACCGGATTATTCATCCAGAATTGCTGTGCGTTGCTGACCTACAGCAGACAAGAGATTCTGGACATCTGGACTCATAACTCCAACAGTTTTATCGCCGATCTCCGACTCATCCCAGAGATCTCCAGAACACCGGAGGCTGCCCACTCTCCCCGGCCGGGCGGAAGTGCACGCAGACGGCGCCGAGAACGTAAACAAAGGCGAGGTAGGCGCGGAGGGCTACGGGCTAAGCTAAAGCTAACACCACATCGGCTGCCTTTACCCAGTATTTTCCTCGCCAATGTCCGTTCTCTGGCAAACAAAATGGATGAGATACGGCTCTCCATCACTAACAACAGACGGATTATGGACTCAAATGTCATGTTTTTCACCGAAACATGGTTGAACAACAGCTGCCCGGACAATGCTATCGAGTTAGCTGGACGCCACACACACCGAGCCGACAGGTTAGCAGATGACTCCGGCAAGACCAGAGGTGGAGGTTTGTGCATTTATATTAACAATGCTTGGTGCATGAACTCCACTACTACTGAGAGTCACTGCTCACCTAATGCGGAGTTTTTAATGGTCAAATGCAGACCTTATTACCTCCCCAGAGAGCTCACCTCGATCATACTCACTGCAGTATATATCCCCCCCGACGCTAATGCTAGGTTGGCCATGAAAGAACTTTCTGCAGCCATTAACAAACACCAGAATAAACACCTCGAGGCTGCTTTTATTGTTGCTGGCGACTTCAACCACACCAACTTAAAGACAGTCCTCCCCAGATTCCACCAACATGTCTCCTGCCACACCAGAGGAGACAAGACTTTAGACCATGTTTATTCCAACTTGGCTGGAGCCTACAAAGCAACACCCCTCCCCCACATTGGACAATCGGACCATCTCTCCCTGTTCCTCACACCTAGGTATTCACCACTCATCCAACGTGTGAAACCTGCTGTGAGGACAATTAAAGTGTGGCCAGAGGGGACAGACGCAGTGCTCCAGGACAGATTTAAAAACACAGACTGGAATATGTTCACCAACACAGACCTGGACCAGTACGCCTCATCTGTACTGGATTACATCTCCGAAACCACAGACAGTGTCACCACCCAGAAACGGATCACCATGTACCCCAACCAGAAGCCTTGGATGAACCGGGATGTTCGTCTCCTCCTGAAGGCCCGCAACACCACCTTTAGGTCAGGAGATGCACACGCCTACAGTACAGCCAGGGCTAATCTAAAGAAGGGCATCAAAAAAGCCAAACACCATTACAAAAAGAAGGTAGAAGAACACTTCTCCAACTCCAACCCCCGACGCATGTGGCAAGGACTCCAGACCATTACAGACTACAGGACCACCAAACCCTCCCCCGCATCCTCTGATGTCTCCTTCCTCAACGAGCTCAACAACTTTTATGCTCGTTTTGAGCGAGGGAACCCCACAACCACAACCATAACAGACATGACGCCAGACCACCAACCTCTGACTCTCTCCCCCACCGATGTAGGAGCGGTGCTGAGCAGGATCAATGTCCACAAGGCTGCAGGTCCTGATGGCATCCCCGGGCGTGTTCTCAGAGCGTGTTCTGGGGAGCTTGCAGGAGTGCTCACAGACATATTCAATCTGTCCTTGGCCCACGCTGTGGTACCGGCCTGCTTCAAATCCACCTCCATCGTCCCGATACCCAAAAACTCCAACCCATCTAGCCTCAATGACTACCGCCCAGTAGCACTCACCCCCATCATCACTAAGTGCTTAGAGCAGCTGGTCTTAGCACACTTCAAATCCTGTCTCCCCCCCACCCTGGACCCCCACCAATTTGCATACCGCCAGAACAGGAGCACAGAGGATGCAGTCTCCATCGCACTGCACTCTGTCCTCTCACACCTGGACAACAACAACACCTATGCCAGAATGCTGTTTATAGACTTCAGTTCAGCATTCAATACAATCCACTCCTCACAATTCATCAGGAAACTGACAGACCTGGGCATCAGTTCCCTCATCTGCAAATGGTTACTGGACTTCCTGACCAACCGCCCCCAACATGTCCGACTGGATAACCGCTGCTCATCAACAATCACAATGAACACCGGTGTACCACAAGGCTGTGTGATGAGCCCTTTCCTCTACTCCCTCTTCACCCACGACTGCAGACCTGCTGATGGTTCCAACACCATCATTAAGTTTGCAGATGACACCACGGTGATTGGCCTCATCAGCGACAACGATGAGACCGCCTACAGGGAGGAGGTGGATCGTCTGGCTGAGTGGTGCGACACAAACAACCTGCTGCTTAACACTGAGAAGACTAAGGAGCTCATCGTGGACTACAGGAGGAATGCTGACCCACATCCACCCATCCACATTAAGGGGACGGCTGTGGAGCGTGTGAGCAGCTTTAAGTTCCTGGGAGTCCACATCTCCGAGGATCTCACCTGGACAACCAACTGCTCCAAGCCGGTCAAGAAGGCTCACCAGCGCCTCTTCTTCTTGAGGACTCTGAGGAAGAACCACCTGTCCTCAGACATCCTGGTGAACTTCTATCGCTGCACCATCGAGAGCATCCTGACCAACTGTATAACAGTCTGGTACGGGTTTTTACTTCATATTTATATCCTGTTCATAGCCTGTACATAGCTTGTACTCACTACAGCCTGTACATACTTATAGTTATAGAATATTCATAACATACTTCACACTGTGTACATTATAACATACCATAATAGACACATTTCTGTAATATACTTACACATCTATATTATTGCTAATATATATTGTAATATATCTATATCACGGCTAAAGCACTTTCTGGATGGATGCAAACTGCATTTCGTTGCCCTGTACCTGTGCATGTGCAATGACAATAAAGTTGAATTCTATTCTATTCTATTCTATTCTATTCTACCTTGGCTAGCTGCCTTAGCTGAAAAAAAAACTTCAGAGAACTTTACTGATAATTATGAATTTGGAGAAATGGTAAATGGCCTGTATTTGTATAGCGCCTTACTAGTTCCTAAGGACCCCAAAGCACTTTACACATTCAGTCATCCACCTATTCACACACAGGTGATGGCAAGCTACATTGTAGCCACAGCTGCCCTGGGGCGCACTGACAGAGGACACTGGCGTCACCGGGCCCTCTGACCACCACCAGTAGGCAACGGGTGAAGTGTCTTGCCCAAGGACACAACGACCAAGAATGTCCAAGGCGGGGCTCGAACCGGCAACCTTTTGATTACAAGGCGAACTCCCAACTCTTGAGCCATGATCGGAGAAAGACTTAAATTTAAGAAAAAAAAGATATTTAAAGAAAAGCTGAACTTGCTCGGTGAAAAACAGAAATGAGACAAGCTTAGGTCAACTTTAAATCGTTCAACACAAAGTCAAACAGTCATAAACTGATCTGAAAATCTGGCTCAGTTTGTCTCCTCCTCCCTCCCACCTGTCCTCCTTCAGGTGGAGTCCTGCCTCCTTCCAGGAAGCAGCACTTGTGTGCCGCTGTTTAGTGTCCAGGTGTGGAGTGGAGCTTGTTGTTGGTCTGTGTGTTTGAAGAAACTGTAAGTTTGGTTTGTTTCCTCCTTTAACAGTTTGTTTTTAGGAACTTTACTGTTTGTTTAACTTATGTTTGATTTCTTCACACAACAAACTGTGTGTGTTTTTATTTCCGGTCTCTCCATTAAAGTCAGTGTGTAACTTGAGCAACGAGAACTGCGTGTCCACCATTTTCTGTTAGTGTGTGATCAGAGTCAGGGAATCAGACTAAACACCCTGAATGTGTCCTGTGCTCAGCCAGAGAGACTCTGAGCTCTGGGTGTTTATATTCACAGGGACAGCAGGAGATGGGGAGGCGATTTTATAAATGATCAGTTTGTATAGATGTGTGTTAGATACAAATTCAACATGTCAGTCTCCGGCTAAAAACACAGCACCACAAACTGTTGGCTCTTCTTCACCATGATAGTGTTACAGAACACACTGTGTTCCTGTTAATGATAAATAACAAATTTACCCTAAATTACTAAAATATCGATAATTTCATATGAGAATCGATTCTAGAACATAAATGGCTGGTATTGGAGTAATCGATATTTCCGTATCAATCTGCACACCACTATCAGAAAGTTCAAAAAGTGTTTTTATTGTAAAATTAGAATTAGTTTACATCAGTCTAGTCTCTGACATATACCCTTAATACAAGAATAAATAATAAATAAAGACTAAAATTAATACTGAAACTAATAAAAGCTAAGCATTTAAAAAAATTCTGAACTGAAAAGAGCAAGCTCGCTCTGGAAACTAACTGAAACTAAATTGCATTAAGAACAAAGTCAAAAAGAAATACAAAGTAAAAGGTAATTAGAAATTCCAAACTTCAGTAATGCTGCTGTTTGTGGGGGGTTCCATTCTAGTGTGGATTTCAGCCAACCCAAATGCCTTCCTTTATTTGTCTGTATATAATAAGTCTATATCAGACACAGATAATTTTAAGAGGCATATGTATTTGCCACAATGGTAATTTAATTTTACTCTCAATCTTGAGTTCGTTGTGTACAGAGACAGTAAATGCAGGGAGAGCACAGGTTCAGAGAGGAATTAATAAAGAGTTCTTTAAAATAGATGTAGCCTTGATTAAACGTGTTGGCGCTAGTTAAAAATACTGCGACACAAACTGTTCACACTGAAACAAAGAGAGGAGGATAAAATAGGTTTTACATTTCTCAGAGTGCCTGCATTAAACTGAACAAAAGTTACTGTATTACATTGAAAATGGTCCTCATCACCATCTTCATTCATGCCTGTTGCACTGAATGCTGATCTGAATTACAGTGTAAATCAAACAAACTCCTTAGTGTTTTTACGGGTCTGTTAAAAAATGTATGTTGCATGCAGGTACTTGTTTTTCTAGTTTAAACTTCCATGGAAAACACTCAACATCATAACTAAAACCTTTTTCTTTTTCATGAATATGATGTAAGACAGAGGAGACAGTTTTCTTGGTTTTGTCTCAATAAGCATTATTTTATCCTTTTATGGTGGTGTTCCAGGGTAGGACAACAACATTTAGATGAAGAAAAAGGTTGTGGTACTCTTTATTCATGTGATTCTGTTCATCATTTGAATCCAGAGTGTCAAGAGTCAAGAGCTTTTAGAGGGTGGAGGTCTTTGTAATTACAGTGCAAATAGATGTATAGATGTAGTACAAAACTGAATTAAACATGTTGACTTCTGACTGCTTAAAAATCCTTTGTCACAAATGTTGGATCTGCTTTAATAGGAACAGTTATGACAGCAATTGTTTGTATGATAGCAACATAAAGGATGTTGTGTTTATTATTTGAACTGACTTAATCAGACGAACCAAAAATGTTATATTACATATGTAACAAGTTGTTAATATAAAACAAATATTGTAAGTGTAAGGAGTAAATATTTAAACAAGACATTCTTCAGGCGAAATAAAGACACTCAAGACAGTTTAGATGGTAACAACGTGCGCACGCTGGGTGAGCGCTGCTGTCTCAGGCTCACACCCAGCGTATGTGGCAGTTCTTTATTTATAGCGTTTCAGAGTATGTGTGTGTGTGTGAAGTTTATGATCTCAGAGTGTGTGTGTGTGATTCTGAAGAATGGGCCCCTCTTTGTATTTGGGAGTGTATAGATAAGAACGTCCTGCTCTCCCCTTCCTGGGAGTGAAACGGCTCGTAGAGAACCAGGTGCAGAGGAAATATACTGGGTGAATCATATCTGAGAACACTATGCTTTTGTCTTTCATTTAAGCTTCACTTCAGCGAAACAGTAAAACCATAAAATACGATTAAATGGAAAGAATAAATGGGTAAACAACTATTAACACTAAAATTAAAGATAAACTTTCAATAACGTACAAATGGCAGTGGGAATAATACTTGAAACATTTGAAAATCTCTTAACATATCCCTCCTGTTGTTAATTTGTTTTACCCATTTTAACTTTTATCAGCATACAGTCTCTTGACAGTGCATTTTTAACTGTTGCTTCATTATTAACAGGAGTGTCTTTTTTCTTTTAGTTACAGGTTGTTTCTTCATCTTCGTCGTCGGTGTTTAAGTCAGTGTCGGCGTGCTCCAGCAGTGTCATAATTTCTTTTTGGCCGACAGGGTCCGGTGTAATAGCTGTGGCTATCAGTCTGTTGATCATGGATCTTATGCAGGGAATACGACAACAGCCACATAGGGTCAATATGGCTGCAAAAACAGCTATTGACACTAGGATTGATGACACTAGGCTGCGGTACTTTCCAAACATGTCCATCCAGCTGTCCCACATGGAAGTGTCCACTCCAGAATGTTCTTTCATTCTCTCATTCAGGGTCTTCAGTCTTTCTAGGGCTCTGGTCAGACTGCCGTCAGCTGCAGTGTTGTTAGGTATGAAGGTCCAGCATTGTTCTCCACTTCTTTGTTTCTCGTTGCGCTGCGCGTTCTTCTGGGCATAGGCTGCAGCTTAAAAATGGTTCCCCTTTCAGGACACGTCACATTTGGAGCCTGCCGGTAAATCCTCGGGCAGTGTGGGTCACATGGGTTGCTGGTGCAGGCCGTGTTCATGCCTACCAGGGCCAGTGATAAGAATACTGTGAACACGAGCATGGAACACATTGTTGTGACAGTGGTCAGTTGGCATCCTCTTGTCCAGCATCGACGTCGTCTGTGCGGTCTCTCACCCTCAGGGGCATCCTGGTTTGCATTTAGTATTTCCATCTCCATCAGGTCTCCCTCTGTGAGCGTTTCTCCTCTTCTCGACCGTGGACACACCCTTGGCCTCCAATGAGTAGACACCCAGCAAGAGGAGCGAGTGTCTCAGTGTTGCCACTGATAGCCCTTCTCCCCACCGAGTGAACACCAGAGGTTAGAGCGGTCTGCAGTCTAGACTTTACTGCTCACTTTTCTATTCGGGAGATTGTGGTTCTCGGATTGGTTCATTAACATATGACATCTTATATAGGTATGCATGTGAACAAAGAATACCCTGAGTGTGTGTATCTATGTGTGTATGGGGTCAAGATGTAACCCCAGGAAGACTCCCCATAGCTGGTGCCAGGAGTCTAGCGGTACATCTGAACAAAAGGCTCTTAGACTCAAACAGATATACGTGTGTTTGCTATACCATATATCAGCAGGAGAAGATACGACCTCTCCTAGGAGGTGTGTGATCTATGCCAGAACACTCTGAAGAGGAGTGAACACACTCCCCTCTTCATGCTACACAGAGTTGTTACAGACCTCCTAGGATGAGACATTCTTTCAATCTACAAATGATTATATACTTCTAAGCATATATAAGTAAATATTTCTAAGCATAAATGACAATCACAATACAAATCTAACATTTCCCCCCTTTTGGCAATTATGCTAGAAAAGTACCCAGTTATGATCCCGTCATGTCTGACAGTGTCAATGCAAACATTTTTATACTCAGCATATGTAAACGTACACAGTTTGACAAATATATTAGCAGTTATCCAAGTTCTCATTGATCTCATTCAATGGTAAACTGCATCCTACAAGCAAACAGATGAATTGTTAACGGTCATAAGAGAAATTAACATTTTCAAGAACACTCCAGCTTGGCGGTGCTCCTCTGCAAGACATGTAAATCGCACGTCTCTCTGCAGAGTGGTTTAAGTTCTGCAGGGCGTCATAAATGTCTCTTCCAGTTGTTTCCATCACTGTTCATAGAACCAGAGTCCAAATGTATGTAGAATAGACATTCAGACATACCAGTTGAGTTTGCCGTTTGTCAACATGGGTCTCAGCTATTGTGAGAGCTGCAGACCTCTTCAGCACTCTAGTTTTATGGCCTCTCTGCCAACCCCCATCACCTCACTTCAGGCCTCTGTACTGTGGGGGATACATATGACTCCTCCATTGTCCATCCTCTGCAGGAAAACCCTCTGTGGAAAGGGTGCTGGATCCAGTTATCTTACTGCTGTTATGATCCCAGCAGTCTTCAGAGTGTCATCATATGCACAGTACAGTGACACAGCATTAGGTGATGTTCATAGGAAACTGCTGTCATCACCACCATAGCTTCTGGCTCCTGTGCTTCTCACAGAATCATGATGCCATCCTTGAACTCTGCCTGCGTTGTCACTTTTGGAGCTTGGCACGCTCCCCTCATCCTTCAGGTGCCCGTCTGTTGTCCACAATCTCCTCTGTTGGCCTCTGGAAATCCCCCTTGGCACAGCTCTCATTCCAACGCAGCTTCATGGTCCTTGCTGTGGCTCCAAAATCTGATCCCATGGTGGGCTCCAAACAGCTCGACCTTTGACCTCAGCCACTGCCTGGGCTGTCAGCTCTGCCTGGAATGGTTCTTGCTTCTCACTGGGCCTCTGAAGATTTCTCAGGAGATTCCTTTCAGCAATACTCTGACTGCTGCACCTGCACCAGGAGGAGAAACTTCTATTTGGAGAGCATGTAAAGCATCATCAAACCACATTCTTTAGTTCAGTGAGCTTCATTTATGGACCATCAAAGCCTCATCTGAACACAGATGCACCACTTGCATAGGTTTAATACCCGTCTGAACTGTTAATCACAAAGATCACACAAAAATCATAAAAACATAGTTCAGAAAACATAGAAAAGATAGTTTCATGTAACTGTGTAATTCTGGACCCCTCCTCTTGACGCATGGACACTCCCATGAGTCAACTCATCAAACCCAGATTCCTGTCTTAAAGAAAAAGGTTAGCTAGATCATGTCCCAGGCAACATCAGGGTGTCTCCCCCTCTGGAGCAGCACCACCCCGGACCTATAACCCTGCAATAAAAGCTGTTAGTGTGTTTTGCATAATAAGTTTGCTTCACATCTGGCTCCGCCTGGAGCCTGCATACACACCATCATGGCCTGGAAAACAAGATCTGGAAGTGAAATCAACCTTCACACTTATAAACAATTGTATCATAAGTAGCAATAAACTACTCAGCATCAACAGGACAAGTATCATGTGCAGGTTTCTCAAATCAGTAAACTACAATTATTGGCATAATTTGCCTCAGACATGGATCATCCCATGTCTCAGTTAACATTAGTGTAATCGGTGACTTCCCTTAAGCAAAGTCACTCCATGTATTTAACACTAGGAGCTCAGTAGTGGCCAGCTAATGAGCCCCATATTAAACTATTCCATAAACACTGCATCTCTTAGTTGCTTTCTCATGTTACTTGTCCGTCTCTGCTGAATCCTCTACATGCACTCTTAGAAAAACAACATTAGCAACACACATGGACAATCCTGGAGGTCAGGCACAAATTGACAGGTTCCAGAGGTGCTATAAAAAGACCATAAAGACCATAGCTGTGGACAGAAGTGGCACTAGTTTCAACACAGGGAATGTTTTACATGTTATTCACATCGTCAAAGTAACCTTCACATTTCTTCAACAACACAGTGTAACAGCATCACCAACTCATAACCTGTAAACGCAGTTTTCTTCACACGTAAACCCAGAAATCCTGTAGTAGAAAACATCAACCAGCTATCCTGGTATAAATCACATGATCAAATCACATGAAGACTGTGATGCTGTAGAAAAGTTAGCGCTGCGCAGGTGTATACACACTTTCTCACAGGTACCTCTGTGAGCAACACAAGGTAGTGAATAACACCCCCGGCAGATGCGCAGACACAGAAAGTGACATTTAAAGGGTTAAATCATCACGCAACCTCGATGTTTTTGTCATCTTTCCGCTCCTGTAAAAAGAAACACACATAGATTCATCTGCATCTTTGTCAGGTGGGGGTTAACTTCGCACAGTGATGTCAGTCAGTCTGTCAGCTTCTGTCCGCTTTTACCAGTCAGTCAGTTTTATTTTCTCTCACTCATTCATTCATGCATTCATTCATTCTTTCTTTGCTGACAGTGGGAATTACCGTTGCATTTTCATTTCCACTTCTCAGCAAAATGACGTCATTTCAAAAAGAAAAGAATTTAGACTGGATTTTCTCGTTGAATCCTTTTGGACAGGAACTTATTTTCTAATTGTCCCAGATAAGTGGCTTTCTCCTGAGCCCATTTTAATGTGGAGAAACTCACTTGCAACAATTTTCTCGACGACGTGTCGTATAGCGCTTCTGTTCTAATCGTGCAGATCTGCTCAAACAGAGATCATCAAACAAAACTTTCAGTGCACTGTGAAAGTATCAAAATAAAAAGGCCTCGTTCAGTCATGACACATGCTCCTCATCTCAGGAGGGTAAATCATACCATTAGCATGGTTTATCTTACCATCATACTAATTGTCAGGCTCAACTTCACAACAAAAGAAAAATCATCAGCTAGATTAACTCCAAACCAACCATCAGCCGCACAACACACAACATAAGCTTCATGTCTCATTAGCTATGAATTTTAATCCCCAGGACTGTACTTTTTACTCATTTAGGCCACAAATTTTATTTAGTTTTCCTTTTTCCCCCGTCATCATAAAACATGTGACATGTTGTCATGCATTTCACAAAAGAAGTTTGTTATGTATTCAGAGTTTGGTATCTGGGTGCAGGATTCACTCGCACATCACAACAGGAAACTCAGTGTTTAGAGTCTCCACTCTAACACATCCCATTCACTCGTGCTAGAATTCAATCACCTTTCATTAATCTAAGAACCATCAACTAGTTTGCATATCAGCTATTAACCCACTAAAATGACAGGACAACAGAAATGCATGTTCAAAATATTATCACAAAAATAGAATTTCCTTCATACAGTAAATTACTTGTGCTGCATCAATCAGGCAGAAAGCATCTCCCAATTTACTATATTAACAACTAAATTTATTGTCTGATCACTGGTTGGTCAAACCAGAATCTTTTTTTTTTTTTCCCCACAAAACTTAAACTGTTGTCCTGCAACATAGTTAGTTAACTGTCAGCACTGGATAAATTCAGCATTTGATAACAAGTCTCTGTTAAATTTACACTATTTTAACACTGATGAGAGATAACAAGCTGATCTTCATTGCATGTGTGTTTGTGTTATTAGGCAGGTTTAATCAATGTGTCTGGAGCTGCATCTCCAGCAGGGCATGTTCTTAAAGCTGCCTTTCCTACACACTTCTCTGCTATTAATTGATCCTTTCTTAACTAATGTGCTATGAGTCCACTGGTCTTTGCATCACTCCTCATCACACTAAGTGACTTGGATAAGATGATAACCAGACTCACATGCTCAAGATGCTGTCTAATCTTCATGAGCTCTCTTGTGTTTGTGTTAGTAGGGTTAATGTATATTCTGCTTGTGTGTGTGATTTTGTATATGTTTCTTTTTGCAGTGTTTCAGATTCCTTCACAATTTTCCACTTAAGCAGTCAGTTTTCTTTTCCCCAGGTTTGCTAACCCAAATTTTGATTTCCCACATTAAACAACAGCAATCTCCTCTGTGTTCTCACCTACTGCTCCCACTCTGTTGTCCTCTCCCACTTCAACAGTCCAATAGCCGGCAGTTCTTCTTCAGCTTTGTCCTGTGTTCCACTGTCTCTTCTTGTCATTTTACTCCGAAAGTGGCAAATATCAACCTCCAACAGTCTCCTCAGTTTTCCTCCAACGTTCTTTTCACAGGCACAGTGACTTTGCAGCTTGTTGGAAACACAGTGTCATTCATCCAATCAGTCAGGATGATGGGTTTGCTCTTCTTCTCCACTGCTGTTTGTCCACACTGCTGCTGCTTGCTGGGTCTCTTTGCTCAGGACTTCGCTGCTGTCTCTTTATCTGCCATGTTATTGCTCTTTGGAACTGCATTCCTTGTCTTCAGGGAGGAGTGAGAGCTCGCTTGTGAGGTTGAGGGACACATGGAGCTGTAAATAAGTCAGCCAGAAATTGGCCTGAACATTTCCAGTGGTGTTAAACTATAACTTTCTTCCGACTGCTGCATATGGGAAATTGATCCAGGTCTGCGTTTCATCTGAAAGTGACAAAACTAAGACATTTCCATTATTATTCTCATTACTTAACCGACACACAGAACTCTCTCTCTGTTTTTTTGTGCTCTCCTTTCTTGAAAGCAGAAAATGAGATTGTAGCTGTTCTTGGCTAATAAACACAAAACCTTTTTCCTATGATTTTTCATCTACAATGTAGATTTTGTCTCTTTTTTACTCTTTTTTCCTTTACACTAGCTGGTGACCTGCAGAATCACCGCTCTCACAATTGGAGACAATTACGTTTACACAGCGCGCACACACACTGCGACGTCAGACACATTCACACTCACTTTTTTCATCTCCGTAAATAGACCATATGGCTGATGATATGTGCCATGGTGACCCATAAGTATGATCACAAGTTTTATTTAATTATTTTTCAACCCAACAAAGCAAATAAACAAAAACATGATGCTGATGCTATGAACACTCTAAACACATGAATCAAGATCCAGGAAAACTGCTGCGCATCTGAAAGAAGAAGCTGAACTCACGGATACGCTACATACTCGAGTTATCATAGTTCTCTTCCCCTTTCTTTGATGAGTTCTCAGCCAGCTCCTGATCTGATCATGTGTAGCTTGCTCATCAGCTCAGAAGAGACAGCAACACAACCTCACACAGTGGTTGTGTGCTTTGCCCACAGTGGCAAAGACTTACATTTTCATATTAAACTCAGCTTCTCCATCATGTAGTTTTCAGCTGTTTCACACAGGGTTCAGCATAATAGTTGTTTTCATAGGCGTACTCTATATCTCAACAATGGCTCATAATAAGATGGCAGTTTTCAAACAGGTCAAGTGCCTCTATGCACGTCATTAGTTAAAATATTTGCCTATTTTTTGGGCTTAGAGTTATCAATAATATTTTATTGTAAATTGCTTATAATTTTATTTTTCCTATATTTTATTTTGATTTATTGTATTTGGAAACACCTTGTTTTGCTTTTATTTATTAATACTGCCAACATACACTCTGTGTGACCGTCGCCGATAGTAGAGTCGGGGGAGGTTATTAAGGCAGCCTTCTACCCTGGTCTAGACCCAGAGCGGCCTTAATTTTATGCGTTGATGCGCAACCTTTGACCCCTTCTCACCAGTACATCGGTCAACACAGGAAACAGTAAGAGTGGTGCAGAAACCTGTTGTTTCTATTCAAAAGGTCACTCACTCTTCAACAACACATAAACTTCACACGCGGTACTATAATCCTATTTTAATTGACACGTTCTTTATTTTCATTCACTCGTGAGAGTGAGATCCCTGACTTCCAACCTTTTAAACTGCGGAGTGACCCCACACAGGACCGTCAAACTCCGTCTTACAGGCGAGTCCTTTCACTCGTGAGAGTGAGATCCCTGACTTCCAGCCTTTTAATTGCGGAACGAGTCTCCCAGGGGACTGCCAGTTCCGTCTTACAGGCGAGTCTTAATACCCGACTTCCAGTCCTTAAAGGACGAGTCTTTTCCCGACTTCCAGTCCTTAAAGGACGAGTCTCTTCCCGACTTCCAGTCCTTAAAGGACGAGTCTTTTCCCGACTTCCAGTCCTTAAAGGACGAGTCTTTTCCCGACTTCCAGTCCTTAAAGGACGAGTCTTTTAAGAACCGTGTCAACCTAAAAACCGATTTTAGCCGCAATGTGTTCTTGAGTGTTTATATTCACCTGGTTCAGATGAAAATGCCGGTCAGAGAGAATCCTCCTCGCTCCCTGGGATCGTGGACCTCTTGCTAAAAACGCTGGCCAACGGCGAATTCACGTAGTTGGTCTTTACTGTTTCACCAGAAACAGGCTGTCGCGACATGTAGCGTGGGTTCACGAATCCAGGAAACGACGAGGTCACTCTGTTGGCTCGAAGGACCAAATAAATGTAAGGAGTAAATATTTAAACAAGACATTCTTCAGGCGAAATAAAGACACTCAAGACAGTTTAGATGGTAACAACGTGCGCACGCTGGGTGAGCGCTGCTGTCTCAGGCTCACACCCAGCGTATGTGGCAGTTCTTTATTTATAGCGTTTCAGAGTATGTGTGTGTGTGTGAAGTTTATGATCTCAGAGTGTGTGTGTGTGATTCTGAAGAATGGGCCCCTCTTTGTATTTGGGAGTGTATAGATAAGAACGTCCTGCTCTCCCCTTCCTGGGAGTGAAACGGCTCGTAGAGAACCAGGTGCAGAGGAAATATACTGGGTGAATCATATCTGAGAACACTAT
Organism: Oreochromis niloticus; assembly: GCF_001858045.2. Lineage (NCBI taxonomy): Eukaryota > Metazoa > Chordata > Actinopteri > Cichliformes > Cichlidae > Oreochromis > Oreochromis niloticus. The sequence continues at coordinate 424,742 of NW_020327533.1, forward strand.
GCTTTTGTCTTTCATTTAAGCTTCACTTCAGCGAAACAGTAAAACCATAAAATACGATTAAATGGAAAGAATAAATGGGTAAACAACTATTAACACTAAAATTAAAGATAAACTTTCAATAACGTACAAATGGCAGTGGGAATAATACTTGAAACATTTGAAAATCTCTTAACAGTAAGTAATTACTTACAATATAATATATAGTAGAAGTAATGTATTTCCATATAATAATACCAAAATATTAATACCAAATAACAGTTATCAGTTTCTGTTTGACTCAAATCATGTCTGTGTAGAAAGTGCAGATGTCAGTCTCTCTCACTGTGCTCAAAGTGTTTGACTTTAGCTGTCCATTTGATGAACTCATTTCTAAATGGGCCTCTGTTGGTCACTCCCAATGCAAATCGTAGCATCTTAGTAGTGATGGGTCGTTCGCGAATGAAATGGCTCTTAGAGTCGGATCTTTGAAGTGAACGATGCGAGCCGGCTCCTTATTGGGAGCCGTGGGTTTTATTTCCTTTCTCCATTGGAAAGGTACAGTAAAGAAAATGAGTGACACCAAGAAAAGAAGCAAAGTTTGGAACTATTTCAATCTTATTGACAAAACAAAGGCAGACTGTAGAGTCTACAAGAAAAGGATATCATATAGAGCCGGCTCCACAAACAACATGCACAGGCACCTAAGAACTGTCCACCCATCAGTGCAATGGGAAGATAAAACGCAGTCAGTTGAGTGTGATATAATTTTTTCTAAATGCCAACCTTTCCCTTAATTAAAGAGCTGGGCGTTCGTTTCCACCCTTTTTTCCATATTTTAATTTATATTTTATTGTGTTGTGGTTTGCAGTGTTTTGTGTTGTTTTACTTTAAATTTGTTTAAAAGGAAAAGGCTAAAAATTTAAGTAGTTTAAAGTTGAACTGTATGAAATGTAAATAGATTGTTTTCTGTATTTTAGAATTTATTTATTACATTTTATGTAGAATGAATAAATAAAAGTATATTTACAGTGGTCCCTAGAGACAAAACACGTACAAACTCCAAAACACAACGGAAGTGCTCCAGGCTGCTAGGGGCCGTTTTTTTTTTTTTTTAATTATTTGAAGATATATATATATATACACATGAGTGTTTGTGTATTAATACAAAAACAATAGACATATGAATTCAATTATGTAATCTAAGTGATCTAGGTAGCTCTGTTTTGGAAGTTCAGTTAACGCTATAAATGTGTTTTGGAGTTTGTACGTGTTTCGTCTCTAGGGGCCCCCATAAATATTTATATATAAACATACATAAAGAAAAAAACGTTTTTTATATTACTAATTCCTTTTGTGCATAATTTTATATTTTTGTTGATAATTAATTAATTAAAGCAACAAAACAACCTGAAGAGCCGGTTGGGAGCCAAAAGAGCCGGCTCTTTTTAGTGAGCCGAGCCGAAAGAGCCGGTTCTCTAAAAAGAGCCGAAAATCCCATCACTACATCTTAGAGCTGTAACTCCTAAACTTATCGTCCAGTTTAAATTAAAACTACACAGTGAGAAACAAGGGTGGCATTGACTGAAAATAAAAACAAACTCTTTGTACTGTGAAAATTTGCCTCCTCCTTCCTTTTGTTTTCTGTCCTCATTAGTCCTGAACTTACTTAAAATATTACCTGTTTTTGTACTTATTAACAATAAATCAGTGTGTGTACAGTTCTCTGCACACTCTGCAGGAGGACAGTGTGAGGACAGAGAGGAGGGAGTCCCTCCCTCTAAAAGCACTCTGTGTGGGGAACATGAGAGCCAGACCAAAGCTCAGAGGTGAGATGACCATCTCTAACTGTCCATGACTCTTCTCCATGTCACAGCTCAGCACTCACATCACTGCTCCATCATTATTCACAGGAAGAAAAGAGAAACTAAACGCAAACATGGACCTGAACCTGGGCCCAGCTGTGTGTCCTTAAAGAGTGATGAGTCTAAAGACTTCATCATTAATTTTAAATCCCAGCGTCTGTCTGCTGCAGAGAGGTGAGCTGTTAGTAACATCAACTCTTTGATTTAACTACTTGATGTTTTTGCATTTAAACTGCAGTGCAAACATGTCATTCCCTCAATCCCATTTAAACTTTCTCTTAAAAACAAGCCTTTGAATTCTAAACAACTGAAAATCCACTTCAGCAAACAGGAAGTGAAACACTTTATTCTAAGATGAATTAAAGCAATAAGCAACCCACTGAAAGATGTCTGATTCAGTCTCCTGCAAAGTGGTAAAATCTTTGAGACGCTGTGGGGGAGCTTTGTTTGGTGAGAAAGCGCATTACCACTGTTAACACTGCATAAAATCATTGAGAAAAAACATGTTAGAATAGAAACATAGCTTTGATTTGTATGCAAATGCCTGTCAAAGGAAATCGTAACTCATTTTAAATCAGGCATGTGTCATCCTGCAGAGAGGTAATGGGTGTGTAAATGTTGTTGTGACTCAGTGTTTGTAAATAAATCCTCCATAATGTTTTTTTTTTTCCCTGTCCCGTTTGGTTCTTTTGCCATCAGATTTGTTGTCTTAAGGCAAAGAAAGATGCCCAACGGATTTACTTTACCAAATGGACCATTCCAACCTTGCCGGTCTATTTGATTCACCTTTGCTTTTATTCTCCAAAAGTTGATTCTGTTCATCTGGACGTAGCGTTTTGTGGGAGAAACGTTTCGTCACTCATCCAAGTGACTTCTTCAGTCTCAGCTGACTGCAGGTTTCCCCAAACCTTATAAACAGTACATTTGCATAGTGACTGAAACCAGCCCACTGAAGGAACAATGGGCTGTGAGGTCAGTTCCTTAATCATAATTATGCAAATTCCCATGACCAACAACCACTAACCAAAACCCACTGATCAAAGAACACTGATCAATGGCCATGAGTACGATTCACAGAGATTTGGGGAATGGCTGCAATCACAGCATTGTAAGATGGCGAAAGATGTACCCTTAGGCCCCCTCCTCGATTCAGAGATGGTCTTTCCCTGTTCACGTAGATGGCCTCCTTGACTCCGCGCTCAAACCAGCATTCATCCCTGTCCAGGATGTTACATCGTCATCATTGAAAGAGTGTCGACTGGCCTGTAGGTGTAAATAGACTGCAGAGTCCTGGCCTGACGAGGTGGCTCTTCTGTGTTGTGCCATCCGCTTCGTGCCTCCTGGCACTTAACAGCGTACACTATGTTACTCTGTTTGTGTCGGGGGACCCGATCCTTGGGGTGGACCAGCTTTTGGCGGAGCGTGTTTTGGGGTTTAAAAGCCACAGAGACCTGGTGTTTAGAAAAAATGTGTCTCAACTGTTCCGATACTCCTGACACATATGGGATCACTACAGGTTTTCACTTGGGCAGCGGTTGTCCTTCTCTCCTGGATCGGCTGGAGCTTTCTTTAGGTGCCTTTCCAGCTTTGACAAAAGTCCAGCTGGGATATCCACATTTACTCAGGGCCTTCTTGATGCACTGTTCTTCTGCCTCCCTGGATATATGCGGGGATGGGGCCGCTGCCCCATCCCCGCATATATCAATCACCTGGATCACCTGTTGAGAAAGAAAAAAGAGAAAACAAGCAAAAAAAAGAGCAATATGATAAACAACATCATCACGATGATCTATGTGAATATAACAGTAAGTAATAAATATTAAATATTATTGTGCAGCACGTATTATCGACAGCGCACAGTGTGCTTTGAGGTAGGAGCTTTCTTTAGGTGCCTTTCCAGCTTTGAAAAAAGTCCAGCTGGGATATCAACATTTACTCGGGGCCTTCTTGATGTGCTGTTCTTCTGCTTCCCTGGCCGCTGTGTCAGTGGGGATGGTGTTAGCTCTGTGTTGTAGCGTCCTGATGACACCTAGTTTGTGCTTGAGGATCGAAGCCAGAAACTTGGAGATGTTATAGGTGACCGAGTTGATCATGCAGACAATCGGTCTTAAAGGTGCGCCCTGCTTATGTATTTTCGGTAAACCATAAAGACTTGGTGTCATGATCCTGGGTCCTTTTGACCCAGCGTTTTGTGTTTTCTATTATTGTGATTTTGGTTCTGTCCTTCCTCTGTGTAGTGTTTATTCAGTTCTGCCCATGTGTTCCTGTGTTTAGTCCGCGTTTCTTAGTCTGTGTCCTTGCTTGTGTAGTTCCTGTTTTATTGTGAAGGTCTGTGTCTGACGTCAGTGTGTTCAGTTTACTTTTCCCCTGTCTCGTCAGGTCGGATTACTCCCAGCTGTGCCCTCCTTTTGTGTCTCATTCCCTCGTTATCCTTCTGTGTATTTAAACCTCGTGTCTGCCTCTGTTAGTTGCTGTTTCGTCTGTGTTGGTTCCCCTAGATGTCCCTGCGTCTCTCCATATGTGTTTCCTCGGACCTCCCTGCATCTTCGTTTCTGGTTTGCTTTGTTAGTTTTCCCCAGTTTAGGTTACCGGTTAGTGTCACTTGCCATTCCTGTTTATTTGCCTTTCTGTTAATAAATTCTTACTTGCACTTGAGCTGCTGCTGCCCGGTCCTAATTAACTCCCACACGGCTTGCACCTGCAAACCGTGACAGCACGAAACAGCCAACATGGACCCAGCAGCTTGCGACCCTTCGGAGGAGCTGAAGGATGACATCATTTTCTCCGTTGAGAACCTTCTCAGCCTGTGGTTGGAACATCCCCCGGAGGAGCTTCGTCGCGCTGTGGAAACTCGCCTACAGCGGCTCTTCTCTGGTCTTCCGTGGCTGTTTGGCTCGCTCTCTCCGACCATTCAGGCCTTCCTTCAGCGCACACCTCACCTGCTCTCTGCCACTCCTGCCTCGCCGCCCGACTCGCCGAATGTGATCTTGCCTGGCCCGTCGGAGCCGTCAGCGGGGAGGAAATGTCGATCGCGCCGCCGGCGCGCCACCCCACAGCCGGACATCCGGACTTTTAATTCGCCGGTTGTGGAGAGTGAGGGCTCTTTTTCGGACTATGTGACTGTTCATTCTGGGGCTGTCTTCTGTGCGGCAGATGATTTTGAGAACAGCTCATCGCCTGCTCAGCAGCCGCTCTCTGCTCAGTTTCCTGGTGTCACTCCACCGCTGCTTTCAGAAGCCAGGCCCTGCAGGAGGAGCAAGCAGCGGCGAAGGAAGGATTATGTGGTGGAGGACACTGGGCTTACTCCGCTACAATCCTTTGCTTTGTTTTTGGGACTTCCACGTTCGGAGCTACACAAACTTCCCACCTCCTCGTCCCAGCCTCGCTCCGCCACGGCTGCCCAGCCTCCAGTGGCTCACTTAGCTGCCCAGCCTCCAGTGGCTCACTTAGCTGCCCAGCCTCCAGTGGCTCACTTAGCTGCCCAGCCTCCAGTGGCTCACTTAGCTGCCCAGCCTCCAGTGGCTCACTTAGCTGCCCAGCCTCCAGTGGCTCACTTAGCTGCCCAGCCTCCAGTGGCTCACTTAGCTGCCCAGCCTCCAGTGGCTCACTTAGCTGCCCAGCCTCCAGTAGCCCAGCTCCCAGGGTCATCTGCTCACTCACACTCAGTTCAGTCTCCAGTGCCTCCAGTGTCCCCCGTAGTTCAGTCTCCAGTGCCTCCTTTGCCACCTGTAGTTCAGCCTCCAGTGCCCCCAGCGTCACCTGTAGTTCAGCCTCCAGTGCCTCCAGCGTCACCTGTAGTTCAGTCTCCAGTGCCCCCAGCGTCACCTGTAGTTCAGTTTCCCGTGCCCCCAGCGTCACCTGTAGTTCAGTTTCCCGTGCCCCCAGCGTCACCGGTAGTTCAGTCTCCAGTGCCCCCAGCGTCACCTGTAGTTCAGTCTCCAGTGCCCCAGCGTCACCTGTAGTTCAGTCTCCAGTGCCCCCAGCGTCACCTGTAGTTCAGTCTCCAGTGCTCTCAGCTTCACCCTCAGTCCAGGCCCCAGTGCCGCCTGTAGTCCAGGCCCCAGTGCCGCCTGTAGTCCAGGCCCCAGTGCCGCCTGTAGTCCAGGCCCCAGTGCCGCCTGTGCCCCCCGTAGCTCAGGCCCCTGTGCCCCCCGTAGCTCCAGTCTCACACTCTCGCTTTAGGCAGGGAGAAGGTCTTAGTTCCACCCAGGGAGATTCTTGCTCTTTAGCTGCTTCAGGCGAAGTTATGCACTCCAGGGCTTCCCCAGAAGCTAGGTTTCACCCCCCAGCTATTACTGGACCCCTGAAGATTAAGCAGCCCTCAGAGAACTCCTCCATGTTAGTGTTGCCTGGGCAAAGCCAGTGCTCCGTGCAGTGCCAGCTGCCTTTATGTCGGCTAGTGGACTCTTTGCCTCGTGTCTCCGCTGGAGGGTCCGAAGGACCGCTCCGGCCATCGTCTCGTGTCTCCGCTGGAGGGTCCGAGGGACCGCTCCGGCCTTCGTCTCTAGTCTCCGCTGGAGGGTCCGAGGGACCGCTCCGGCCTTCGTCTCGTGTCTCCGCTGGAGGGTCCGAGGGACCGCTCCGGCCTTCGTCTCTAGTCTCCGCTGGAGGGTCCGAGGGACCGCTCCGGCCTTCGTCTCTAGTCTCCGCTGGAGGGTCCGAGGGACCGCTCCGGCCTTCGTCTCTAGTCTCCGCTGGAGGGTCCGAGGGACCGCTCCGGCCTTCGTCTCGTGTCTCCGCTGGAGGGTCCGAGGGACCGCTCCGGCCTTCGTCTCTAGTCTCCGCTGGAGGGTCCGAGGGACCGCTCCGGCCTTCGTCATCAGTCTTCCCTGGAGGATCCAAGGGACCCGTCCAGCCTGCAGCGCCTCCGGCTTCCACGCCGCCTGCTGCAGCGCCTCCGGCTTCCACGCCGCCTGCTGCAGCGCCTCCGGCTTCCACGCCGCCTGCTGCAGCGCCTCCGTCCCCGGCTTCCACGCCGCCTGCTGCAGCGCCTCCGTCCCCGGCTTCCACGCCGCCTGCTGCAGCGCCTCCGTCCCCGGCTTCCACGCCGCCTGCTGCAGCGCCTCCGTCCCCGGCTTCCACGCCGCCTGCTGCAGCGCCTCCGTCCCCGGCTTCCACGCCGCCAGCTGCAGCGCCTCCGTCTCCGGCTTCCACGCCGCCGCCAGCTGCAGCCTCTTCGTCCACGCCAGCTGCAGCGCCTCCGTCTCCGGCTTCCACGCCGCCGCCAGCTGCAGCGCCTCCGTCTCCGGCTTCCACGCCGCCGCCAGCTGCAGCCTCTGCGTCCACGCCAGCTGCAGCGCCTCCGTCTCCGGCATGCACGCCGCCGCCAGCTGCAGCCTCTGCGTCCACGCCAGCTGCAGCGCCTCCGTCTCCGGCTTCCACGCCGCCGCCAGCTGCAGCGCCTCCGTCTCCGGCTTCCACGCCGCCGCCAGCTGCAGCGCCTCCGTCTCCGGCTTCCACGCCGCCGCCAGCTGCAGCTTCACCATCCACGCCAGCGGCAGCCTCACCATCTACGCCGCCAGCTGCAGCGCCTTCGTCTCCGGCTTCCTCGCCGTCACCTGCGGCCTCTTCGTCTCCGGCTTCCTCGCCGTCACCTGCGGCCTCATCGTCTCCGGCTTCCTCGCCGTCACCTGCGGCCTCATCGTCTCCGGCTTCCTCGCCGTCACCTGCGGCCTCATCTGCCACGCCTGCAGCACCCTCCGAGTCTTCAGCGTCGCCTGGTCCAGCCTCCGAGTCTTCAGCGTCGCCTGGTCCAGCCTCCGAGTCTTCAGCGTCGCCTGGTCCAGCCTCCGAGTCTTCAGCGTCGCCTGGTCCAGCCTCCGAGTCTTCAGCGTCGCCTGGTCCAGCCTCCGAGTCTTCAGCGTCGCCTGGTCCTACCCTGTCGGGGTCTGCAGCTGACTGGCCACTTTCCAGGCCACTGGCCAGGCGACATCGCCGTCGTGGGCGGCCCCCGGACCGCCTTCGCCTGAGTCGCCGCCATTGCCTCCCTCACGGCCGGCCCCCTGAACTGTGCCCGCGTCGGCGCCGCTGCCGTCCTCACGGCCGACCCCCTGAACTGTGCCTGCGTCGGCGCCGCTGCCGTCCTCACGGCCGACCCCTGAACTGTCCGGGCTCCTGGGTTGTCGGCCCCCGGGCCGGCCCCCTGACCTGGGTCCACATCGCCACCGTGGCCTTCCGCACGGTCGGCCCCCGGAACTGTTGGGACTTCTGTGCGGTCGGCCCCTGGCCGGCCCCCTGAACTCTTCTGTTTTGGACTCTGTTTTTTGGGGCTCCAGTGTGCGTTTTTTGTTGTTGTTTTTTGGTGGTGGCTCGTGTTGTGGTTTTTGTCCCTCTTGTGCACTGGTTTTGTTTTGCCCCGAGCCCTCCGTCCTGGGCCCCCACCGCCCGCCCTGGTCGGGTTTTCTGTTTTGCTGGCTGTTTTTGTTTTCTTGTTGGGCTGTCTGGGGCCAGCCTTTGAGGGGGGGTACTGTCATGATCCTGGGTCCTTTTGACCCAGCGTTTTGTGTTTTCTATTATTGTGATTTTGGTTCTGTCCTTCCTCTGTGTAGTGTTTATTCAGTTCTGCCCATGTGTTCCTGTGTTTAGTCCGCGTTTCTTAGTCTGTGTCCTTGCTTGTGTAGTTCCTGTTTTATTGTGAAGGTCTGTGTCTGACGTCAGTGTGTTCAGTTTACTTTTCCCCTGTCTCGTCAGGTCGGATTACTCCCAGCTGTGCCCTCCTTTTGTGTCTCATTCCCTCGTTATCCTTCTGTGTATTTAAACCTCGTGTCTGCCTCTGTTAGTTGCTGTTTCGTCTGTGTTGGTTCCCCTAGATGTCCCTGCGTCTCTCCATATGTGTTTCCTCGGACCTCCCTGCATCTTCGTTTCTGGTTTGCTTTGTTAGTTTTCCCCAGTTTAGGTTACCGGTTAGTGTCACTTGCCATTCCTGTTTATTTGCCTTTCTGTTAATAAATTCTTACTTGCACTTGAGCTGCTGCTGCCCGGTCCTAATTAACTCCCACACGGCTTGCACCCGCAAACCGTGACACTTGGTGTAGACTCCCCTGGGTACAGCCTGTGGTATGAGGTATGAAGTCCGGTCAATAGCCTTGTCTTGTTCTAACTGCTTCAGACAGTCTATCACCCTCTTCCTGTAGCCACTTCCTGGGTCTCGTTTCAGGGGCTCATAAGTATTTTCATCACTGAGTAGTGACAAAATCTTCTCATGATAGTCTTTCTGGTTTAGCAATACTGTGCAACTACCCTTGTCTGCTGGAAGGATGATAATGTTGTTGTCATCACTAAGTGATGTGAGTGCCTTCCTCTCCTCCATGCTGATGTTGGATGCTGGGGTCTTTGCATTGCTGAGACAGGCCGAAACGTTTGTCCGTAGTTGCTCTGCTTCCACTTCTGCAATATTGTTCTTACGAATTGCTGTTTCTGTGGCTGTGATCAGCTCCACTAGCGGGATTTGTCTCGGTGTGACGGCAAAATTCAACCCTTTAGCAAGGATGATGCTGCCTAGGGGAAGCATGTATAATGTAAACAGAATTGGTCCTAGCACTGAAACCTGTGGAACACCATAACTAACCTTAGTGTGTGAAGAGGACTCTCCATTTACATGTACAAAGTCTAAGAGATGGATATGATACAAACCACTGCAGTGCAGTACCTGTAATACCTACAGCATGTTCTAATCGCTCTAATAGGATATTATGGTCGACAGTATCGAACGCTGCACTAAGGTCTAGCAGGACAAGCACAGAGATGAGTCCACTGTCAGAGGCCATAAGAAGATCATTTGTAACCTTCACTAAAGCTGTTTCTGTGCTGTGATGAGCTCTGAAACCTGACTGAAACTCTTCAAATAAGCCATTCCTCTGCAGATGATCTGTTAGCTGTTTGACAACTACTCTTTCAAGGATGTTTGATATGAAAGGAAGGTTGGAGATTGGCCTGTAATTAGCTAAGACAGCTGGGTCTAGAGATGCTTTTTAAGTAAAAGTTTAACTACAGCTACCTTGAAGGCCTGTGGTACATAGCCGATTATTAGAGATAGGTTGATCATATTTAAGATTGAAGTATTAATTAATGGCAGGACTTTGTTGAGCAGTTTTGTAGGAATGGGGTCTAAAAGACACGTTGATGGTTTGGAGGAATTACTGAAGTTAACCTCAGATCAACTGGAGAAAAAGAGTCTAACCTCGTCCACCCCAGCTGTAAAACTCAGAAACCAGTCTTACTTGTTATCATCTATCGTCCACCTGGGCCTTACACAGAGTTTCTCTCTGATTTCTCAGACTTTTTATCTGATTTAGTGCTCAGCTCAGATAAAATAATTATTGTGGGTGATTTTAACATCCATGTAGATGCTAAAAATGACAGCCTCAACATGGCATTTAATCTGTTATTAGACTCAATTGGCTTCTCTCAAAATGTATCATCATATTTCTTGCACTATCTGTACTGAGTGGGCTGACTTTATTTCAAATGTCCCAGTGCTCTGCAACATGTATGAAATGTTCTGCACATTTCAGTCAAATGTCTCTTTCATTTTCTCTGTCATTACAGTCAGAGCATGTGAACGCAGCTCCCACTCTTCATTAATATCAGGTACTGTAAATCCCAGGTAACTATGGTCACCCAACCACATCCAGTAGTCTCCAGAGAGACCAACAGCTGGTGCACGTTGTAAAATAATTGTTGACGTTAATTAATTAATGAGTTTACGAGATAATAACAGGTTGACTTGCCCTAATAATTAGACTTTGATGACAAACTGATGTGATCTCCATGTTTCCTTTGTTGGACTGTGGGCGAGTGTCAGAACTGAATGTACTGAGTAACATGTAGAGTTTAAATATGTGTCAGTTCCAGTTTTAGAGCTCTAAAGTGCAGCTGTCATGTTAGGAATATGTTGAGAATAGACAGAAACACTGAGCACACTGAGTTCAAATCTTTATTTTACCACTCGCTTCATTCTTGATGTTCATGAATTCAGCAGGTTCATGATTGTCTGCAGCATTAATCTCATATTTCCATCTAAAGTGTTGGATTTGACTGTTTTATTTGATGTTCTTTATGATCTCTAGCACCAGTTCATCTGTAGGCTGAGCTCAGTCCATCCATTTAGTGAAATGATGTTTAAAGGTCTCCTTGTTCTGTGAGCGTGCACAGATCCTGAAGCAGAAAGCCTGAGTTAACAGAGAAATGATCATCACTGTGATGATGATCATCATCTCTGACTGGGATTTGAGGCTTTGTCAAAGCAGCAAACACAAAGAAAGTCTGGCTATGTTGGACTGGGTGTGGAAGCAGCTCCCAGTTTGAGTTCAGGAGACAGACACCCTCTCTACTTTGAAGATCAGCTTCAAACTTTCCTTTTTGATAAAGCTTATAGTTCGAGCTGGCTCTCACTGTAAAATCTAATTAGTTCCCAAAACTCAAAAAAACTAAGTAAAACTTACTTAAGATGAGTTAAGACAACTTATTCACTGAAAGTATAGAGTACTAAGAATAACTTGTTTCTGACTGTGCAACACTAATTGGTTATCCACTGACAAACATTTCAAGTTCTACTAAATTAAAAAAAATGTGGTAACTTAGTTAAAAAATAAATCACATTACGTTTTAACATCCTTGAAATATTTAGTACAACACTTTTATTTATATAACATTGAATGCAAATATGAATAAAAAGAATATGTCACAAATATGGGTCCTTGTGACCCAGCATTTTTCAGTCTTCTGTATTTTATATTATGGCTTATGTTCTGAATGCTTTGTTGTGCTATTTTGATCATTATAGTTATTAATATTACCTTAGGTTCGGTTATGGCTATTATGGTTTTAGTTCTTAGGTTTTGTTGTTATATGGATTCCTGTTGTGCTGTTTTTCTGCCTTTTTGTCCTGCGTTTCAGGCCTCTATGTTCTGTCTCCCCAGTCTCTGTTAAGTTTTCAAGTCTAGAGTTGGCGTGTTTCCTGTTTTACTTTGAAGGTCTGCTCCTCATGTCAGTGTGTCTAGTTTTGCTTCCCCTGTATCATTAAGTGTGATTTCTCCCAGCTGTGTCTCCCTCGTGGGTCTTATTTCCCTCATTATCCCTCAGTGTATTTAAGCCCTGTGTTTCTCTTTGTTAGTGCTGTCGTCTCCCTCATATATGTCTCTGTGCCAAGCCTGCCAAGTTTATTTTATGTATTCAAACACAGAAGCTGGTATGTTGAAATATTTTAAGGATGGCTTGTTTGCCGTCCAGGCATCACTGCCTAAATGAGTGTGATGGATCGATGTGATCCAAATGTAAGTGCAGAAGAAAGTCTTTAACTTCCCTTAAGTACAGTGTCAGTTGATGTGGGTTGGAGATGAAATGACTGCAGCTGACCATCCTTACTGACCACGCCATCTGTGATGTAGGACTCATCTCTCCTGATGGCCTGTAAGCAAATAATCAGATTCTTTAGAAAAACAACCTATTTGCTTTCTTAAAGCAGTTTTTTTCTGCATTTGCTATAGAACAGACCCCAATTCAGGCAATCTCAGGCTCCCTCCCCACCGGAGAGGTGATAGTCAATGTCCCACTTCTCAATCTGGATAGCCCTGATCACCACCTGACACACAATAATGTCATGAAAGCATATTTTTTAAAAGAGATCTGCAGACATGGCCAATAACTTATCATTCCTATTACCTGCAGAATAATTTGGGCACAAAACAAATTTCCCTGTTAAATTTCCCTGTTCAAAAACTTGCAGACTTCACTATATGCAAACGAAGTTTGTGGGCTATGACCTTTCAAGAAATGCAGACCAAACTGTTGTTGTTTGTTTTTACTTACACAGCATGTCTTGTAGAATTACCTGGAGTCGACAGCAACAGCATAGAGCAGTCACATCTCAGGTCTAAAAACAGAAGACAGGAAAAGATAGTAAAGAAACAACTTCCCCAAACCACAGCACAAATGAAACAATAAATAAAATAGGATCTAAAGTATGATTAAAGTTCAGCCTGATTAAGATAAATGTCACTGACAATTACTAATACATTGAAAACCAAAATACTTACCACTCACTTGGTGTATTTCTGTCCAACAGCTCCTTTTCTAAACTTGTAAGAGTTTGATGTAATGTGACCAGTGCTGGTCCCGAGCCTCAAAGATAGTAAGAAGGAAGCAGAGAAAAGCCATAAAATTATTTAGAAGCTGTTTTGATTATTAATGGCTGTGCAACCATTATAATAGCACTGGGCGATATGACCCAAAATTCATATCTCAATATTTTTTTAGCTGGATGGCGATATACGATATATATCTATATATTTTTTTTAAAGCCATAAAGTAAGAACAAAAAGAGATTTCTTAGTCAAAGCTGTGTCCCAGATGTCATACAAGCACTTTTATTAACATACAGTGTAGATGTACATGAAAAAATAACTCAAAAATAAATTATGAGCATTTATTAAATAATAATGCTCCATAAGTAAAAGAAAACAATCTTGTTTTTGTGCATAACAAAGAGCTCACAATTGTGCAAATGTAAACTAAAAGACGCTGAGCATAATAACAAGGAGACAGATTTCACAGCTGCTCTGTTCCCAACTTCTACTGCGTGACTGACAGCCTTGAGTTTGAAATCCTCTTTGTAACCACGTCGCTGAACAGGTGCCATTTATGGTCCTTATACACACACAATACAGTAATATTACATTGAAGCACAGTACGTATTACTCTGTGAGGCTCCACAGTAGCCATAATGCTCCAAGAATCTATCAAGTGGTGAAGCTCCGTAGCTTACCAAAGTCGTACTAAAACATTTTTTGACGTATTGCTGAGCGCCGTGTACCATCCCGATCCCTTTCGCCGGGATCGGGATGCACGGGTAACAGGGAAATCTCAAGGAGGGGGAGTATGCTTGTATGTGAACAAACGTTACTGTAGCGCTGTGACTGTTAGAGAGTGTATTTGTACACCAGATGTTGAACTTTTATCCGTGTCACTGCGCCCTTTTTATCTCCCTCGTGAGTTTCCACAACTTTTTATTACCGTAGTTTACATTCACCCGAAGGCTCACCCCGCCTCCACTTGCAGCATCATTTCAGACGTAGTGCAGAAGCTGCAGGCGCTCTCTCCTGACGCACCAAACTTTATAATGGGGGACTTTAACCATGTCTCCCTTAAATCAACTTTGGGCAATCTGTATCGATATGTATCCTGTCCTACCAGACGGGATAAAATGTTGGACCTTTGTTACGTATTGGTGAAGAATGCTTATAAATCCCTCCCGCTTCCTCCTCTGGGATCTTCTGACCATAACTGTGTGCATCTTCTGCCCATCTATAAAACTGTCTTAAAACGAGAGAAGACAAAGACTAAGGATGTTGACATATGGTCAGAAGAATCTGTGCTTACCTTGCAGGAATGTTTTAAGTGTACAGATTGGGAAGTTTTTATTCAGTCTTGTGGAGATGATCTCGACGCTTTGGTGGATGTTACTAGCTCTTATGCAGTATTTTGTAAAGACATGATTATACCCCGTAAGCGCATTAAAGTCTACGCTAACAATAAGCCATGGGTCACTAAAAGCGTCAAATCCTGTTTAAGGAAAAAGAGACAGGCCTTTAAAGAGGGGGCTGTTACCGATTTTCAGACAGCCACCAAGGAACTGAAAATCGAGATCTTGAAAGCAAAACAGAGCTACAAAAACCTTCTTGAAAGCAAATTTGCTGCAAAAAATTTTGGGTCTGCCTGGACTTGTATGAAAACCATAGCAGGGTTTCGAAATCCCCAGAGCAGTAGTCAGGTCATTTTAGACGGTTTTAATTCAGACAGAGAGTTTGCAAATGCTTTAAACATGTTTTATGCTCGTTTTAGTTCTTCTGATTTTAGTGAGGATATTTTGGAACTGAAACCGACACTGAGACATACTCAGCACTTTATCATTGAACTCAGCGATGTTAAAAAGGCCTGTCATACAGTCAATGTGAACAAGAGCCAGGGTCCTGATAATATTAGTGGCCGCCTGTTAAATCTTGTGCTGATGAACTCAGTCCTATATTTCAGGTAATTTTCAATAAATCCTTGCAAACACAACTTGTGCCCTCTCTTTGGAAAGAAGCAGTCGTGGTTTCTGTCCCTAAATCTAGTCGTCCAAAAATTCTAAACGACTTCAGGCCTGTTGCCCTCACTTCAGTTGTAATGAAAGTCTTTGAAAAAATCATCAGAAATGTGATTATGAAAGAGACTGAAGGTCAGCTGGATCCAATGCAGTTTGCATACAGGCCCAATAGAGGAGTGGAGGACGCACTTTTGACTTTACTAATTGATTAATCTACTAATCTGATTCTTAAACATGTAGAGAGTAAAGGGACTTTTGCAAGACTTCTTTTCATTGATTTTTCTTCGGCTTTTAATAAAATACAGCCCCATATTTTAATTAAAAGACTTTTAGAACAGTTTGAAATCAGTAAAAACCTGGTGGGCTGGATTTTAGATTTTTTAACTGACAGGTCACAAAGAGTGAGAATAAATGGGGTTCTGTCTGACCCAGTGTTCTCCTCCACAGGTTCTCCTCAAGGGTGCGTCTTATCGCCCTTATTATTCACTCTCTATACAAATATGTGTCAGGGCAGACATGAAAACAGGGTCATCATTAAATATGCAGATGACTCTGTTATTGTCAGCTTACTGAAAGAGGGTGAAACTAACCACGGTCCAGTCATTGATGACTTTGTTCAGTGGTGTGAGGAATCTTATCTCCAGCTGAACATATCTAAAACAAAAGATATGGTTGTTGATTTTAGGAAACAAGAAAACGGGCACGGAGTCACTTTAATTAAAGGTCAGAAAATAGAGCAAGTACAATCATATAAATATCTTGGGACCATAATAAATGAAAAACTGAACTTTGATCAAAATTGCAAATCAGTTTGTAAAAAGGGTCAGCAGCACCTTTATTGCCTTAGGAAACTTGCTCATTTCCACATTGACCAAAAAATTTTAACTTTGTTTTATCGTTCTTTCATTGAGTCTGTTTTATCCTTTTGTTTGGTGGCATGGTTTGGTCAGACCTCTGTCACAGAGAAAAACTCTCTAAATCAGATAGTGAGATGGCCCAGTCGTCTGATAGGTGAGCCACAGTCTTGTTTAGCCTCCCTGTACTCTAAGCAGGTACAGAGGATGGCTTTATCAATCCTTAAAAATGGTTCCCATCCTCTAAGGGGTGAATTTCAGCTTCTTCCCTCAGGATGGAGGTTTCTATTTCCGAGATGCAGGACAAAGCGTTATAAAAATAGCTTTGTCCCTGTTGCTGTCACTGAATTAAATAAGAACTGTTTTTGATTCGAAATATTAAATTACTATATATGTGCCACAGTGAGCTTTATATATTTTCTAGGTATGTGTGTTTTTAAAGGGATGCCAAATTCTGTCATTTTTCTGTAAAGCAAATTTACCTTGCCTTTGGGTATAAATAAAGTTACCTTGACCTTGACCTTGACCACATAAAATCGGTTCGCGGTCAACAAGCACAACCAGAATTCTGTCAACGCTGTTAACTTTTGAGAAAACGAAAGGATTTTAGGCTGTGCCGCCCCTGTGGGTTGCATGGCGTTAGCGTGGGTAGCTCGTTAGCATGGTTAGCTCGTTAACATGTTGACGCAGTCCAGCCCCATGCATGGGGCGATGCGCAGTAACTCGTTAACGGAGATTTGCCGTGTCCATCTTGTCTTTGCCACAGGTGAAGCGATGGGGGAGGAGGGGGAATTATGTTCAGTGAAGGAGAGAGGTGAGGCCGAGTAACGTTGCGTAGAGACAAAAGTGGACAAAAGAGAAACAAACTTGTGGCTCCACAACTATAATTATAACATAACATATACTATATTGATATAAAGGATATTGTCACATCTTATATCTCGTATAACATATATTGATACAACTTGATATATCCCCAGCCCTATGTTATAACTTATAACACAGAAGGTCGATGTAGACCTCATACAACCATATTAAACTAGTCAGTGTTGGGGAGTAACGGAATACATGTACCTGGCGATACGTATTTAAAATACAAAATATGAGTAACTGCAGTTACAGTTACAGATCAATCAAGTGGACCAAAGGGAGTTCTTCCATCCCAAGTGCTGCTCACAGTGGATTGTCTGACGTTTGGGGCTTTCTCTCTAATATTGTAGGCTGTATGTCTGTGAAGGTTCTCAGTCATCCAGGTCATTGTAGTCTAAGGAGCTTGGAAAGAAAAGCGTCTGGACTTCTTTCAGTTGCTTGAAGACGTTTCACCTCTCATCCGAGAAGCTTCTCCAGTTCTAAGGTCAAATGGTGGAGAGTCCCATATTTAAACCCAGTGGGAGTTTCCCCCCAAAGAGGGACAAAGGACCCCCTGATGATCCTCTACCTAATCACATGAGCCAAGGTGTGAAAGCGGGTGTGGGTCCCAATCAGCCAGGGTTTCGGGTGAGCTCATTGTTAAGCCTGGCCCCACCCTATCATGTGATTTCCTGAGGTCAGATGGCCCAGGATGTGAGTAGGCTGTTACCTTACACTGCTAAATAGCTTGAGATGACTGTTGTTGTCTGTTGGGATTTGAACCTTATAAATTAAGTTAAATTGAATGGATGTAAATGGATAGTTGTTTTGTGTGTTTGCAGTCTGTCAGGCTGTCTGATCGCAGAGGAAGGGTGTACTTCTCTGGCCTCAGCTCTGAGCTCCAACCCCTCCTATCTGAGAGAGCTGGACCTGAGCTACAATCATCCAGGGGACTCAGGAATGAAGCTGCTGTCCAGACTGGATGTGCGCGTTTTACATCCAACACGAACACTGCAGTCGTGGTGCTTTTGATTGTACTCAGAACTTGGAACTTCTGCCTTCCCAATAGGAAGATGTAAGCAACACCATACAGGGCATTTTGACTAGAGACCGGCCCGCCATTATAGAAAAAATCATAAAGAATTTGAATGAAAACAAACCCTGTTGTGACAGTGATGTACCGTGTACATCACTGCCTCACAGGCATTCACACTTTTAAGTTTCTGTTTCTCTATATTTTTTATACTTTATTCTAGTTGCTCCATGATTCTTCACCATGGAACTACTTCCACAGGTTTTATCTGATTTTCGCCATTAAAACTTTAAAAACATTAAAAATTTTGCTCTTTCTGCTAATGCCGGCTATGACTTTTGGTGCTCATTACTTCTATACCTTTTTGAGATATTGAATTTTTTATGCAATTTCTTTGCCCATTGACATGAATGGACCACATCACTTCCGGCGCCCCCCGTGTGCGGCAGCCTGTTACAGCAGCTCTGCTCATTCTGAGTTTCTTTCTTTCTTATATTTTTCTTCTCGTAATTTTTTATAACTAACGTATTAGTAATTAGTCTCTGCAACCATGTTCTACCGTTTTGTGCTAGTTCTGGTCGTTTTTCTCAGTTTTTTTCTACTTTTTTCACCCGTGTCTGGGGACCCAGAGCAGGGATCCTTTGTTTACAGTAAGGATCAGCTGTTAGCGCTGCGTCCCACAGCGGTACTGCTGGCGGACAGACCCGACATTCCCAGCGAGCTGAGGAGGAAAAGACGGGGGTGTCGTGCTGGGAAGGAGCGCCGTCGCCCGAGAAGGAGACGTTATCGACCATCTCTTCCTTCTGTAATTATTGGAAATGTAAGATCTTTGCCCAATAAGATGGATGAGCTCACGTCGCTAACCTGGTCACAGAGGGAGTACCGGCAATGTAGCATCATGATGCTAACGGAGTCGTGGCTAACACCGCTAACTCCGGACACGAGCGTGACACTACCGGGATTCCAGCTGCTGCGAGCGGACAGGACGAGAGACAGCGGTAAGAGGAAAGGAGGGGGACTGGCAGTGTTTGTGAATGACAGATGGTGTAACCCCGGGCACATCACTGTGAAAGAACAACTCTGCGGCAGAGACATTGAGCTGTTAGCCGTTAGCATGCGTCCGTACTACCTGCCCCGGGAATTCTCGCATGTTATCGCGATAACAGCGTATGTCCCCCCCTCGGCCAACGCGGATGCAGCCTGTGACACTCTCCACTCAGTGGTCAGCAGACTGCAAACACAATCTCCGAGAGCCCTTCTCATAATATCAGGGGACTTCAATCATGCCTCACTGGACTCCACACTGCCCACCTTCACCCAGTATGTGACCTGCCCAACCAGAGACAATAAAACACTGGACTTACTGTATGCCAATGCAGAAGAGGCATACAGTTCATCACCTCTCCCTCCCCTGGGCAGATCTGATCATAACCTGGTGCACCTTGTCCCTGTGTATGAGCCCTTAGTGCGCAGGGAGCCACCAGCCACCCGCACAGTGCAGAGATGGTCGGAAGAGAGCGAGGAGGCTCTTAAGGATTATTTTGAGTCCACTGTGTGGGAGGTGATCTGTGACGACCACGGAGAGGACATCGACAGCCTTACTACATGCATTACTGACTATATTAATTTCTGTGTGGATAACACCGTACCTACCAGGACTGTACGGTGTTTCTCCAACAACAAACCTTGGATTACTCCAGAAATTAAAGCTGTCCTCAAGCAGAAGAGGAGGGCCTTCAAATCCAAAGACAAAGAGGAGTTGAAAAGGGTGCAGAGAGAGGTGAGGGGACTGATAAGGAATGGGAAGGACAGCTACAGGCAAAAGATGGAGAACCAGCTTCAGCAAAATAACGTTGGTGAAGTCTGGAGAGGCCTCAGAACCATCTCAGGCCACAAACATCAGAACTCTCTGCCTGGGAGGGATGTGAGGTGGGCAAATGAACTGAATCATTTCTTCAACAGATTTGATTCAGCCATGAGGCAGTCTCCAACATTGGCTGCAGACTCACCCACCCCCACTGCTGCTGTTCCACCTCAGACACTTCACACCTCCTCTATTCACCCTGCTCACTCCTCCCAACCCCCAACAACAGCATCCAATACACACTCAACACAAGGCTCCAGCCTGTCTCTCTCAACCACCCAGGTTAGGAGGGAACTGAGGAGGATTAAAGCCAAGAAGGCAGCGGGTCCAGATGGCATCAGCTCGAGGGTCGTCAGGTCCTGCGCGGACCAACTGTGTGGGGTGATGGAGCACCTCTTCAACCTGAGCCTGAGGCTGGGAAGAGTCCCACAGCTCTGGAAAACCTCCTGTGTTGTACCAGTGCCAAAGACTTCACGCCCCAAGGACCTCAACAGCTACAGGCCGGTGGCTCTGACATCCCACCTGATGAAGACCCTGGAGCGGTTGGTCCTGGCTCAGCTTCGGCGCCTTGTGAGCTCATCACTGGACCCACTTCAGTTTGCCTACCAGCCTGGCATTGGAGCGGATGATGCCGTCATTCACCTCCTACATCGTTCCCTCGCTCACCTGGAGACCGCTGGGAGCACTGTGAGAATCATGTTCTTTGATTTCTCCAGTGCCTTCAACACCATTCTTCCCTCAGTTCTGAAGGACAAGCTGGAGAACTCTGGAGTGGACCATCACCTCACTACCTGGATTTTGGACTACCTCACCGACCGACCACAGTATGTGAGGACTCAGGGCTGTGTGTCGGACAGGGTCATCTGCAGTACGGGGGCCCCACAGGGAACGGTTCTGGCTCCGTTCCTCTTCACCATCTACACTGCAGACTTCTCCCACAACTCCACCCAGTGCTTCCTGCAGAAGTTCTCTGATGACTCTGCAATAGTCGGCCTCATCACTGATGGGGACGACAAGGAGTACAGAGGACTGACTCAGGACTTTGTGGACTGGTGCCAGCTGAACTACCTCCAGATCAACGCCAGTAAAACCAAGGAGCTGGTGGTAGACTTCCGCAGGCACAAGCATCCTCCACTGCAACCACTGAACATCCAAGGTATGGACATTGAGGCTGTGGACAGCTACAGGTACCTTGGTGTTCATCTGAACAGCAAACTGGACTGGACTCATAACTCAGACGCCCTCTACAGGAAAGGGCAGAGCAGGCTGTACCTGCTGCGGAGACTCAGGTCGTTTGGAGTAGAGGGCCCACTCCTGAAGCCCTTCTATGACTCTGTGGTGGCCTCAGCCATCTTTTATGGTGTGGTCTGCTGGGGAGGCAGCATCTCTGCTGGGGACAGGAAGAGACTAAACAGGCTGATCCGAAGGGCCAGCTCTGTTCTAGGATGCCCTCTGGACCCAGTGGAGGTGGTGAGTGACAGGAGAATGGTGGCTAAGCTTTCATCCCTGTTGGACAACATCTCCCACCCCATGCATGAGACTGTGACAGCACTGAGCAGCTCCTTCAGTGGGAGACTGCGGCACCCACGGTGTGGGACGGAGAGATTTCGCAGGTCTTTCCTCCCCACTAGTGATGGTAAATTTGATTCTTTTTACTGAATCGAGTTTTAATGAATCACTCACCAAAGTGAATCGGATTTTTTGAGTCATTTGATTCACTGAGTCAGTTGACCAGAGAGTGCAAAAAATGTACATTTTCACTCAAACTTAATTTGTTTCTCTTTTCATGTATATCTTACTGCTAAGATGAGTGATTCTAAAAGAAAACAACTATTTTATAGAGCAAAAAACAGCAAAAAAATTCTAAAGGGAACATTTATTTTGTTTATTTTTATTTTATTAGTATTTTCCTTAAATGTGTCAAATATATATTTTCTCATCTAAATGTCCACTGAGCTGTGAGCCAGGGGGCGGTAATGCGCCTTAACATTGGTTGCCAACCAAGAAGAAGAAGAAGCTGTGAGCCAGGAGGGAGGGGGTTAGTGAGTGAGTGAGTGAGTGAGTGATTCGTTCGCTCTATGATTCAGCACAGGAGGGAGGGGGTGAGCGAGTCCTGAGTGATTCGCTTACGCTTACGATTCAGCACAGGAGGGAGGGGGTGAGCGAGTCCTGAGTGATTCGCTTACGCTTACGATTCAGCACAGGAGGGAGGGGGTTAGTGAGTCCTGAGTGATTCGCTTACCCTACGATTCAGCACAGGAAGGGAGGAGGAGAGTAGCTCAAATGTGCTGTTAGCATGTTAGCAGAGCGATGCTACTGTGAACCGAGGAGCTATTGTCTTGATGTGAGCTTCTACTCAAGGTTTTTTCTTCCAGTTCAGAGCAGAAATGTTTTTGTTAAGATACTGGATGTTGTGTTTTTCTCCACAATTTTAATTATAAGCTAGATATATTGCTGCTAACAGCAACAGGGATGAGTCAGTGAGTCAGTTGGGCTTGTGAATCATGATTCATGAGTCAGTAAAGTGATTCTCGAGTATTGAACGATTCGTTCATGATTCGCGCATCACTACTCCCCACTGCTGTCAGACTCCACAACAAAGACTTTAACTGATCAAACACACACATCCACACGTGCAATAACACTAATGTGCAATAATCTTTTCTGGCATCGTTGTATTTTTACTCAGTTGTATATAGCATTTGTATTCTATTTTTATCTTATTATATATTTTATTCTATTTTATTCTACTGTATATAGTATTTTATTTTATTCTATTCTGTACAGTTGTGTACTGTATTTATTCTTATTTTATTTTATTCTAATTTTTGCTTTATAACTTTTGCACTGTCCACTTCCTGCTGTGACAAAACAAATTTCCCACGTGTGGGACTAATAAAGGTTATCTTATTTTATCTTATCTTATCTTATCTTATCATCAGTGTGGTCACTGGTTTTGCTTGCCGGGTTGAGCTGTGTTTTAGCTCAGTGAGATGAGCAGCCATTCTCAGAACAGGGGGCCTGGGTTAAAATCCCGCTTATGGCAACAATTTTTTTCAGTTCACAGTTAAACTTTTTTTTAACTGTTTTCAATACGAATTTCAGCTTCTCACCTCTTTTCAGTAGAATTTTCAGCTGTTTTCAGCAGAAACCTCTTTTCAGCACAAATTCTGCTGATTAACCTCTTTTCAGAGCAACATTCTCCTTCTTTACCTCTTTTCTGCAGAAATTCTGCTGATACACCTCTTTTCAGCAGAATTTTCAGCTTTTTCACCGCTATTTAGCAGCATTTTTGGCTTTCACCTCTTTTCAGCAAAAATTCCAGATTCTTTAGCTGTTTTCGGCACAAACATCAGTTTCTTCAGCTCTTTTCAGCAGATTGTTCTCCTTCTTCTGCTGTTTTCAGATTCTACTACAAGGCATTCACACAGCATTTTCACAGGAAATGCAAATTTTTCTAGTTAGAATTAGTCGCTTATGGTAACCTATTTAAGATAAGATAAGATAAGATAACCTTTATTAGTCCCACACGTGGGAAATTTGCTTTGTCACAGCAGGAAGTGGACAGTGCAAAAGTTATGAAGCTAAAATTAGAATACAATAAGAATAAATACAGTACACAACTGTACAGAATAGAATAAAATAAAACATTATATACAGTAGAATAAAATAGAATAAAATATACAATAAGATAAAAATAGAATACAAATGCTATATACAACTGAGTAAAAATACAATGATGCCAGAAAAGATTATTGCACATTAGTGTTATTGCATATTTGTGGATATGTGTGTTTGATCAGTTAGTCTTTGTTGTTCATCCTTTGTTGTTAGTCTTTGTTGTGGAGTCTGACAGCAGTGCTGTCACAGTCTCATGCATGGGGTGGGAGATGTTGTCCAACAATGATGACAGCTTAGCCACCATTCTCCTGTCACTCAGCACCTCCACTGGGTCCAGAGGGCGTCCTAGAACAGAGCTGGCCCTTCGGATCAGCCTGTTCAGTCTCTTCCTGTCCCCAGCAGAGATGCTGCCTCCCCAGCAGACCACACCGTAAAAGATATCAGAGGCCACCACAGAGTCATAGAAGGTCTTCAGGAGTGGGCCCTCTACTCCAAACGACCTGAG
The DNA here is from genome assembly GCF_001858045.2 of Oreochromis niloticus. NCBI lineage: Eukaryota > Metazoa > Chordata > Actinopteri > Cichliformes > Cichlidae > Oreochromis > Oreochromis niloticus. The sequence continues at coordinate 448,393 of NW_020327533.1, forward strand.
TCTCCGCAGCAGGTACAGCCTGCTCTGCCCTTTGAGGTAGAGGGCGTCTGAGTTATGAGTCCAGTCCAGTCTCTTGTTCAGATGAACACCAAGGTACCTGTAGCTGTCCACAGCCTCAATGTCCATACCTTGGATGTTCAGTGGTTGCAGTGGAGAATGCTTGTGCCTGCGGAAGTCTACCACCAGCTCCTTGGTTTTACTGGCGTTGATCTGGAGGTAGTTCAGCTGGCACCAGTCCACAAAGTCCTGAGTCAGTCCTCTGTACTCCTTGTCGTCCCCATCAGTGATGAGGCCAACTATTGCAGAGTCATCAGAGAACTTCTGCAGGAAGCACTGGGTGGAATTGTGGGAGAAGTCTGCAGTGTAGATGGTGAAGAGGAACGGAGCCAGAACCGTTCCCTGTGGGGCCCCCATACTGCAGACGACCCTGTCCGACACACAGCCCTGAGTCCTCACATACTGTGGTCGGTCAGTGAGGTAGTCCAAAATCCAGGTAGTGAGGTGATGGTCCACTCCAGAGTTCTCCAGCTTGTCCTTCAGAACCGAGGGAAGAATAGTGTTGAAGGCACTGGAGAAATCAAAGAACATGATTCTCACAGTGCTTCCAGTGGTCTCCAGGTGAGCAAGGGAACGATGTAGGAGGTGAATGACGGCATCATCCGCTCCATTGCGCTTTAACTATCACATCGTTATAATGCAATGGAATCTCATTCCACTGTTACGCTGACGATTCTAAAATCTATTTTTCTGTTTAAAGTCGGTTGGAGTGGGCACGCTCCGTTTTGCGTAACTATTTTTAAACCTCTGAAGAACCGGAACCACTTAAGCTCGCACAATATTTTTTTTGCATATGAAACCGGAGAAGTTGTACTTACATCTTAGACTATCAGCTTGTCCTAGGTCACGGTTTCCTTCCACATAAAGCTTTGCAGAAATCGCAAAAAAGCGCTTGCTGCAACAAAAACATAATATTCCAGAAACAACTATGAAGACACTCTGTTTTCAACAATAGTTTACAACAATAACAACAATTTCCTGTTGTTGTAAACTTTTTTTGCAACGTTTTTATATTTATATAAATCGTTTTTATATTTATATATATTTTGAGGGATAAAGCTCTTAAATTTCTCTAAGTAGAAATATATGTAAAAAAACAAAAAACAAAAACGATTTTCAATTTTTTGTAGTTTATTGCACTTTTTTGCAATTTATGTAGTTACTATGGACTTAATGCATACATATTATTACGGAAATCGGAGATTCCTCACATTCTCACACGAGAAACAATTTACCATATTTTCTGCACTATAAGGTGCACTTAAAATCCTTTAATTTTCTCAAAAATCGACAGTGTACCTTATGTGTGAATTCTGGTTGTGCTTACTGATCTCGAAACGATTTTCTGTGGTACACGGCGCTCACAAATCTGTCAAAAAATGTTTTGGTACGACTTTGGTAAGCTATGAAGCCGCACCACTTGAGCATTACGGCTGCCATAGTCAGGAGCCTCGCAGAGTAATCTGGGTCCTAAACTCCGTCAGATTCAGGTCCCAAAGTCAAACGAACACTGCGGCATCACTGAGACTTAAAAACTGTCTAAATTCTTTCATCTTTAATACAATGATCAGTGTTGCTGCTTTACCAGGTGTAACAATTACGTTTAACATCCAGACATCCACAAAAACAGGATTTATTACATTTAACAGAGTTAGAAGTTACCAGGAAGTTAGCTCGCTAGCTTCCACCTAAACATGATATAGCTCAGTGATGAGAGCTCGGCGTGATATTATCTTGGAAAAAGCATTTAATAAACATTTTCAGCATTTCATCTGTGGCTGTAGAATAAGGTAATTACATGCATTAATATGACAATGTTGACTAATTAAGAGTTTTGCACATGTCCAGATCAATAAATGTCCTGTTACAGAATAACAACCACAGTTTTTTAATCCACAAATTACTGCAGTTTCCACCCAAAGCTATCTAACCACACGCAGACACATGCACCAAAGAGGAACCACTAACATCAGCTTTATTAAGAATACGGCAATCGGAGATTCCTCACATTCTCATACGAGAAACAATTTACTACTCGAATCAAAGGACGTCCACCAGTGGACAAGAGACACAAGAAACTGTTTCTCTAATCAGTGTTAGTTAAAAAAAAAAAAAAAGGTCAAACATATTGATATATTTCCTCAGCTCCATTGTTAGAGAGGTGGAAGCACACATGCCTGCAGCTAAAATGATAATGAACTTTATATGAGCATGCACAACAGCTCAGCTCTTTGTGCAACGCGAACAATGCGATTGTACACGTGAGCTTCAGACATCGATAAAACCCCATCTGAAAATGGGGTTTTATCGATGAAACAAAAATGTTTCAAGAACAAAACACAAGTGCTGATCACCAGTACGTGTACTTGTCTCCTATTCAAAACAAGTACCACATACCAGCCACAGTTGGATAGAATGTGGCCCCTTAAGGATTTTCTCAGACAGAAGTGCTTACAGTATCAATACTGTCCCTCCCTGGCCTGCAGTGCTGTGGTATCATATCTGGCCTCTTTGTGCGTGAGGGGATTTCCAGCCACTGAAACGGTGAGCCAGTTGGGAATGGGCATTTGTCCTCTGGGCCACGTTTCTTTAACTGTGGGAACGGTTCGCCCCGTGTAGGCTTGAATTCACGGTCATAAATGCGTCACGTGCATTGAAATGACATCAGGCCCTTGTGGTGTCCGTCTGAAATGTCAGATTTATCTTCAAAAGTAGGATTCGGAACTGGATTAAGGCCGACGGTGTCTGTCTCTGCTTTGACTGATTAAAAGGCTATTAGCTCAGTGGCGAGAGCTCGAGCTCGGACTGATAAGGCTATAACAGTTGTATTGATGTATAGAAACTTGAAATGCCCCCCCAAAATGGTACTACAGCATGTAAAAATATAAAGTAAGCTCTGGCGGACTTGGTTCTATGGTAGGACTTAAAGGGTTAAATGAGTCTGCAGAGTTCTTTTAAAGTTTTACTTGACTGTGTTGATGACATTAAGTCATGTTTTGCATAAAACGTTTTGCATATAAATGATCAAAAAGCGGAGATCATACTATTCGGCCCCTCTGACCCCTGTTGTTTCCTTGATGTTGACCTTCCCCATTGGAAAAGTTCAGAAATCTGTTTGCTAAAGATTTAGGAGTGTTTCTTGATAGCACTTTCTCATTTGAGAAACAAATAAATTCTGTTATTAAAACCTTCTTTTTCCAGCCTAGTGCCATTGCAAAAACCAAGACTGTGTTGTCATCGGCTGACTTTAAGAGAGTGATACATGCATTTATCTCTTCTAGGCTTGACTACTGCAATAGTGTTTATTTTGGAATTAACCAGGCCCTGCTCTGGCGTCTTCAGAATGCGGCGGCCCGACTCCTGACAGGCACTCGCAAATTTGATCATATCTCCTCAATCCTGGCACATTTACACTGGTTACCAGTACATCGTAGAATGAACTTCAAGATTTTGTTGTTTGTCTTTAAATCTCTGAATGGATTAGCTCCATCTTATCTCTCTGACCTTTTAACTAAAAATAATCCAAGTAGAGCCCTCAGGTCTGCAGATAAGTTGCTTACCCAGAACTAGACGGAAAAACAGAGGTAATGGAGCTTTTGCAATCTCTGCACCCAAACTCTGGAACAGTCGCCCCTTCACATTAGGTCTTCACCAACACTCGACATGTTTAAAACCTGGTTAAAAACAAATCAGAAGGAAAGGACACAATAACGACTGTGTATTTGGATACAATGATCAGTCCTGGAGTCTGTACTGCTCTGAGAGATTAGGTTACTCTGGTACAATAACAGAGAAACATCCCCCTCCTCCTCCTCCTCTGTCTCTAACAGAGTAGCAGTGTATGTGGACTGTCCTGCTGGCACTCTGTCCTTCTACAGAGTCTCCTCTGACACTCCGACCCACCTCCACACCTTCAACACCACATTCACTCAAACTCTTTATCCTGGGTTTTGGGTGGGTTGTGGTTCCTCAGTGTCCCTGTGCTGAGTGGAGTGTAAAGAGTGTCTCCTGTTAGAGAAACACTCTGACTGTTGAACAGATAGTTCAGTCTGTACATGTCTGTCTCTTTCACTCACAAACACGTTTTCACATTCATGGATTCAATCAGTTGATGTTTGAAACTCTTCTAAATGATTCCTTGTAAACTTCTTCCTCTTCAGTCCTTTAAAGACGGAAGCTCCCATTATTCCAGGGGTATATGGTACAATCTCGTGTACAGCTGTATGTGTAGGTTAAATAATTGTACCTCTGACCTGCATTAAGCTCAGACAGGTTTTAGTCAAAGTTGTGGAATTTTGTGGTGTTTTAGTTTTATTGTAAATTTGTAAGAATCTGGATTTTATTTAAGTTTTTCTTTCGCTAACTGTATTTAACAGAAGTGTGGTCATTGAAAGCATCACAGTCAATCCTGCTGTCTCCTGTCTCAGTACAGAGTTTTAACTCTTCCACAGTCTGCATCTGTTTCTCTGACTGCAACTGTGTTTGAACTGGAACGTTCCATCCTCCAACATCTTAACTTTGCTGATCCTCTTTGAATCCTTGATCAGGAAATTGAATATTTGGTCTTTAAGCTTCTGTCTTTGACTCAGTCTGACTTGGCGCTTAATATGTGCAGGTCCTGTTCAGAAAGGGACAGAGGACTCAGGTATTAATGACCTTCCTGTTCCATGTGTAAATGTGCACACTGCTGTTTGTGACATTTGACGCTGCAGGATCTGTTAACAATATGGCAACATCTGTTCTAACAGCAGCTGTCACAGAGTGTTTGACAAACGCCTCTCTGGGTGTTTCCTTTTCTTCAGTTTACTTTCAGTTCCTGAACTTCGTGTCTGTGACTGACGCTCATCGTTTCCGTGTGAAGCTCCGTGTTAAGGTAATGTTAACAGTTTGTAATGTTTTCCTAGTTAACATCAGCTGTGTGCAGCTTATTTCCAGCACAAACAGCACAAATCTGCCGCTTCATAGTTCACGGTATCATACTCACAGCTGGACCAACGAGGCTGAGTGTGTCCGCCATTTCCTGTTAGTATGTGATGATTCTGAATGAAAGCCAGCAGAGTTAGTTGATGGTCAGCAGCTGAGTCGTTGTCATTTCCTGATGACTGAAGGCAGCTTTTCCTGCCTCCATCAGTCTGTGGAGGAGGTGGAGAGGAGCCCCTTCTTTCCCTTCACTGACACACTGAATGTGGCCTGAGCTCGAGTGGCCACATTGCAGAGACTCTGAGCTCTGAGTCTTTCACAGAGGTCACAGCTAATTTTATAGATTATTATTTATCACAGGTGGAGTTTAGACGCAGATTAAACGATAAAAATCTGATTTTATAAAAACTGCATCACAAAGAGTTGTCTCCGTCCAACAGGAAGATGTTTCCACCACAGAAAGTCATGTCACTGTTTCCTCCAACAGACGGTTGGCTGATATCTGCAGCTGCTAACCAGTGTAGAAACACAGAGAGCTGTAATGTCACAGTGAGAGGACCGTTTGGTTTATGAGGACAGGTGCCGCATACAGAGGAGACTCAATACCAACAGAGCTGCTGTAACACTGAATCAGAGTTATTAAACATCTGTCTGTGAATCACTCAGATACTTAAAGATTATATTTCAGTAGAAGTCACGTGTTAACATTATTGATATTTCTGTCTCATTTAAAAGACAGACCATCTGCTGTTATGGCAGCAAAAACCAGTTTAAAACTGTTTATTTCTCCATGAGGTTAGTGTTTAGAAATATGAAAACTCTCATTTTTGTCCTCATGGTCTTATAATATATTTACTTATTTGCTATAAGCAGTAGTATAGATATACTTGACCATTGACTGGGTAATGATCTGAGCTCTACCTTTTATATTATCATTAGCCTGAGTTTTCTTGAGTCTGTGTAGCTAATCAGAGTTCAACATGAGGATGATGGCTCATCGTTTCCCCATCTGTCTGCTCTGTTAGATATAATCTATTCATACTGCAGTTATGTTACAATCCAAACTAGCAGCTGACATTTAACTAGAAAAGCTGTTAAAGAAAAAAGTCTTTATCAAACACATATTAAGAGAACATGAAAAATAAATCTCATAGTTTAGCATTTGTTGTGATGTATTTTCAATAAACTTAGGCAGTGCCATGAAATTCAATACATACGTATATCGACAAAACCATGTTTAATGTCCTGGATGTTTGTAGTTTGAAGAAAAAAAGTCTCCACTATAAGTCAGTCTGAATGTTTTCAGTGATGATCTGTAGAAAATTAACAGTGCAGATTGTTGTGTAAGTTTTAAATAAAGCCTGCAGATGAGCGGTAGCTAATATTCTTTAATCCAAGCACACAAAGAAATTTCTATACAAGATTTTTTTTCAGATCTCAGTACAGGGTGGAGTTTGTGGTTCAGCATGTAGGGCAGGGTGTAGATGGAGGCAGCAGCTCTGTAGGTAGACATTTTTGTTTTTGGACTGATGGAAAGATTCTTGCTGATATTTCTGTTTTACCTGTGTTGTTGTCGCCGGTGTGTCTGCTGCTGCTGACCTGAAATATTTGTAGTTGCATGTTTCACCACAGAGAGCACCACACAGACGTTCCTTTATGGAGTGTTAGTGCTATGATTAATTGTTATATTAAGCATTTCCATAACAGTGGCTTTCACTCATGGGTTACAGCTGATAGTCAGAGCCACAGTCGGCTTTTATTGTGACTAAATCTGCAGTTTGCTTATAGTTCAGTTTTTTAAATTTATTTAATGAAGTATGAATATTTAATCTTTGGGTTTGTTTAAACTAACTTCACAACAATCACTGCTGTGTTTTAGTGTCTCTGCTGAAACTGCACAAAACTCCTTCATTCACCATCCCAACACTAAGAGAATGTTAGACACACAGGGGCACCTTTTTTCAAACTTCAAACGTGTGTTTAAAAACAGGAATATTTCCAGTTTCAGAGTTTAATCTGTCTTTGTCTGCTTTTTATGGACACGTTATAAACATCACAGGAGCGAGAGATTAATGACAAGTATGATTCAGTGCAGAGAGGTGCATCATGGGAATGCCCCAGCAGTCTACACCTTTTTTTTTTTTCCTTTGCTTTTATTGTTTATTTTATTTTATTTTCACTTGCTAAATACAGGACAGACTTCACTGGGGGATAGAAAAGGGAGAAAGAAAGAGGGAAAGAAAAACAGCGGGAAAGAGGAACGGTGATAAAACAAAAACCAACAAAACAAAGAGACAGAATATACATATATATCAATCTCCAAAAGTTGATTCTGTTCATCTGGACGTAGCTTTTTGTCAGAGTAATTTCGTCACTCATCCAAGTGACTTCTTCAGTCTCAGCTGACTGCAGGTTTCCCCAATCTTATAAACAGTACATTTGCATAATGACTGAAACCAGCCCACTGAAGGAACAATGGGCTGTGAGGTCAGTTCCTTAATCATTATTATGCAAATTCCCATGACCATTGATCAACAATCCCTGACCAAAACCCACTGATCAAAGACCACTGATCAATGGCCATGAGTACCATTCACAGAGAGTTGGGGAATGGCTGCAATCACAGCATTGTAAGATGGCGAAAGATGTACCCTTAGGCCCCCTCCTCGATTCAGAGATGGTCTTTCCCTTTTCACGTAAATGGCCTCCTTGACTCCGCCCTCAAACCAGCGTTCCTCCCTGTCCAGGATGTGTACATCCTCATCATTGAAAGAGTGTCCACTGGCCTGTAGGTGTAAATAAACTGCAGAGTCCTGGCCTGACGAGGTAGCTCTTCTGTGTTGGTCCATCCGCTTCGCCAGAGGTTGTTTGGTTTCCCCGATGTATAAATCCTGGCAATCCTCCTGGCACTTAACAGCGTACACTATGTCACTCCTTTTGTGTCGGGGGACCCGATCCTTGGGGTGGACCAAATTTTGGCGGAGCGTGTTTTGGGGTTTAAAAGCCACAGAGACGCGGTGTTTAGAAAAAATGCGTCTCAACTGTTCCGATACTCCTGACACATATGGGATCACTACAGGTTTTCACTTGGGCAGCGGTTGTCCTTCTCTCCTGGATCGGCTGGAGCTTTCTTTAGGTGCCTTTCCAGCTTTGACAAAAGTCCAGCTGGGATAACCACATTTACTCAGGGCCTTCTTGATGTACTGTTCTTCTCCCTCCCTGGATATATGTGAGGATGGGGCCGCTGCCCCATCCCCACATATATCAATCACCTGGATCACCTGTTGAGAAAGAAAAAAGAGAAAACAAGCAAAAAAAAAAGAGCAATATGATAAACAACATCATCACGATGATCTATGTGAATATAACAGCGCATAGCCCCTCCTGATAGCCCTCAATTTCCACGTGTATTTATAATTGAGAGGTGGGCAATGATGCCAGGGGTGTGGTTGAACACCCTGATGGATATCTGGGTGCCGTGTAGCATGCCCATCCCCAAGGTCCTATTTGTATGTGTTATGAGAGTGTGAGTAATGTGAATGTTACTCACACATTAACCAGGTAAATTACATATTTAGGCAGAATTTTGCAAATATCTATTTTTCATTTTTTAGCAGCATAGTGCTTTTTTTTCCAATTATTTTTTAAAAGCCAGGTCAAGGCTCCAAAAGCCCAAAGGCGATATAAGGGTTTCGGCTCACAACAGTTTTTGTTTGCTACATGGATGATTTTAGTTCAGCCTGGTGTCTTTCCTTTTTTATATATATATATGTTTCTTTAAGAGTTAAAAATGTGTAAAATGCACAAAATGTAATTATCTCCATAGCACGTCATGGATTTAAGCAACACACCTTAGTTGTTCACAGAAAGCATAAAAGTAAAAAAAACAATATATACAGTGTTATCTCCCAGTGTTTTCTTTTGCGTGGAAACCGGGCCCAAGTGGCTCTTTGGGTGTTAAAGGTTGCTGACCCCTGCTCTAGCAGATCATTACATGAAGGAACCTTTTAAAAACAAGCGCGTCCATGCTCACAGGTGTACACACGGGTGCTCACAGACACAAACTACACCCTTTTTGGCTCCTACCTCAAAGCACACTGAGCGCTGTCCATCTTACGTGCTGCACAATAATATTTAACATTTAGTATTTACTGTTACCTTCACATAGATCATCGTGATGATGTTTTCAAAATTGTTTATATATTGCTGTTTTTTTTTTTTTTTGCTTGTTTTCTCTTTTTTCTTTCTCAACAGGTGATCCAGGTGATTGATATATGTATTTTTTTGTCTGTTTGTTTTGTTGTCTGTGAAGGTTCTCAGTCATCCAGGTCATCGTAGTCAAAGGAGCTTACAAAGAAAAGCGTCTGGACTTCTTTAAGTTGCTTGAGGACATTTCACCTCTCATCTGAGAAGCTTCTTCAGTTCAAAGGTCAAATGGTGGAGAGTTTTGTTGGTTTTTGTTTTTTGCTCTTTATCACCGTTCCTCTTCCTCAGTGTTTTTATTTCCCTCTTTCTTTCTCCATTTTCTTTTCCCCAGTCAAGTCTGTCCCGTATTTAGCAATTGAAAATAAAATAAAATAAACAATAAAAGCAAAGGTGAATCAAATAGACCAATACAGCAAGGCTGGGATGGTCCATTTGGCAAAGTAAATCCGTTGGGCATCTTTCTTTGCCTTTAGACAATAATTCTAATGGTAAAAGAACCAAACGGGACAGGCAAAAAATGTTTTTTAAAAAAATCAGCGCTGGAATTCTCAAATGGGAGGCATTTTCGAATCATCATATCTCCTAAACGAAACTATTTCAAGGCACAAGTCTTTGGCCAATATATCTTCAGACAATACTTACGCTCACTATTCAAGATTTTTTGTCAGACTTTTTACCGTTTTCCCATGAATTACATTTCTCTGAGGGTAGGAAATCAGTAAGAAAATGGTGATACAAAGGGGAGTAGCAATTTTAATACATAAAATTGTTAATTTTACAGTGCTCGAAACAGTTATAGATCCAGAGGGTAGATTCCTTATTATTAAATTATCAATATTTAACAAAAAGCTATGTATTGTAAGTATATACGGTCCAAATGTTGATGAACCCTCATTCTTCCACGGATTTTTTAGTGCACTCTCTGAACACCTTGATTGCACACTTATTCTTGGGGGAGACCTCAACCTTGGACTAAATGAAGAAATGGATAGGCTCAACACAACAGGAACTCAGCGTAATTCGCAGTCCACAAATATAATAAAACAGTATATGAGCGACTTAATTTCGACAAGACTTCATATTTAGACTTTAATGACACTCCCAGAACATCAGCTTCTGTTCTATGGGAAGCAGGGAAAGCTGTGATGAGAGGTAAAATAATTTCTTTCTCATCACACAAAAAGAAAGAAGAAAACCAAAATATTCAGGAACTAGAAAAAAACCCATCAAATCCTTAGAAGAAGCCGACGCGTGCGACCAAGATCAAGAAATAATGAACAAAATATGCAAAACAAAACTAGAATTAAATAAAATTATTAATAAAAAAAAACACAGTTCCTAGTACAAAGACTTCGCTTGCAGAATTTTGAACACAGTAACAAATCCGGTCGATTTCTAGCTAACCAGTTAAAAATAAAGAAAAAACAACCCTGGAAGAATAAACAACATTTTTAGGGATTTCTATGAAACTCTATATTCACCACAAATAAACCCGTCTAAAAATGAAATTGATCAGTTTCTTGACAACATAACTCTTCCAAAATTACTAGACAGTCAAGCAATGGCACTGGATTCGCCACTGACGCCAGGCGAACTCCAGGAAGCCCTGATAAGTATGCCCAATAATAAGGCTCCAGGTCCAGACGGCTTTCCTGCAGAATTCTACAAAGAATTCTGGACAATTTTGGCACCAGTATTCCACGGAATGTTGCAGGAAATCAAGGAAAATGGCAGACTACCACCAAATATGAACTCTGCCAACATTAGTATCCTGCTAAAACCAGGCAAGGACCCTTTATTTCCCTCAAGCTATCATCCAATATCCCTTATAAATGTAGACCTCAAAATAATCTGCAAAGCCCTCTCAAAAAGATAAGAGAAAATAATCCCCCTCTTAATTCATCCTGACCAAACTGGTTTTATAAAAGGTAGGCACTCATCAACAAATACACGTAGATTATTTAATTTGATAGACTACTCATACAGTAAAAAAACTGAAACCACAATATTATCTCTAGATGCAGAAAAAGCGTTTGACAGAGTTAACTGGAAATTTTTATTTGCAACTTTACACAAATTTGTTTTTGGAAACTCTTTCATAAACTGGATAAGAATATTATACAATTCCCCAACAGCTGGTATCAGAACAAATGACCAGACATCCTCCAGCTTCTGTCTCCTGAGGGGCACCAGACAGGGATGCCCACTCTCCCCTTCACTTTTTGCAATTTTTATCGAACCTCTAGCAGCAGCATTCAGACAGGCTACAACAATTAAGGCAATAAAATGCAAGAATGCAGAACATAAAATCAGTCTCTATGCGGATTATGTGTTGCTTTTTCTCCAAAACTCACAAACCAACGTTTCTGAGGTAGTTACTCTAATAAACTGGTTTTCAAGAGTTTCAGATTATTCAATTAACTGGTCAAAATCTACAGTTCTTCCCATTAACTGCTCCTTCCATAATTCTTCTTATGCCCCATTACAATCTGAAAATATTTAATATTTAGGTATTAATGTCTCTCCTAAGCTTTCAGACTTAACTAAATTAAACCACATCCCACTGCTAAAGAAAGTATTAGGCGATCTGACTATGGAAATCTCTACCCATATCACTCATGGGAAGGGTCGCCAATATAAAAATGATGATCTTGCCAAAAAAAAAAAAATTACTTATTTTTAATGATCCCGAGCAAACCATCAAAAGATTGGTTCAGATCTCTGGATTGGTATATTTCTAAATTCCTTTGCAAAGATAAACCCCCACGTATCAGCTTAAAAACGCTACAAAGAACCAAGGATAAAGGAGGATTAGATCTGCCTAATTTTCAACAATATTTCATGGCCAACAGGCTTCAGTAGATCTCAGGATGGTTAAAATGTACTGTCAAAGAATTGTTTCAGCAGGCAAAGAAAGACACAACTCAAACATGTATATACATGGGTGATCTCAGTGGAGACTCACACTGAGCCATCAGTTCCCTCTTTATTTATACACTGCTCCTTCCTAAAATATGTCGGGGCGGCGCCCTTTGTGAGTAAAACCAACTCCTTACAAGGTGATAAGTATGAAACATATGTTCAAACTGTTAAAAATAGTAACTGGTCAAGCTTATCTCAGCAAACTCAGCAAGGGGGAGGTTTCCTGTGGTATTTCCTCATGCAAGCTTTTAGTGATGGGTCGTTCGCGAACGAAATGGCTCTTAGAGCCGGATCTTTGAAGTGAACGACGCGAGCCGGCTCCTTATCGCGAGCCGTGGTTTTTTTTCTTTCTCCCTCTCTCTCTTCCACTTTTTTTTCCGCTTCACTCTGCACGCGAGCCTTGTGCTTTTCGCTGGGCAGAGGGGGGAGGGGCGGTAGTTACAGTCGCAGTAGCACAGGAACAGAGCGGGAGGGAGAGAGACAGAGAGCCAGGGACAACAACGTCACATTAGAAAGGTATAGTAATCATCCACAACTATTTTCAGTTGCAGATGATAAAGGATTCAGAAAGTTTATTCATGCAGGCCCATATGACAGAGAATATGCATCTTCTTTTTCATATCTTAATTTATATTTAATTGTGCTGTGGTTTGCAGTGTTTTGTGTTGTTTCATTTTAAATTTGTTTAAAAGGAAAAAGCTGAAAATTTAAATAGTTAAAAGTTGAACTGTGACTACTTGGTTTTTGTATTATGTGATTTATTTATTACATTTTATGTGGAGTGACTAAATAAAAGTATATTTACAGTGGCCCCTAGAGACAAAGCAGCAAGTACAAACTTCCAAACACGTACAAACCCTGAAGCACGTACATACTCCAAAACAGAGTATGTACGGTTCTCTAAAAAGAGCCGGAAATCCCATCACTACAAGCTTTGTCATGAAACACAGTGAAATAGGAGTTTTAAATGAAGCTAAACAACTAGGGATTTTTAACTACAATAGAGCAGAATACATATAAAAATCCTTTAACATGTACCTTCTTAGATGAGCCCTGGCTAGATGTTGAACAGGCACTATGCAATAATCTAGAGATTTCAGACCTACCATTTATCAGCTCAAACATCAAAAGACATGAATGCTTTCATCAACATCAGCTCTTCTCTGACAGCATGGTGGGAGTTTCTAAAAATAACGGAGTCTTCATTAATCCCATGCAAACGTACACCTATCTGGAATAACCCTGACATATTACATAACAATAATATGATTAATTTTTCAAAATGGAGTTGTAAATGAATTAAATGCTTGCTTTACTGTGCTTTTATTAACATTACTTCACTTCATGTTCTGACGTGACATGTAAAAACTTGAGTTGATTAAAGAAGTTTTCTAAAGATTGTAAGCTCTTTTGGTCTTCTGTGGAGAGATTTTTCAATTCCATAAGTTTCACTTTAATTTATAATATTATAATTATCCTTTGATGTTTTAGGTTCCATTCTCATTGTCTCAGGTTTGCTTATCATGAATTCATCATAATTCAGTATCTGATGGTATTCCCATTACAAAAGAATTTACCCCAAAAAGTAAAACCTAAGTAAATCCTAAATAATTTAGACAAAACATAGAATATGCAATATGTTGTGAAATAAACTAAATAAGTAAAAAGTAGATTGACCGTGATTCAAGTTATTTGATGTTTAACAGATAAAAGATGGAGGAGTCTGTTCAGGAGCAGCTGCTATACATGCTGGATGATTTGGGAGAAGAGGAGCTGGAACGTTTCCACTGGTACCTGCACATTGGACCTGGAGGTGATTTTACGACCATCAAAAAGAGCCGTCTAGAGAAAGCAAGCAGAATGAGAACAGTGGATCTTATGGTGGAGACATATACTACTGACTACATAATGGAGGTGGCAAGGCTGATCTTAAAGAAGATAAATGAAGGTCAGTCAGAGAAAAAAACAAACACTAAACAGTCATGCACAGTATACAGACACATTGTCACAATTTAGGTAGCGCTTTCTAATAGGGCTTGGTAATAAAGTGGTTATAGTAGGAAAACAAGGCAGCAACAGATCGTAATGATGTGGTATTTTCAAAGTTATTACCACTCAGTTATCAAAGTATTAACCACTTAATATGAAGCAATATCGCTGTAGCTACAGTGGTTACAACTGATCAACATTACACTGAGTTTCATATAATTGGATTACATGTGGTAGCTTCTGTGTAATAAGCAACATCAACAGGTGCAAAATTCAAAACTGCCTCTTTCTAGTTAAAAATGTATTAATATGTAGGTATAAACTTTTAAAGCAAACTTAAAGATTACTGATAACATGGTCATGATAACTGATTAAAATGAGCTTCAGGATATCTATAATGCACTGGAAACACTTCTGCAAAAATTAATTTTAAAAGACAGGGTTCGTACGCTTTTTTCAGGGTCAAATTCAAGCACTTTTTAAGCACTTTCAAGATCCGTTTTTAAGCTTTTCCAGTAACCCCCCCGCTGCACCGCCCTGCCAAAAAAAAAAAGAGAATGCATGTTTCAATTTGCATCACCTCAGTAAGACCATGTGAAAAGACACCTTAGCTCCCCTTTTGTTAGGACATAGAAAAACGCACCACACAAAAATACTGCAAAAGGAACGGTCACCTTATATACTTAGTGTATAAACTCAAAATGCATATTTCACTTAAAAATTAAGATGTGCAAATGTGAGCAAATCAACTTGTTAGAGATATTCTTCTCCTGTTGAAAAAAGAAAAACGAAAAATAAAGAAATAAGTCTAGATATTGATGCTTCTTTCCTGTGTGACAAAAAAAACAGGAGACAGATGTTTGTTTGTTTTTTAAGTTATTTCCCAATAAAACTGTTTTATTGCTAACTACATTGCTGTCTGTATTATTCCTGAAGTCCTAAATGATCACCTTTAAAGTGTTTGTGCTAATAACATCAAGTCAGACAGGCATGGAGAACAGCACTGACTGTTTAAGTAGTTTAATGTGTAGGTGGCGATAAACACATTTTGAATGAAAGCCGGGGAACCTTGGTAGCACAGAAACAAGTGGCTATTCTTTGTGACCATATGGATCACTCATATTACCATTATTTCACCCAAAGGCACCAAATTAATACGCAAAAAAGCTGCAGCAATACACACAAATATAAACAGTACTTGGTGACAACTTTGCTTTTAGCCGTTAACCCTCTGGGGTCCAGGGTATAATTGGCCGTTTTTGCCTACTTTTGATTTGGCCTCTATATTTCACCATTAAAAACTGTTTATCTTGCCAATCTGTTATTATCTCATTTTGACATAATGTGTCAGCACAATTTATCTAAATTCAGACAAAATTTAAAATACAAGTAGAAAGTGATATTTTTGACTGTAAAAACCACAAGCATGTTTAAGGAATCATTTTCATAACTTGAAATGCAAATAGAAATGGGACATTTTTAAAGTTTTGCAAACAACAAAGTTATATAGTACTATTTACCTAAAAATGCAGCCAAGGCTCAGACGTTTTTTATATAACCATTTAAAACTATTTACAGAACAATCAGCTGTGCTGCATCAAATAAGAAGGCACACAAATTATTTATGCAACTCCAAAAAATAGTTAGTGTCCACTATAACACAGATGAGAACAGCACAGGGATAAACCTGCAGGTCTGACAGCAGGTGTGTCACTCAGCGTTTACACTGCAATCTGCCTTTGGTGGCTTTTTTGCAGCAACTGTAACGTTCACTAGTAGAACTGACACACAAAACAAAACGACTACACTACACACTAACTACACAAGACAACACACTAACTTGAGACTCCAAACACGGTAAACGTCACAAATCTCTCACGTATCAAAACTCTCTCTCTCTTTATCGCTCTCTCTCTTCCCTCTCTTCCCAAACAACCAAATACCACATGTTGCTGTATCATTTTTTGATTGGTCGACATGGTACATTTTTCCACCAATAGGCAAGGAGTGTTTTTTTCTTTTTTCACTCACAAGGAAAGCGTGTTTGCTAGCGCTCTCCATAAAAAACGCCGTTTTTACCGTTTCTTCCCGGAGTAAACGCCACTGTTTTATTCAGAATATACCCCCCCAAAAAACATCGGTTTTACGTGACCTATCAACACAATTTAAAAACTGGTATATAGTTTGAAGTCCGCACGTTCGACCCAAGTTGAAATGGAGACTCTGGGTCGACCCCAGAGGGTTAATCAGAAAGCCTTAAGTTAGCTAGTTATGTATCGGGCTAATGTTTAAAGCTTTCACTTGAGTAAATTAACTCATATTACTCCTAAGTAATATTAGCTAAGTTCACAGCATATTCCGTAATAGCGCTGCTATACTGCATCACTCTCAGTGCATTTCAATCATTTCTCCAGCGAGTTTGACAGCTAGCAAAATAATAACCATAATTTTTTTTTTAAAAATAGCATGTGTAACGTACGCGTACTGGAAAATTATTTACTAGGACTTACCTATCATGCGACCAGAGAGCGCAAACTCCGCCATTGTTGTTTTCCATCATTAAAAACATTAAAAGCATTAAAACAGCAACCTACAGGTATGTTAGCGCACTCATCCCCGACTGTCCGAGGGAGGGGCGGGGTCACATATTGAAACAGACGCAAGGCAGCCCAGGCGGGGAAATTTTGCTTTTGCTTTTTGCGACTCATTTTATTTCTCTATCTGATAAGAAAACAATTCAATCAGATAGCTATTTATTGTGAATGAAATACAGTTACATTTTCAAGCACTTTTACGCACCACATCTGAAATTCAAGCACTTTCCAAACCTTGAAAAGAGGACATTAGAATTCAAGCACTTTCCAGGATTTCAAGCACCCGTACGAACCCTGAAAAGAATAAAATATATGAATAGATTCGATTCACCTAGGAGTGTACAGGACCCTCTTTCACAGCGTAGTTTAGACATGGATGACAACACATAATATGGTAAAAATCCTTCAGGTAGGAAAGAAAGTGGAACACGCGTTTAAAATGTTCACTACGCAAAATTAAAATGCCATCAATGGTCTCCTGCTTATGCAATTCAGGTTTGTGAGGGTGGAACACCATCTACCTGTGCTGGTTTCAAAGTAGAGCTCAAGAAGCTGTAGAGAGTGAAGGAACAGATCTCTGTCCAGAAAAGAGCTTACAGTGGTATGCAAAAGTTTGGGCACCCCTTATAATTTCCATGATTTTTCTTTATAAATCATTGGCTGTGTGGATCAGCAATTTCATTTAAATACAATATATCATATAGAAGAAGAAAACAATGGCATTTGAGAAGTGAAATGAAGTTTATAGGATTTATAAAAGCATGCAATAGTTACTTAAACAAAATTAGGTAGGTGCATAAATTTGGGCACCATCATTTTATCAATTTAAATACCTTTAGCACTAATTATTGGAACACAAAATTTGTTGGGTACCAATCATGAGAAAGGGTATTTAAGGTGGCCAGTTACATGTTTTCCCCTCTTTCCATCTTCTCTGAAGAGTGGCAACATGGGAGCCTCAAAATAACTCTCAAATGACCTGAAAACAAAGACTATTCAACATCATGATTTAGGGGAAGGACACTAAAAGCTATCTCAGAGATTGCAGCTGTTGGTTTTCACTGTGAAGAAATGAGGAGGAAATGGAAGACCACAGTCACGGTTCTTTTAGATAAGCATTAAACTAAAATAATTATTTAAGGTTGTTCCAGACTTCCTGATAGTAAATCAGTTATAAATACCATGTTATTACAATTCTGCCTGTTACACAGAAACTGCCACAGGTGTTTCCTTGTAGTCATCAATATTCTTTAAGTTTGCTTTTAACATGGTTATCATTAAATAGAAAGAAGCAGTTTTTATTTTTTTCAACTTTTTTTCTTATTACACAAAAATTCAGATGGGTAATTGACAGGTCAGAAGTTAGAAATACCACATTATTGTATTATTGAATCTGTCTTGTCACCCTACTATAATCACTTTATTTCCAACCTTCAATAAAAAGTTTTAGAACAATTTATTTTATAAAATGTATTCAAAACTGAGGATTTTTTAGTCTTTCAAATTGTCTTGTCTTTCATCCTTAAATTGTGTTTGAGTAAAAAAAAAAACAAAACACTATATTTACATTACTTTGAAGCAATGCAAGTGGTCTTTTTAAAAGACCAGTTCATGATTTAAGGTCCCTTTTCCTTTAACAGGAAGTCCCTCAGCTGAGGCATCTTCATTACTTTCATCAGAAGGTAAGAATTCATCAGTTTGTCGTTGGTAAGGCAGAAACACATGCAGCCTGAATTGATCAATCAGAACTCTAGTTGTTTCCATGTGGTATCTCTGTAACCTCACTGTAGCTCTGTACAGATTGTTCAAAACTCTGCAGCAAGACCTCTGATCAAAACATCTAAGTACTCTCATGTGACACTGTTGCTAATACAGCTGCATTGGCTACCCACTGTATGTCCATTTCAAGATTCTGGTACTGACTTATAGAGCTCTCCATGGACAAGCACTTGCCTTCATCATTAAACCTCTACAGCCCTATGTCCCTAACAGGTCTCTTAGGTCATGTAATCAGGGTCTGCTTGTCATTCATCATACGGTGGCTTGCAAAAGTATTCAGCCCCCTTGAACTTTTCCACATTTTGTCACATTGCAGCCACAAACATGAATCAATTTTATTGGTGGTCCACGTGAAAGACCGATACAAAGTGGTGTACATGTGAGAAGTGGAATGAAAATCATACATGATTCCAAACATTTTTACAAATAAATAACTGAAAAGTGGGGTGACATTTCTTTTAAGACACAACCTTTCTGTCTCTTATGACAAAGAGCCTGTTTCTTAATCAGTTAACAAAAACCCTACACAGTATTTTAAAATAGTGTTCTCCAGATCAGAGCTGTAATCAATATAGAACATGGGGTTCTGTTAGGTGCATTTAAACGGGTGGATTCAGTGGCAGAAACACACACGGGCACAGAATAGCGGTGAAGCAGATTTATTAACAGTAGTCAGGGAATATTTACAAGGGGATGGGGCTATATACAATGGCCGGGTAAATGTGCGAATAAACAGAGCCGAGGGGATGAAAACGAGCCGAGGTATGCAGGAAGATTGGTGGCGAACCAGAGCTACCTGAGAACGAGGGACAAAACAGAATTAGGGGATAAACGTCGAGAGGCGAGAATGAAACTGAAGTGGACGGGGAGAGTTGGAGAGCTTACTTGAAACACCAGAATACAGGAATGACAGCGATCGCAGGCCAGCGCCAGGTAAGTCTCTGTCACAGATCCAAAGATGGGCCAGCACACAAAGAAACAGGCAGGCGAGCAGGCGGCAAGACAGGCTGGTGCAGAGAAAAAGCAGGCAGGAGATGAATCTTAAAAACATGTAGCTCAGTCGCACGGAACCAACAGATTAAACTTGCAACAGCTCTGTTACCACTTGTGGGAACGACAATAATCCGACACCAGACGTCCGTCACTCAGCTCCATAAATGCTCCCACTGATGACGTCCGATGCGCCACAGGTGTGCCGGAATGCCGTCAAACACCGCCCCGCCTACCTGTGCCGAAAAGGGAAACAAACCCCAGAAACACCAACACGCATGCCACCAACTCCTAATAGGTTCAAAGCAAGGAAAAATTGTGTGTTTATCAGTGAAACTTTTAATTTGTGTTAATTTTATCATTATCAGTTTATGAAATCTGCACCTTAAGGGACTTAATGAATGGTTGCTTCTAAAAAATTAAAACTGATTGAGTCATTTCACATCATATGAAAATATTTTTAATACAAATTTGGCCCTACAAAAATGGAAACTCAGTAACCAAGATAATGGAGATTCTCTAAACACGAGCAAATATCACAGTCAAATTGTTGATTGGGATTTACACATTGGATGTATCCTCAGTGTTTTGGTACAATTATACAAGAATATTTCATAAGAACTGAACAACTGATGAAACAACTTACTTATGTGACCACATATGAAGTGTTATAACTTACCACAAAAGGTGAACTGTGCCACTGACCCTTGGTAGATCTGCACATGATAAACAAAAAATGCATTATAAATACTAACACAGCTATTAATAATTAAACTGGCGGGGTGCATTTAAGATGTTAATGTCACAAAATAAAATAGACTGGTAGAAAGAAGTACAAGGTAATGGTAATGGGGGATGCCATGAAAATATATCTTTTCAACATGATTCAGTGTGACAAAGCAGGGGCATGATTTAAAAAAAGTCTTTTAACCTAAAAATGTTTTAATGGCCATGAAGGACTCTTCAATAGATCTTTCAACTCACCTGTGTTTACTTTCTCCACCTGAAACTACTTGCAGTCTAAATTTTTTTCCTTCAGTCTTCAGCCTTGGAAGAAAAAATAAAAATATTGAAAACCTTATCAGCACACTAAATATACAACACCTTGCTATATTTCAATCTGGGTATTACTTTTAATTGTTTTAGATAGAAGTTGCCACTGCTAGCTAAGTCACTGTTGAACGATGCTAATGAGAAGAAGAAAAAAAAACTGCCGAACAATGAGGCTGCTTTTGTAAAAACGCCAACTTTCTTGCTTTGGCAAGGGGTCGTTAAAATATCACTAAGACCCTTTCTTTATGTGTTATTCTTATTAAAACTATGTTTTTAATCGGTTAAAACTGTAAAACTGATGACAAAATCTATGTCTCAAAAATAGCGCGAACAACAGCGAACAACTATTCACCACCTGGGTCTGTGCTTTTTAACACAACAGCGCATTCGAAAAGAAGTTATTGGCTGCAACATATTAATATACTTGCTTTTTTACGGAAAAAATAAACATAACGAAGGTCCCGTTTTACTTACAAGTTTCTCCAAATGTGCTCTCCAGTTGCTCGAGAAGGGCAGCCATATTGAACAGAATTTTCTGTCAACGTCGTTCAGGTTAGAGAGAAAACGTCATGACGTAGTACACGTGCGGAGCTCGGGAAAAAAAAATTTACTCAAAAATCATAATTAAGAAAGCAGTATTTACTCTTAACTTCTAAGCCATGTATAATTATAACTGTTTGAATCGTTAACAGAACAGAAAAGTTTTAAGTTGTTTCAAGTTTACAGTGTGGGCAGTGTAGTCCATGCTGCAGGGAGAATGTGTGGGACTGCCCCTCCCGTTATGCAGTGTTGGTCAAGTTACTTGAAAAAAGTAATCAGTAACTAATTACTGATTACTTCCCCCAACAAGTAATCCTGTTACTTTACTGATTACTTATTTTCAAAAGTAATTAATTACTAAGTTACTTTTTAAAAACACGATTTACAACCTGAATAGGTAATAAAGCAATAGATCTTTCAGCACAATTCTACTTTTTTTGCATAATCCATCACATAAAATGTAATCAAATGGAAAAGTCTTTTTTTGAAACTTGTTTTATTAGTTTTAATCTTTTAACTTCATGCATCAAGCAAAAATTAAATTATATGCAACATTCTCTGACTGAAAGAAATTTGTTTAACATTTTAACTTATTTTCTGCACATTCCAGCACATAAAATAATTTTTTTTGTGTTTACACGCAGTCTTTCAAATAAATGCAAGTGAAGCACAGCAGAAAATAAATAAAATCAAAGGCTCAGGGGTCCTTTTGCTCTATTTTCACTTGTATAGCAGGCAGAGGTTTGCCCTGGTACAGGTGTGCCACAGCGGTCAGAGGAAGAATCCGCAAGTTTCTCTGTGAATTTCCCATTCCCTCGTAGCGTACTCGGTGCTTGCTCAGAAGTTAAGGGGTTTTTTTGCCGTAAAAAGAAGTTTTCTTCCCGCACTCTGTACAGGGGACGCTAATGTTTGTGTCACTTTTTACGGAATTATACTCAAAGTAAGATCAGTACTTCCACGCTTTAAACGCTGCACACTCATACTCTCTCCCACACTCTATATATTATCCATTGTTGATCTGCACACAGCTGTTGCCACGAATGTCGCACTCGCTTACGTGATTGTCATGAGACACTCTCGCAAAAAAAAAATCACGGTTTTAGTATTGCAGTAACGCAGCATGCTTATGGGAAAATAACAGTAATCTAATTACCTTTTTTGCAATAGTAATCCTCTACTTTACTCATTACTTGAAAAAAGTAATCAGATTACCCCTCTCCCGGTGGTTGCCCGGGGCGGCATCGTGGTGGGGGGCAGCATCACGGGCATTGGCAAACCAAAAAAATTAAAAATTGCCCGTACTCATGCTACCCCGACATCATGCCAGCGCATACTGGAGATGGCATAGGCACCAATCGGTTTTCTATCGCCCATTTGCTGGGAGTAAGGGCGCCCTTCGTTTGCGAGGTGCGCCTGCTGCTTACGGCAGAGGGAGGAGAGGGCGGGGCAGTGGGGGATTCACTGGCTGGCTGGAGCAGCATCTAATAACCAACTCGCAAAACTAAATAAAAACAAACCAACAAACACGAAAACATCAGACATCAGATAAGATAAGATAACCTTTATTAGTCCCACACGTGGGAAATTTGTTTTGTCACAGCAGGAAGTGGACAGTGCAAAAGTTATGAAGCAAAAATTAGAATAAAATAAAATAAGAATAAATACAGTACACAACTGTACAGAATAGAATAAAATAAAATACTATATACAGTAGAATAAAATAGAATAAAATATACAATGAGATAAAAATAGAGTACAAATGCTATATACAATTGAGTAAAAATACAACGATCATGATAATTTGCAAATTTGCACCGATGTTTTTTCGAAATTCTATATGCGAAAAGTGAGTGCGAGAGCCCTCGGTGCGCCTGCTGCTATGCTGAAGTCAAAGTAAACTTTATTGTCATCTGCGCTAAATACAGTCCAGTATATAGAGAGACAGTTACAGCAGTGCAAGTAAAACAAACAATAAATATAAAACGATTAAGTAGCACTGCCACTGTGTGTGTGAGGGAGGGAGAAAAAGGAGAGTCGAAAAGTATGAGTTGTCACTGACCAGAAACAGCAGATGGAAGCATGTAAAAATAATAATAACCAATGCAGCAAAAAGGAGTGCCTGATGAGCCCAGTTTGTCACTAAGCTGTTAAGACTTGACTGTACGCTGTGTTCATGTTTTCCTCCAAAACAATAAAGTTCCGTTTGAGCAGCCTTTCAATGCTTCTCTCTGTCTCTGCTTGATTTTATGTGGAGTGAATAAATAAAAGTTTATTTACAGTGGCCCCTAGAGACAAAGCACGTACACACTCCAAAACACGTACAAACTCCAAAACACATACAAATTCCGGAGCATCCATAAATATTTATATATAAACATACATAAAAAAAACCTAAGTGACAAAATGATACTCTTAGGGCTGCACGATTTTGGATAAAATGAGAATCACGATTTTTTTTTACTTGGAATTGAGATCACGATTCTCTCACGATTTTCTTTTCCAGTATAAATATTTATTGCACTTATTAACTGCACATGAACTTCGTAACAGTTGAAACTGAACATAAAAACAACAAATGAACATAAAAACAATAAATGTCTTATATTTTGTCGTTGCCGCAAAATGTTGTACTGCTTGAAATTTCATCTCCACCACAGTTGTTCGACACTGCGTGTATAGAGCATGTAGTGCAACAATAGAAAAATAGTTGCGGGATGGCACTGTGTAGCGTTTGTCTAGGGTGTTGATCATTTTCCTAAATCCCTTGTTTTGCACAATGTTGATGGGAGCCAGATCTTTAGCCAGGGGATAAGCGATAGCCTCCGTAATTTTCTTTGTGCCTGCGGGAGTTTGATGGGTATGGGGAAGCGCTGTATAAGGTTCCAGTTATTGATGTTTGGGTGGTTGACCGGGACGGATTTTCTCCTGTCAATTTCTCATCATCTCTCACGTGCTCTCCGTTGTTTTTTCCCTGCCAATTTTAGCAGCCAGCTGGCTTCTGTATCACGTGGTATAAGGCTCCGCCCTTGTCATTTCTTGAGCAGGAAAAGTGAGCGCTTGTTTATATGTAGATTATGTCCCCAATCAAAATGCGGTACAATCGTCATCTTTTTTATTTTTTATTTTTTAATCGTTGTCGTTTGGAAATGAGATCGCACATAAGAATGAATTGAGATCGCGATATTTTTTTTTTTTTGCCTGTCCCGTTTGGTTCTTTTGCCATCAGAATTATTGTCTAAAGGCGAAGAAAGATGCCCAACGAATTTACTTTACCAAATTGACCATCCCAGCCTCGCCGTAATGGTCTATTTGATTCACCTTTTATTGTTTATTTTATTTATTTTTTTATTTTCACTTGCTAAATACAGGACAGACTTGAATGAGGAAAAGAAAAGGGAGAAAGGAAGAGGGGGAAAAACAGCAGAGAAGAGGGACGGGGATAAAGGGCAAAAAATAAAAACCAACAAAATAAGCAGACAAAAAATACATATATCAATCACCTGGATCACCCGCTGAGAAAGAAAAAACAAAACAAGCAGATGAAAACGAGAGTAATAAACAACATCACAATGATATATGGGAATATAACAGTAAATACTAAATATTAAACATTATTGTGCAGCACGCAAGATCAACAGCGCACAGTGTGCTTTGAGGCAGGAGCCAAAAAGAGTGTAGTTTGTTTGTGTGAGCACCCGTGTGCACACCTGTGAGCATGGACGCGCTTGTTTTTAAAAGGTTCCTTCATGTAATGATCTGCTAGAGGGTGTGGGGGGCCACTGCCCCGTCCTCCAGGGCATGAAGCAGGTATGGAGGAGATCAAAACTCCAGACATCCAGAGGCCCCCAGAACACAAGAGACCAAGGAAGACCAACAGAGGGGCAGCCGCGCCACTATCCCAGAAAGAGCTGAGGAGAGTCCCAGATGAGGGGTCAATCAGCAGAAGCCGGGGGGGGGGTGCAGTGACGTGCCCATGAGCTCCGCCGGAAGCCAGCTGTGTCAGAGTGACCGAGCCCCAGGCCGAGAGGCCAAGGGCACCCCACCCCCGAAGGGGCCCGAGCGAGCACCAGGTTCCAGGCCCCGATAACCAGCCACCAAGAAGTGAGCCGGTGTGTACCTGGACGCCCATCCCTGAACACAAAGACCCACCAACGCACCAATGTCTGAGGACGTCTGCCACTGGCAGGGGAAGTGGTGGGGGGAGATAGGCCTCCATACCTTGGAGGGCCTGAGATGTCCCCAGAGAGGTCTGATACCCAACCTGACATATAGACAGTCAAACAAGAAGAATCAACAGTCTCAAAAATCATATGTCACTACAATCCAACTGTATACAGACATAGACATTCAAACACATCAGTTGACTTTATTGTTTGTCCATGCGGCTCTCAGCTAACTTCAAAGCTGTAGCCTGGTCAACACCCTTCTTTATGACTCCTATCAACCCCCCAAATCGTCTCACTGTAGGCATCTTGTGGGGGTTATAGTCAACTGGTGAAGTATCTGCATTTGCAACTCTTCCCCTGTCCTGTTGTCACCTCAGAAAAAGCTTCGTAAAGGAAAATGGATCAAGGTGTTTTGATCTTCTTGGCTCAAAACCTCAACCAGCTTAGAGAAGTTTTCATGATGTAAATGTAGACAAAAGGCTTCTCTGTTTGCATCCTTTTTGCAGAGGACACAAAGAATAGGTGACGTTGCACAAATTTCATGCTAAATCTCCAACTTGGACTAAACCATTGCCCTTCATATACATAGGTAACTGGCCTGTTTCCAGTTCATTTAGCAGTTCAGTGTCCTGCAGCAAGTCAGATACTTGGAGTCAGACTAGCAGGTCTGTCGTACCAGAGCAGTTCACCTTTCCAGCTACTGGTGAACCAACCGTACATTCAGGTTCAGAAGTTGAAAAGTTGGCAGTGTTCCAAGTACGTTTTACTCCTGGATGTGTTGCTAAGGCAACCAAACAAACTGTCTCGCTCTCAGTGATGCTATATGACCAGAGTCCAGAAGAATGTGTAGCCAGTTGCATCACAAGCATAACCATTGGTCTCGTTCTTTATGTGAGCAGTTGTGTTCATAAACTGCCACCAGTAGTTGTTGAAAACCCCATGCGGGTACTGGGTGTGATTTGCTCTGTCCCAGTGCGCTTCCTGTCACCCCACGCTGGGTCCACAGGCACAAGAAGGCACACAGCATATTCCCAGCCATTCTGATGAGTACCTGTGGCTCAGTTGGTTTCTTCACCGGATTGAGACGAGGGGCCCTGGAGGCTTCCCCCCCCCCTTTGTACCCGGTCTTCCTGCCACTTACCCCGAGCTGGCCTGGATCACCTTCTTGCAGTGTGCTTGATGTATCCAAGTGTTTCTTTCAGCAATCTTCACTGCTGTGGGCGTCGTCGGCAGCACCCGATAGGGACCTTCCCACTGTGGACTGGACCAGCTCTTCCTCTCCATGGTAGTGATGGGATTTCCGGCTCTTTTTAGAGAACCGGCTCTTTCGGCTCGGCTCACTAAAAAGAGCCGGCTCTTTCGGCTCCGAACCGGCTCTTCAGGTTGTTTTGTTGCTTTAATTAATTTATTATTACAATAATATAAAATTATGCACAAAAGGAATTACTAATGTAAAAAAAAGTGGTTTTATTTATATATGTTGATATATAAATATATACAGTGGCTCCTAGAGACACGTACAAACTCCAAAGAGCACGTACAAACTCTAAAACACATTTCTAGCGTTAACTGAACTTCCAAAACAGAGCTACCTAGATCACTTAAATTAAACAATTGAAAGCATATGTGTATTGTTTGTGCATTTATACACAAGCACTCATATATATTAAAATAATTAAAAAAAAAAAAAGTTCATTTACCTCTTACTACCACACACCGGTCGTTGGTGTGTGGTAGTAAGCTCAACACTGCGCCTAGCAGTGGAGCTTTTGTTTCTGGAGCACTTCTGTTGTCTTTTGTACATGTTTTGGAATCTTTACGTGCTTCTGAGGCTACATCCATGCGTACACGGGGATTTTTGAAAACAGAGATTTTCTGTTTTCGTTTTAAAAAATAATCCCGTCCACATGTAAATGCAGAAATGAAGGAAAAGGCTGCTAGGAGCATGCCAAAGCAACAGGTGCCGATATATTCCTAAACGTGTAGAAATGTTGGCCAATCAGAAGTCTAGAAGCCTCGGTGGGAAATAGTAAACAAAGATGGGGCATAGAAGCAGAACCGAGTCGTATGTGTGGAGGGACAGTAACTGTGTGCATATGTAAGCATTTAAACACTGCAGAGAGTACAATTAACAGTAACAGTATTGTAGAAATTCATTTCACCGAAACAAAACGTGGCGCACAGTGTGACGTCAAAAATGGCGCACACCTTTGACGCTGCGTTTTCTCCGTTTTCCTCATCCAGGAGTAAATGCAAAAACAGAGTTTTCGAAAATATCCACCCTGAAAGGCATTTTTAGAAATCTCCGTTTTCAGTGACCGAAAACGCCATTTACGTGTGGACGAAAGGTGCAAACGCATAGAAAAATCTCTGTTTTCAAAAATACCCGGGTACGTGTCGATGTAGCCTGAGTTTTTCTGTGTTTTGGAGTTTTTACGTGCTTCTGAGTTTTTACGTGTTTTGGAGTATGTACGTGCTTCAGGGTTTGTACGTGTTTGGAAGTTTGTACGTGCTGCTTTGTCTCTAGGGGCAACCGTAAATATACTTTTATTTAGTCACTCCACGTAAAATGTAATAAATAAATCATATAATACAAAAACCAAGTAGTCACAGTTCAACGTTTAACTATTTAAATTTTCAGCTTTTTCCTTTTAAACAAATTTAAAATGAAACAACACAAAACACTGCAAACCACAACACAATTAAATATAAATTAAAATATGAAAAAGAAGATGCATATTCTCTGTCATATGGGCCTGCATGAATAAACTTTCTGAATCCTTTATCATCTGCAACTGAAAATACTTGTGGATGATTACTATACCTTTTTAATGTGACGTTGTTTTCCCTGGCTCTCTTTCTCTCTCTCTCTCCCTCCCGCTCTGTTCCTGTGCTACTGCGACTGTAACTACCGCCCCTTCCCCCTCTGCCCAGCGCAAAGCACAAGGCTCGCGTGCAGTGTTGCCAACTCCTCAGTAAGGAAAATCGCTATTGGCTGTCCTAAAAGTCGCTAGAAGTCGCTAAATGACGTCATCACCTAATTTGCATAATTGGTCACACTAATATAATTGTAACCTATGTTGTTGGAGAGAGAAATAACATCGTGGAAGAGACAAAGTGAGTAAAAAACGTCCTAAATGCATTTAGAGTTTATTTAGAACTACAAATTAAATTTCTTTTAGCAATTATTGTTTTTTTAATGTCACAATTCCAACCCTGCTCCTTTACCCGGGCTTGGACCGGCAAAAGTGACCCAAAATAGGCACTCTGGTGGAGTTACTTTGTGTTTGTGTGTGTTTATAAGTAGTTTTAAACCTTGTGATCCACAAAACAGCATAAGAGTAAAAGATTAAAAGAAGAACTGACTGTGTTACAGCACCCGCTGCTTGTTGAGAGTAAAAGCGATACGCGCTTTCACGTCTTTTTTTAGCGACTTTTTATAGAAAAAAAGTCGCTAGGGGGTCTGAAAACTCGCTAAATATAGCGACAAAGTCGCTAAGTTGGCAACACTGCTCGCGTGCGGAGTGAAGCGGGAAAAAGTGCGAGAGAGAGGGTGAGAGAAAGAAAACAAAAAACCCACGGCTCGCGATAAGGAGCCGCCTCGCGTCATTCACGTCAAAGATCCGGCTCTAAGAGCCATTTCGTTCGCGACTGACCCATCACTACTCCATGGCCTTATCAACATCCAATCTCCAGACTTCAGACTCTGCTCCTGCGGAGAACAGAATCATCTGGCAGATCATTTGTTCTCACGACTTCTTTACTTTTAAACATTTTAAGCATCTAATCTGCTAATATGCTCTCTCTTCTGCTCTTCTATCATCACTACAGAAGACTAGAACACTAAATGCTCTAACATATATAATCTCAAAGAGTCAGACCATTCTCTGTTGGAGTAATCCTCATTTACATTCATATACATCTTAACTAATTCTTTACAGTTTAACCATGTCCTGCGTCTCTTCCTAAGTCTTAACTTTACTGTTCCATTAGTTCTCTCTACCAACCCTGCACTTTGTGGGTGATATGAACAATGATGTTTTAATGTTATCCCTAGATGCTGTGCCATTAATCCAATCACTTCATTTTCAAAGTGTGGACCATTATCACTATAAATGGTCTCTGGAATCCCGTGTTCCGGGATGAGTCACACTGTATTCATTTCTCCCCTGTAACATTCACATTTTCTCCAACATCACAGTGTAATTTCATCATCAACATATAGCCTGTAACCACAGTTTTCTTCACAAAAAATCTCAATAATCCTGAAAAACATCATTAAGTTGTGTCCTGCTATAAATCACATGATTAACCATCTGCTGTAAAAAGAAACGTAAACGTTAGCGCAGCGCAGGTGTATACACTCTTTCTCACAGTAATCTCTGTGAGCAACACAAAGTAGTGAATGACACACCCATGGTGAATTCACAGACACAGAAAAATTCAAACTAAAAAGGTTAAATTTGGTCACATAATCATGTGACCCAAGTTTCCTCCTGTGGTCTCCTTCTGTTCCTGCATCAGAAGACACACACACACAGATACATCCACACCTTTGTCAGGTGGGGGTTAACTTTACACAATGGTGTTATGTCAGTCAGTCTTGTCAGGTTATGTCAGTCAGTTCCCCATTTATTTTAAATTCTCACTCATTCACTCAGCGATTCTTTCTTTTGCTGATAGTGGAAATTATAGTCGCATTTCGTTTCCACCCTCAGCAAAACCGACGACACTTCAAAGAGAAAAAAAGAATTTTGGACTGGATTTCCTCGTTGAATCCTTTTGGACAGGAACTTGTTTTCTAATTGTTCGAATAAATTACTTTCTCCTGAGCCCATTTTAATTTTGGAGAACTCCCTTTGCAACCGTTTGCAACAAGATGTTGTGTAGTTCTTCCTATTCAACGTTCAGATCTGCTTAGATGACAGAAAAATCATCAAACAAAACTTTCAGTGCACCATGAAAGTAACAAAATAAAAAGAAAAGAAAAAAAATAAAGGAAGGCAAAGGAAAGAAAGACCTTGTTAAGTCACGACACGTGTTCTTCATTTCAGGGGATAAATCATACCAAACCTAATTTGCAGGCTCAACTTAGTAACAAAGGACAAATCAACAGCCAGTTTAATCTCAAACATTCATCCAGTCAGCCACACACAACATACAGCATAACCCTGTTGTCTCATCACATAATAAGGTTCTTCTCATGTAACCAAATGTGTGCCATGGTAAAACTTCTTCACACACCAGAAACTCACAATCAGCTCACTCATTTAAGACCCCTCATCAGCATTCTGTTTTCCTCTATGATGCAGTCATCTGTCCTCCTATAATATTCAGTCCACTAGTCTATGTATCACTTTCATCTTACTAGTGACTTGGACAAGATGACAAACAGAATCTCATGCTTAAGATGCTGTCTGGTCTTCATGAGTTTCATTTGTTGTATATGCATGTAGGGTTAGTATGGTTGATGTATTTTCTGTATGTTTTTGTGTTCCTCGCTCATCACAATTTTCATTATTCTCATCACTGCTTAAAACAACACACATCTCTCTCTCTCTGTTTTTTTTTCCCTTTTTTCCAAAACAGAAAGTAGCATTACAGCTGTTTCAGCCTGAGAAACATAAACACTCTTCGTGCTATCATTCACCACACAACTATTTTATTTCTTTTTGTCCACTGGGCAGGTGACCAGCAGAATCACTTCTGCCCCAGCTGGATACCTTTTCACACACACCGTGACGTCAAACACACTCACACTCAATTCTGCTTAGAGCACAATTTCACTTCATTCGTCAACGATCCACACACCATGTGCTGCCCAATAAATACTTTGCAGTGTATTTCATCCCTGTTTAAGGCAGACTTACTCAATTTATTCTCCATTACAAGACAACAATCAGCCACACTCACGCCGACCAAGTCTGGTCTGCACACACGCAAAATAGGCCTTGCGTCTGCACGCACAGCTAGCACTCTCTGTTGAAAGCTCTCAAACGCCCCATATGGCGGAGAATTCAACCGTCGGACAATCTCCAACGCCCCAAATGGCGGAGATTCCGAACTCTCCTCACGGCGGAGTCACCGAGTCTCTAAGCCCCACACGGCGGAGAAGCCTGCGTCTCTCTCACACGGCTAGCGCGCTCCCGTACCTGCGTTCAACGCACAGTCACGTAGCCGCTCTCTAAGGCCTTCTGTACTCACTGTTCTCTGGATCCTGTCAATCGCCATCCATTCCGAGGGGTGTTCAGACGCAAACTCTCCAGCCTGGTGACAAAGTAAAGTACCAGGGCTTTTCGTCAAGCGTCCCAGATGCTGGCTGCTAGCAGACTGCGGTGGCGTCATCTCCCTCTCCTTGGTGGTGCGATGTGTTAGGTTCCGGCTCGGAAGGACCAAATAAATGTTGGGTCTGTGTTTCCACAAGCCCCGCTGGTTTAATGTAGAGATGGTAAACATAAAAATGACAACATTTAACAATTCACTCTAACAGAGGTTATACACACACAATACGGTAATATTATGTTGAAGCACAGTACGTATCACTCCGCGAGGCTCCTGCCTACAATAGCCGTAATCCTCCGACAATCCATCAAGCGGTGCAGGTGCGTAGCTTAGCAAAGTTGTACCACATAAAATCGTTTCGAGGTCAGTAAACACAACCAGAATTCAGAATCCAGAATTCACATAGGATTATAAGGGGCACTGTCGATTTTCAGAAAAATCAAAAGATTGTTTTTAAGTATGCCGTAATTTTCAAAAAACACAGTAATAACGACGGCCCGCTAGCATGCTCTACCAAAATACCGCTTTCTTGTATATCTGACGGACAAAAGCTAAACCAGTTCCACACCACTGAAGTTGCAGCATTTTTACTAACCAATTCTAGTTCATCCGTTACATTCAACGATCTGCTTTCGCCCTTCTCATTCTCCATTGCCACCATGCTTTTTCCGCCATGTGCGTATGAATACAAAGGCACTGCGCATGCGTTACCCATATTCTATCCCGATATTTAATTTTCTTATCGTTTCCCAACATTATACCGGTATTACCGTGAACAGTATGATATGACCCAGCCTTACTCGAAAGCAACTTCTTCCCTTCTTTTCATATTTAAATCAAAGGTAAAAAAAAAAGACTGGTAAATGATCACTTATATTTGTTAAGGTTGGCTGTGTGGCAGGCAGGCAAGCAGGAGTGGTGGACCCAAAATGCAGGACTCAGACTCAAGGGATGAACTCAAAATACTCAGCTTTATTTGCTGGCACGGGAAACCGAACATACAAAGCAAGGCAAACTAAACTAAACTGGGAAACAACATAAACTCACAGGAAACACAGGGAGATCCACACAGCATGAGGGACAACACGACACTGACTCAAAGAAACACAGGGTTTAAGTACACTGGGAAGTAACGAGGGGAATGAGACACAGAAGGAGGGCACAGCTGGGAGAAATCAGAACTAAGAGACAAGGAAGCAAAGCAGGACACATTCACATAAGACCCGGACCTTCAAAGTAAAACAGGAAGTAACACAGACTGAACTTACAGACACAGACTCACAAGCAAGCACTACAGAGGGAACAGCGAGGTGGGAACAGGTCAGACACAGACACTGACTGGACACGGGGATATAGCCGACAGGGGAGACAGCAACTAATATAACAAACTCAAAACCTCTGGGTCGACCCAGGCATCCTAACAATATTGTTTATGATGAGGTCACTCATAATGTTACTCTCCAAGCTATTAATAAAAATATGATCAATTAGTGTTTCTGATTTATCCGTTATTCTACTCGGCTTTATAATTAAAGGATAAAATCCTTTTCCAAATAATAATTCAAAAAAATCCGATGCGGCCTTATCATTTGCCTCTTTACAAAGATCAATATAGTAATCACCACACAAACATAGCATCTTATTTCCCTTAGCCTTACTCAAAAAGTCTTCTACTACCTCTGTAAATAACTCAATCCTGTATATACACGTAACAATTATATTACTTCTTTTTTCTATGGCCAATTCCACTGTCATATACTCCATTAAATTGTTGATAGCCACAGACATATATTCAACTTTTTTACATTTCATATCACAATTAACAAAGAGTGACACCCCTCCTGCCTTCTTCTTATTTCTATTTACAAAGTATAAATTGTACCCTTCGATACAGAAATGACTAACCATGTTTCAGATAAAGCAATCATTTGGAATTTGCCTCTATACAAAGGAACTATACAAAAAGTATTTAATCGAAGCAAAACTTGTATAAAGACTTCTGCAATTAATATGAATTAATGAAAATGTATTAGCTATTTCAACCTTATCCCTGAATTGCTCCTCTGTATAAGATTCACATGTGACATTTATGGTATTAAGCACATTCCTTTCAGGGTCAATACCTGCTTCAAAATCATATGGTTTATGATCTGAGTCGTCGAGCATCATGCATAATTATTCTAAGAATATCTATTGGCCTCAAAAAGAAAGAAAACGATCCTTAACAATTGCACGTTTATTTATCAACATATTTTGTATGTTTAGTTTCCATAGCCGTGATAATCACTTCCTCAAGTCGAGCCTGCTGTTCTAGATAGCCCACCTTCCTTTACAAAAACTGGATTGTCTTGTCTTTCTCCTTAATCAGGTTTTTTAGTTCTTTGATTTGGTCCATCATCGACATTAGGATTCCTTGTTGCTTGTTTACTTTTTCAATTTCAGATGTCAGCGAATTAAGTGAATGCTTAATCTCCTCCAAAGCTTCTTCCACTTTCTTCACCTTTGCCATTTTGTCTCTTGTAAAAGTCAATCTTTGTTTATTTGTTTGCCCAAACAAGATCTATAACTGGAATTATTTGGAGTTTAACACCAAAGATTACGGCACCACCGCGAGGACGCCAATCCGGCTGTGATTACGTCCGCCATCTTCACCTCCACTATAAATCCAATTGGATTTATATTTTTAGTCCCACCACTACCCTTTTCACTTTGGGCTTACACATTACTCTGCCCTTAGTTATTACAATTTCTATTCACTTCTGTCTATCTTTCACTGTGTGTATTTCACATTGTCTTCCTCCCTTTGTCCCCCATCAGTTGCGGCACATTGCCGCCCATCCTTGAGCCTGGTTCTTCCAAAAGTTTTTTTCCTTTCCCATTCTCAACATCACCTGTGCTCATAATAGGTCATTTGATTCTTGGGGATTTCTCTGTATTAGAGAAAAGATAAGGTAGTCTTTTCCTTATAATATAAAGCACTGAAAGGGAAATATAGATGATTTGGTACTATATAAATAAAACTGATTTAAAATTCTATTAAATCTTTAGGACTGTTCAAAACAGTACTTGGCTAAAAAAAAGGGGGGGGGGAGCAAAACATGAACTTCATAGCATTCCATGATTTTTCTGAACTATGAAATCCTGGTTCCCTTTTATATTAAGAAAGAGCTGTTAAAATTTCAGGTTTTTTTCTTTAATAGTTTCAGGTATTTGTGTTCAAACACTGAACATTAAACATTTCACTGTGGCAAAGACATGCTCGAACTCAATGAACTATTTTTCAGAAAATCCTAATGGATTTCCTATACTTACAGTTTGCTAGTGCACAAACTTTGTACGAAAATATTTTTCTACAAATAGGAGATAATCGAGCAGAAGACCCAGTTTGATTTGACATTTAAATACCTTATGAAATTAAGGCAAAAGTAATCATAAAGATGCAAGTTCTTGACTGTATAAACCACAATAGACTAATCATCTTGTTTGCTGTTTCTAATTTAGAGGCTCTTCAAAATTGTCAGCATAGATTTAAATCTAAGTTGAAGAAGAAGTTCCAGTGTGTGTTTGAGGGCATCGCTAAAGCAGGAAACCCAACCCTTCTGAATCAGATCTACACAGAGCTCCACATCACAGAGGGAGGGACTGCAGAGGCCAATGATGAACATGAGGTCAGACAGATTGAAACAGCATCCAGGAAACCCCACAGACCAGAAAAAACAATCAGACAAGAAGACATCTTTAAAGCCTCACCTGGAAGAGATGAACCAATCAGAACAGTGCTGACAAAGGGAGTGGCTGGCATTGGGAAAACAGTCTTAACACAGAAATACACCCTGGACTGGGCTGAAGACAAAGCCAACCAGGACATCCAGTTCATATTTCCATTCACTTTCAGAGAGCTGAATGTGCTGAAAGAGGAAAAGTTCAGCTTGGTGGAACTTGTTCATCACTTCTTTACTGAAACCAAAGAAGCAGGAATCTGCAGCTTTGAAGACTTCCAGGTTGTGTTCATCTTTGATGGTCTGGATGAGTGTCGACTTCCTCTGGACTTCCACAAAACTACAATCCTAACTGACCCTAGAAAGTCCACCTCAGTGGATGTGCTGCTGATAAACCTCATCAGGGGGAAACTGCTTCCCTCTGCTCACCTCTGGATAACCACACGACCTGCTGCAGCCAATCAGATCCCTCCCGACTGTGTTGGCATGGTGACAGAGGTCAGAGGGTTCACTGACCCACAGAAGGAGGAGTACTTCAGTAAGAGATTCAGAGATGAGGAGCAGGCCAGCAGGATCATCTCCCACATCAAGACATCACGAAGCCTCCACATCATGTGCCACATCCCAGTCTTCTGCTGGATCACTGCTACAGTTCTGGAGAATGTGCTGGAAACCAGAGAGGGAGGACAGCTGCCCAAGACCCTGACTGAGATGTACATCCACTTCCTGGTGGTTCAGGCCAAAGTGAAGAAGGTCAAGTATGATGGAGGAGCTGAGACAGATCCACACTGGAGTCCAGAGAGCAGGAAGATGATTGAGTCTCTGGGAAAACTGGCTTTTGATCAGCTGCAGAAAGGAAACCTGATCTTCTATGAATCAGACCTGACAGAGTGTGACATCGATATCAGAGCAGCCTCGGTGTACTCAGGAGTGTTCACACAGATCTTTAAAGAGGAGAGAGGACTGTACCAGGACAAGGTGTTCTGCTTCATCCATCTGAGTGTTCAGGAGTTTCTGGCTGCTCTTCATGTCCATCTGACCTTCATCAACTCTGGACTCAATCTGCTGGAGGAACAACAAACAACCTACTGGTGGCCTACATTTTTTAGAAGACAGGAATCTCTCTACCAGAGTGCTCTGGACAAGGCCTTACAAAGTCCAAATGGACAGCTTGACTTGTTCCTTCGCTTTCTCCTGGGTCTTTCCATACAGACCAATCAGACTCTCCTACGAGGCTTGACGACAAAGACAGCATGTAGCTCAGAGACCAAGCAAGAAACAGTCCAGTACATCAAGGAGAAGCTCAGTGAGAATCTGTCTGCAGAAAAAAGCATCAATCTGTTGCACTGTCTTAATGAACTGAATGATCGTTCTCTAGTGGAGGAGATCCAACAGTCCCTGAGATCAGGAAGTCTTTCCACAGATAAACTGTCTTCTGCTCAGTGGTCAACTCTGGTCTTCATCTTACTGTCATCAGAAGAAGATCTGGATGTGTTCGACTTGAAGAAATACTCAGAGGAAGCTCTTCTGAGGCTGCTGCCAGTGGTCAAAGCCTCTAAAACAATTCTGTAAGTCATATGTTTTGTGCCTTAAGTATTAAGTATTAATTTTATTTGACCAGAAAACAGGTCTGCAATTAAGTGACTGCAGGTTTCCCCAACCAAATAAACTAGCTTTGCTCAATAACTGAAATGAATGAACAATGGACTGGGAGGTCAGTTCCTCGATCATTAATATGCAAATTCTCACGACCATTGATCAATGGCCATGACTACCATTCACAGAGAGTTGGGGAATGGCTGCAATCAGGCCCCCTTCTCGATTCAGAGATGATCTTTTTTCACGTAAATGGCCTCTTTGACTCCCTGCTCAACCAGCAATCCTCCCTGTCCAGGATCTCTACATCCTCAAAATTGAAAGAGTGTCCACTGACCTGATGAGTTGTGCCCTCCACTTAACCAGAGGTTGCTTGGCTTCCACAATGTAAAATGATCAATGTATAAGTCATGGCAATTGTCCTGGCACTTAATAGCATACACTAAATTACTCTGTGTCCGGAGACACAAATTTTGGGGTTTAAAAGCCACAGAGATGGTGGTGTTGAGAAAAAAAAGCATCTCAACTGTTCCGATAATCCTGACACATGCAAGATTACTAAAGGATTTTGCTTAGGCAGTAGTGATTTGTCGGTCGCGGATCTTTGACGTGAACGACCCGAGCCGGCTCCTTATCGCGAGCCGTGTTTTTTTTTTTTTTCCTTTCTCTCACCCTCTCTCTCGCACTTTTTTCCGCTTCACTCCGCACGCAAGCCTTGTGCTTTGCGCTGGGAAGAGGGGGAAGGGGCGATAGTTAACTCAGTAGCACAGGAACAGAGCGGGAGGGAGAGAGAGAGAGAGAGAGAGAGACAGGGACAACAACGTCACATTAGAAAGGTATAGTAATCATCCACAAGTATTTTGTTTTTGTTTTTTGTTTTTTTGTTGTTTTTTTTTTTTGCCTGTCCCGTTTGGCTCTTTTGCCATCAGAATTATTGTCTAAAGGCAAAGAAAGATGCCCAACGGATTTACTTTACCAAACGGACCATCCCAGCCTTGCCGTAATGGTCTATTTGATTCACCTTTTATTGTTTATTTTATTTTTCATTTGCTGAATACGGGACAGACTTTACTGGGGGAAAGAAAGGGGAGAAAGAAAGAGGGAAAGGAAAACAGCTGAGAAGAGGGACGGGGAAAAAGGGCAAAAAACAAAAACCAACAGAATAAGCACACAAAAAATACATATATCGATCGATCGATCACCTGGATCACCTGTTGAGAAAGAAAAAAGAAAACAAGCAGAAGAAAACGAGGGTAATAGAATAAACAACATCACAGTGATATATGGGAATATGGCAGTAAATATTAAATGTTAAACATTATTGTGCAGCACGTAAGATCGACAGCGCACAGTGTGCTTTGAGGTAGGAGCCAAAAAGGGTGTAGTTTGTGTGTGTGAGCACCTGTGTGTACACCTGTGAGCATGAGCGCGCTTGTTTTTTTAAAAGGTTCCTTCATGTAATGATCTGCTAGAGGGTGTGGGGGGCCACTGCCCCGTCCTCCAGGGCATGAAGCAGGTATGGAGGAGATCAAAACTCCAGACATCCAGAGGCCCCCAGAACACAAGAGACCAGGGAAGACCAACAGAGGGGCAGCCGCGTCACTATCCCAGAAAGATCTGAGGAGAGTCCCAGATGAGGGGTCACTCAGCAGCCGCGGAGCAGAAGCCAGAGGGGGTTCCAGTGACGTGCCCATGAGCTCCGCCGGAAGCCAGCTGTGCCTGAGTGACCGAGCCCCAGGCCGAGAGGCCGAGGGCACCCCACCTCCGAAGTGGCCCGAACGAGCCCCAGGCTCCAGGCCCGGATAAGCAGCCGCCAAGGAGTGAGCCGGTGTGTACCTGGGCGCCCATCCCCAGAGACAAAGAACCACCAACGCACCGATGTCTGAGGGCGTCTGCCACTGGCAGGGAAGTGGTGGGGGGAGACAGGCCTCCAAACCTTGTAGGGCCTGAGATGTCCCCAGAGAGGTGGTGTCTGATACCCAACCTGACATATAGACACAGACAAACAGGCACGCACAGATACAAACATCCATTCCCACCCTCATGCTCTCAAATGCAATTACTCCACACTCAACCAACGTGGAGACAGACGTAAAGAGACACTGTACACAATCACACTCCCCAAGCGTACTCTAAGAACCGGGTCTAGGTACCCTTGCCCCTGGAGGGGGAAACTGCACCCAGACCCAGGTGGTGTTACCCTTTTCCCTGAGGTGGGGAGAAGCAGACCGCCCCGACTCCGCAGCGGCAGGGAGGCCCCACATACCAGACCCCAGTCGGACGGCCAATTCCTCCTCCTACCCCCCCCCACTCCAACAGGCCGCAGAGAACGGGGGTGTGAGAAGACTCCAAACCTCCCTCCTCCCGCTCATATGTAGTGTTGGTGTACGTTTGTTCTAAGGTGCATTTAAAACCCAGGAGGACATGGAGCTACCTGCCAGAGAGCAGCAGGTAAGCGCATAGCCCACCTGATAGCCCTCAATGTCTACGTGTATTTAAAATTGAGAGGTGGACAACGACGCCAGGGGTGAGGTGTACACCCTGATGGTAGTTTGGATTCCATGTAGCGTGCCCACCCCCAAGATCCTATATGTATGTGTTATGAGAGTGTGAGTAATGTGAATGTCTAAGTTGTGGGATAAAATTGAGGCAGAGGCAGCCAGAAGGGGACAGAGGGGGGGGGATGCCTCCTCTGCACCCTGGTGACACACCCCTACCCCAAGGCCCTGCATGTGTGGGTGATTGTGGTGTAGCGGGAAGAGGGAGGCAGCTGGAGATGGGGAGGGAAGGAAGGGAGGGGCAGTGACCCCTCCCTGGGGCCAGCTCCCCGCTGACCCCAGTAGGCACCCCCATACTCCACGACCTGCCAGGGAAAGGGGGCCCAGGCCCATCCGGACCGGGGCCCAGTGCAGCAGTGCAGCCCGGCCCCACAGAGCCCGGGACAGTCCACCTGACCCCACCACAGAGAAAAACTGCACCCACCCCATCATCCACTCATCTTCCAGACTACACAAGACAATAGACGCCCAGGCTGAGATCTTCCTCCACCTCTCCTGTATCTCCCCCTCCTGCAGAGAGAGTTCCTAAAGAGAGGATAGCTCCTGCAAGGTGTCACAACCTCCCCCACCAGTCGAAGAGCCCCCCAGGTGGCTCGATGCACCAGTGGCACCCTGCGCCAGAGCTGGGCCCCCATACACCCACCCGCCCACAACCCCGGCAACACACCAACCAGGCCCGGCTAGGGTCCCAGCCCAGAGACAGA
This sequence comes from Oreochromis niloticus, assembly GCF_001858045.2. Classification (NCBI taxonomy): domain Eukaryota; kingdom Metazoa; phylum Chordata; class Actinopteri; order Cichliformes; family Cichlidae; genus Oreochromis; species Oreochromis niloticus. Next base: position 488,468 of record NW_020327533.1, read on the forward strand.
GCGCCCCCAGAACCTCACGCCCATCCCGGACCCACCCAGGGGCAGCCAGGCTACCAGGTCAGTAACCCACGTCCGTCAGCACAGACCCTCCTCTAGCCCCGCTGCACGCAGCCACGAGGAAACGTTACCTAAGAGCCAACAGAGCCCCTAATAGGCAATGACCGCTACCCCTGGTTGAGCCCCCCAAGGAAGATGCTCCTGGGGAACCCCCCGATGCCCTAAGCCCGTCCCAACCCCCACACCAATCACAACAGTGAAGGCGGGACCAAACTATGACCCCCCACACCCACTAGGTGATGGAGCTGATCAAAGTAGCCCAGAGCAATTGATCTGATGTGGTGGCAGAGGCTGTATCAAGACTAATGTAATCTAGTAGATAATTTCTATATTGGTTAGAATTAAGATTATTTTTATTTTTCCAGTTCATGAGGACTGTTTTCTTGGCTATGCATAGGGCAGTGAAAACCATATGGGCTATATTCTTTTCTGTAGTGACATTATCTAAGCTGCCCAACAAACACACTAAAGGGGAAGTTGGTATGTTACACTTCAGACACTTTGACAAGTCTTCACATATCTCGCGCCAAAACTTCTGAACAGGTGGACAGAACCAAAGAGCGTGGATATACAGTGGCTTGCAAAAGTATTCGGCCCCCTTGAACTTTTCCACATTTTGTCACATTACAGCCACAAACATGAATTAATTTTATTGGAATTCCATGTGAAAGACCAATACAAAGTGGTGTACACGTGAGAAGTGGAACGAAAATCATACATGATTCCAAACATTTTTTACAAATAAATAACTGAAAAGTGGGGTGTGCGTAATTATTCAGCCCCCTGAGTCAATACTTTTTAGAACCACCTTTTGCTGCAATTACAGCTGCCAGTCTTTTAGGGTATGTCTCTACCAGCTTTGCACATCTAAAGACTGAAATTCTTGCCCATTCTTCTTTGCAAAACAGCTCCAGCTCAGTCAGATTAGATGGACAGCATTTGTGAACAGCAGTTTTCAGATCTTAAACTCCGCTGCACGTCCATATATCAAACGATCACTATGGCATCACTGAGAGTTGAAAAACTGTCTAAAGTCTTCCATCTTTAATAACATGATCAGCGTTCTGCTCTACCAGGTGTAACAATTGAGTTTAACATCCAGGCATCCATGAAAACAGAATTTATGACATTTAACGGCGTTAGAAGTTAGTAGGAAGTTAGCTGGCTAGCTTCCATCTATATGCAATATAGCATGTCCTGATTGCAGGTTTTTGGAAACAAATTAAAACGTACAGCTCTGTTATCAATTCCAACATAAATAAAGACAGAAAACTAAATTGCAGTGACGTTTGTAGGGTTACTGAAGTTTGGCTAGCTGGCATATAATGACGTGCTACGTGACCGCTAGCGACACAGCTATGATAGCATAATATAAACAAGCTAACTTTTTTTCCACTCGATAGAAGTTAACGTGAGTGTTCTCGGTGGTCAGGAACAAATGTAATCGCATGGCAGGATGCTGTAAAAGGACCAAACTTCAGCCAGGAGAACAAGTGAGATAATCCATCCACAATATGAGGTTAGTCATTCATATATTGCTGCATGGGCTGGGCTGTAGTTACATCCTAAGGTTTTAAAAACTGAGCTTAAATAAATGATTAGCGGTAATAAAAGCCGAGGGAGGTCAACAGTGATCACTGACTGTTTTAGGCTTTGACAAATATCCAGCTGGGATAACCACATTTACTCAAGGCCTTCTTGACGTGATGTTCTTCGGCTTCCCTGGCTGCTCTGTCTGTGTGGATGGTGTTCACTATGTGATGTAGCATCCTGATGACACCCAGTTTGTGGATGATGTGAGCCAAACCTTAAATACTGATCCATATGTGTAAGTTAACGGTACACATAAACTTTTGAATGTCCCCCATTACTGATGGAAAACTCAGTCTAATCTGCCATTTTTTATATCCTTCCTGTTGAGTTTGATGTGTTGGTCCACCAAGTTAATATGATCAGTGAATTGTAGTACATGAACCAGTGATCTGATGGTGTTCCGTGGTACGATAACAAAGCCCTCTTTTCAACTTCTTATATTTACAATGGGCAAACCTGTTGTGTTGGTGCTCTCTTCTTAACCTCCTAAGACCCGAACTCTTCCACGGCATGCATTTTTAATTTCTCTTTGATATTTGGTCATATTGGGGCCCGATGAATGTAAAAACAAAGAATTACCAGATTTTTTTTAACCTTATTTTTGTTTTTAAGAAAAATAAGAGCCAAATATGAGGATATTCGTTTAAAATTTTGATAGAACAGTAGCAGTATAATGTTCTCGTAAGTGGATATCAGGCCCTTGTAGAGCAAAATTCAGTATTTTGGTCTAAATAACCCAAAATGTGATGTCCACATATGTGGACGCCAGGTCCTAGGAGGTTAAGGAAGTACAGGAGAACATCAATGGTTTAAAAGATTTAATTTGGTTCAGCACTTGAAATTACAAGTTACTGAGCTGGACTTTGATGGGAAATCACTGGTCTGCTTCACAAAAAGGATAACCCTCAGAGCAGACGATAGAGTATTATACTACAACAAAAACAAGTATTATTATGACTATCAGCTCCTCTTCCTGGAAAAGAAGATAAGAAAGAAAAACACCCCCCTAGCCTTGATTATTTATATCATCTAGCAATCTGAGCCTACTGATTATACTTATTATCCAAATTCGGGACATTCTGTTTGGACTCCCTTGGCCCAGAAAATATTGTTTAGACATGTTGTGGAAGAGAGACAGAGATTAATAACAACCATGATTCAATGCAGAGAGTTATATTAACACATAGTGAGTGAGAAAAGTGACTGGAAAGGAAAAACTCAATGCATCATGGGAATCCTCTGGTAGCCTACGTTTATTGCAGAATAACTAAGGGAGGATTTAGGGTCACCTGATCCAGTCCTAACTATACGCTTTACCAAAAAGGAAGCTTTTAAGTCTAATCTTAAAAATAGAGATAGTGTCTGTCTCCCGAATCCAAACTGGAAGCTGGTTCCACAGAAGAGGGGCCTGAAAACTGATTGCTCTTCCTCCCATTCTACTTTTAAATACTCTAGGAACAATTGAACTATCATCAGTTTTTATATTACAAAAAAGGGCCATAAGCATAATCCATCAAACTGGTTACAGAAATTATACAAATCCACTATTCTTGAAATCAAAAATTCTAAAAATCACAGATGTGGTTTATTTTCTCACAGCACAAATTATGTATAAAGGAATAAATAACCTGCTTTCTGACAATATTCTAAAACTGTTTTCTAAAAGGGAATGCGGATACAATTTGAGGGGGGAATTAAATTTAAAACATCCTTGTATCCGTACAACATTAAAAAGTTTTTGCATCTCTGTGTGTGGAGTGAAGCTGTGGAACAGACTAAGTAAAGATATGAAGCAATGTCCGAGCATGGCACAGTTTAAAAAGCGGTTTAAGAATATGATTTTTACAGGGTACAGGGAGGAGGTAGAGATTTGATAGGGTATTCTTGTCCAATATTTTCATTTGTGTGCGGGTGCACGGGTAGGTTGGTATGGGTATATATATATCTGAAGGTTGTGTATCCTTTGAGGTGTTACTGGGGTTATGTGTATATGTGTGTATGTGTATATACATATGTATGGATAGATAGAAACATATATGTATATAAATAAAATAATAGTAATAAAAAAATACAAATAACATATAATGTAATTGCATGGAGGTATTTCTGTAGTCTACTGATTACTACCGGTAGATAGTGGGAAAGGGGTGGGATTAAATAAGCTTATGCTTTTTCCTGCTCCTTTTTGAAAATGAAAGTTATGTGTAGTTGTGGTTGCTCGTTTTCCTTTTGTTTTGTTTTGTTTATTTGTCTCTTTTAATTCTATGTTGTTGTACTTTTCAACATGTTCAAAATAAAGATTCAATCAATCAATCAGAAACAACAAGTAAGCCTGCAGTGTGAGAGCTAATTGCTCCAATGGCGTGATTTCTAGTCCCTGTCAGGACTCTTGCTGCAGCATTTTGGATTGATTGAAGGCTTTTCAGGGAGTTTTCTCGACATCCCAATAATAATGAATTGCAGTAGTCCAGCCTGAAAGTAATAAATGCATGAACTAATTTTTCAGCGTCACACTGAGACAGGATATTTCTAATTTTAGAGATGCTGCAGAAATGGAAGAAAGCAGTCCTACATATATGTTTAATATGTGCATTGAAGGAGATATCTTGGTCAAAAATGACTCCAAGGTTGCTCACAGTGTTACTGGAGGCCAAGATAATGCCATCCAGAGTTTGAATCTGGTTAGATACCATATTTCTAAGATTTTCAGGGCGAAATAATAACCTCAGTTTTATCTTTTAGCCAGAGCCCATCCAGGACTTTATGTCTTTAAGACATTCCTGCACTTTAACTAATTGGTGTGTGTTATCTGACTTCATGGATAGATAGAGCTGGGTGTCATCTGCATAGCAGTGAAAATGTATGCTGTCTTCTAATGATACTGCCTAAGGGAAGCATGTATAATGTAAACAGAATTGGTCCTAGCACTGAACCCTGTGGAACTCCATTATTGACCTTAGTGTGTGAAGAGGACTCTCCATTTACAAATTGGAGTCTATTAGATAGATATGATACAAACCACTGCAGCACAGTACCTGTAATACCTACAGCATGCTCTAATCGCTCTAATAGGATTTTATGGTCAACAGTATGGAACGCTCCACTGAGGTCTAGCAGGACAAGCACAGAGATGAGTCCACTGTCGGAGGACTTAAGAAGATCATTTGTAACCTAAGCTGTTTCTGTGCTGTGATGAGCACTGAAACTCATCAAACAAGCCATTTCTCTGCAGATGATCTGTTAGCTGTTTGACAACTACTCTGTAAAAGAATTTTTCAAATGAAAGGAAGGTTGGACATACACATACAGCAACATTACTGAGAATATAAGGATCTTGGAAAGAAAAGCATCTGGACTTCTTTAAGTTGCTTGAAGACATTTCACCTCTCATCCAAGAAGCTTCTTCAGTTCTAAGGTTAAATGGTATAGAGTCCCAGATTTAAACACAGTGGGAGTAACCCCCCAAAAAGGTACAAAGGACCCCCTGATGATCCTCTAACTAATCACATGAGCCAAGGTGTGAAAATGGGTGTGGGTCACAATCAGCCATGGTTTCGGGTGAGCTCATTGTGAAACCTGGCCCCACCCTATCATGCAATTTGAGGTCAGATAACACAGGATGTGGGGGTTACTCCCACTGTGTTTAAATAATAACAATAATAATAATAATGATAATAATAATAATAATAGTAATAATACTCATAACATGAGTCACAGATGAGTGGTCAACAGTCCTGTTTGTCTGATACTAACAGACTAAACGAACGTAACTAAATGTACCAACTCATTACTGGTTTTCTCTTAGAGCTTTAACTGTGAAGTTACTAAGCTATTTTAAAAATGTCTATTTATTTGCACCCCAAATCTTAAGTTATTTTGCAAATGATGAATTGTAATACGCTCTAACATTTTTGGATTTGAACACAGAAGCCTTTTTCATTTATTAATTTATTTATTCCATTTTGTTTTTCGAATTTTTCAGACTGAGTGGCTGTTTCCTATCAGAGAGAAGCTGTGCAGCTCTGTCCTCAGTTCTCAGCTCTCATTTCTCTAGTCTGAGAGAGCTAGACCTGAGTAACAACAACTTGCAGGATTCAGGAGTGACGATTCTGTCTGCTGCTCTGCAGATTTCACATTGTACACTGGAAAGTCTAAGGTCAGATTAAATAATATTTACTTTTCATCAAATGACACAATTAACCAATGAAAACCATTAGATAAAAAAGCCAGTTTCATCTCTTTGTTGTTGTATCTTGTGGGTTTATTTGTTTTTTTTGTTTTTTTTTTGTTTTTCTGAATCACAATATGTTGCAATATTTCTGGCGTGTTTAAAATAAGGAAATAGTAATTCCAGTAAGTCCTGAAAAAACATTAAATATTGCCAAATCTAGTAATTCAGTTCTATTTATATAGTGGTGAGTCACAACAAAAGTTGCCTCAAGGTGCTTTATATTATAAGATAGAAACCGTGCAGAAATACTAACTGTTGCTGAATGCTTGTCAACAGTGGGTTGTCTGACCGTTGAGATTGTCTCTGTCTTATTATAGGGTCTTTACCTTACAATAAAAAGCTCCTTGAAATAATTATTGTTGTGAGTAACACAAAGAAAACAGAGAAAACCCCAACAATCATTTGACCCCCTTCTTTTCCCTTTTCTCTCCATCATTGTAGCAATCAGACTTTTTGTCTGAAGGCCAAAAATTGGCCCAGCAGATTTTTAGTCCCAAGTGGACCATTACGGCTTTTGCCATTCCGACCCATTCTATAGTCCTATTTTATTACATGGCACTGCAGACCACGCCCCACCACATACCCCCATCAACCGATTGAGGCCAGGGAGCCATCTGGCTGAACCTACTAACCCCCCCACCTCCACCCCCACCCCCGAGCTGACGACAGGGCAGTGTCTCTTCCGGAAGCCACCCACGCCTCCAGCGGTGGCGGCAATGCAGATGATAAAGAGGCCGACCACCTAGCGAGCCAGCACGACCCCGCAGACACGGTCGGGAGCCCCGGCTCACGGGCGGCTGACCGGCATGTGTCGCTCCAGAGTGACTCGCTCCTCGCCCTCGGACCCAGGTATCACAGACTCCCCTGGCAATGGCACCTCTGCCATCTCCGGCTGGGGCAGACTCTCGCGTTCCTTGTCCCCCACCTCCCGCTGCCGAGGTGCCTCCGTGGGTAGCTCCTTCACCGCTTCCCCACTGTCAGTACATTCCAGTGGGGGGTGGCGGCTTGGCCGCCCAAGCCTGGAGCAGCACCGCCATCTCCGCCATTCTTCTTAGGTGGCGCTCAGTCTCGTCCCACAGTTCTTCCTGCCGGTTGCTCACCTCTGCCGCCTATTCCCGCCGGGTGTCTGCCAATTCGGTCACTATCTGGGCCGGCTCCTCCTTTCCCTTGTTCGGGTGTGGACCCGCCATGCCACTTCCTTGGTTTCGGCACCACTGTGGCAAGGATGATGCATGACGGGTCCAGAGGTGTGATTTGATAGCCAACTTTATTCACACAGCGCAACTACAGTTCTCAGTTGCAGGCCGCACATACTCCTTGCCACCACATACACACCAACAACCCTGAATCCCAGTGTCTTTAACTAAGTGGGCGTGATTGGGGATGCCATGCAGGTGCGTATGGATATCAGAAGGAAATATATCAGAAAGAAAAATACAAAAAATATAAATAGAGTACAAACAAAATACAAAATAAATAAGATAATACACTATATACAATGGGTAGCATACACACTATGCGACTATGGATATAATATATAGAGGAGAGTGGTGTTTGGTGTTGTCTGGTTATGAGTGTGCATATTAACTTATATGAGCCAACTTGTAGGCACTTGTGCACATGTATCCTATATTTCTGTGTGTGCTGTCAGGCTTTTCGCTGAGATGGGTGACATTCTCAGTTAGAGACTTGACCAAGAGCCATAGTAAGTTGTTTTCAGCAGTGAGTGTTTCCACCGGTTGTTGGCTGAATTCCAGAGATTCCCTCGGGGACTTAAAATTCAGATGTAAAATCTCTAACAGGAAAAACCTTGAGTAGGAGCTGGACAATCGCTTATCAATTTAATCCAGGGTGTCGGTAAATGCTTTGTCGGCCGTCAATCTTGTACCAGAGGAGTACGAGTTCTTTTTCGAGAGTTGCATCTTATTCTTGGCTAAGGGAAGATGGGTTCTGGGCCTTATTCATAACTACTGCATCGAAGCACCAGCTGATCAATTCTTGGAGAACATCCAAATTTTCCTTGCTGTCATCCTGGGTGTTGGAAATGATTACGCAGATTTGGTTAGTTATTCGTCTTTTTTTAAATTAAATATATATATATATATATATATATATATACAGTTAAGCCCATAATTATTCATACCCCTGCCGAATTTTGACTTAAAGTTACTTTTGTTCAACAAGCAAGTTCTTGTTTGAGCAGAAATGACACAGGTGTCTCCCCAAAGATAATAAGACGATGTACAAGAGGCATCATTGTGGAAAAAAATATTTCTCAGGTTTTATTTATATTTTAGCAAAAAGTATCATGTCCAGAATTATTCATACCCTTCTCAATAATCAATAGAAAAAAGCCTTTATTGGCTATTACAGCAATCAAACGCTTCCTATAATTGCAGACCAGCTTTTTGCATGTCTCCACAGGCATTTTTGCCCATTCATCTTTAGCAATGAGCTCCAAATCTTTCAGGTTGGAGGGTCTTCTTGCCATCACCCTGATCTTTAGCTCCCTCCACAGATTCTCAATTGGATTCAAGTCAGGACTCTGGCTAGGCCACTGCAAAACGTTAATGTTGTTGTCTGCTAACCATTTCTTCACCACGTTTGCTGTATGTTTTGGGTCATTGTCGTGCTAAAATGTCCACTGGTTCCCAAGGCCAAGTTTTTCTGCAGACTGCCTGATGTTGTTGTTGAGAATCTTCATGTATTGCTCTTTTTTCATGGTGCTGTTTACTGTGATTAGGTTCCATGGTCCATTGGCTAAAAAACACCCCCAAAGCATTAGGTTACGTGATTACGTGAAGTACCCTCAGAAGGTCTGCTAGATGATGTTAATGCAGCACTACGGATGATTACCGACACTAACAAGCTGATCTACACTACGGCAGCAGTGATCAGTGAGATGCTTGGCTACAAGTTGAACAAGGGGCAGTACCCTCCCTGGAGAAGGAGGCTAGAGGGCAAGATCAAAGTAGCACGGAGGGAGGTTAGCCAACTAACGGAGTTGCAGAAAGGTGCGACAAAGAAGGTGCATAAGAAATACAGTAAGCTGTCCATACCTGAGGCCTTGGAAACTGCCAAGGAGATGCTCTGTTCCCACTGCTGTTCTGCATAGGCCTGAACCCCCTCAGTGAGCCAGAGTCTCACTGAGGGGTTCTCTGGCTACGGACTGGCTACGGACACCGACTACGGAACGGAGCGGTTGTCAGCCACCTCCTGTACATGGATGACATCATGTACAGTTGTATGCCAAGAGTCACTACCAGGCTATACAGCTATACCCGTGATCAGGTACCCTGCTGGGGTAATAGGCTGGCCAAAGGAGGAGATATACTGTGCCGAGTATAACCTGGAAGTCCCGAGGTCAAAATGGGAGATGCCCCCAAGGGTGATGGAGAATGACCGAGTTTTTTTTTCTTACCAAGACTTTGGCATCTGATGTCACCCACAGCATTTCCTTACCTTTCTCTCTTTTTCATCTACTTACCTCAACCTTCCCAGTCATCCTGGGCAAGCACTTTAAAAACAATGGGAAGGAAAAGGCCCTTTTTACAAAAAGAAACCTCCAGTAAAACCAGGCTCAGGGAGGGGCAGCCATCTGCCACAACTGGTTGGGGTACCGAGAGGAAGGCAGAACAAAGACTTCCTGTGAAAGAAATTTCAGTGTTTTTGTGTTTGTGTTTTTTATTTTTCAGACTGGGTGTCTGTAACCTCTCACAGAAAAGCTGTGAAGCTCTGTCCTCAGTTCTCCGCTCTCAGTCTTCTAGGCTAAGAGAGTTGGATCTGAGTGACAACAACCTGAGGGATTTAGGAGTGAAGCTTCTGTCTACTGGAGTAGAGAGTCCACATTGTACACTGGAAACTCTCAGGTCAGGAGTAAGGTTTTCCAACACAACATTATAAAATCTGTATTACATTACTGAATAAATGGTTAAAATTGTTTTCAAATTGTTTTGTGTATCTGCAGTCTGTCAAGCTGTCTGATCACAGAGGAAGGCTCTACTTCTCTGGCCTCAGCTCTGAGCTCCAACCCCTCCCATCTGAGAGAGCTGGACCTGAGCTACAATGATCCTGGAGATGCCGGAATGAAGCTGCTGTCGGCTGGACTGAAGGATCCACGGTGGAGACTGGACACTCTCAGGTATGGAGGGAATGTCTGATAGAGGAGGAAGAGCTGGAAACATTTCCTCTGTCCTTCTCTCACTTCCTGAGATGAACAATCATAGCTGAAGAAACATTTTCAGGAACAGAAACATTGGTCGAGCTGGATAATGAATAGATATTAATGTAGGGAGTCTCGCTTTTGCAGGAACATTTATCTTAAGTTTGATGATGATAACTTGAGCTTTTGCTCACCATTTATTCACCATATGGATAGGTCTTTGTTTGTTTAATGGTGCACCCATTTAAAGTATGAAGGACTGAATGCTGTTCTGCTTGATATGTTGAAAAGAAGCTAATTTCAACTGTAAGACCAGGGAAAGGACCTCCCTATTACCGCTGGCCACCTATTTTTCTTTTTTTTCCCTTTTTTTTGGTGGGGGGGGGGACATGGACATGGACATGGACACAGCAGTCTGCTTAGAATCAGAGATAAGGAAAGCAAAGGGGAATAAAGAAATAGTGGGGGCAGTTTTTTATAGGCTGTAGAGTAAATGTTTCCCTCATTCACGCAAGCATTTTTTCCTCTATACTTCTATCTCTATGTAAGTGCCTCTATCTAACATTCACAAGCATTCATATGCCAGTGGTGCATCGGTGACCGCAACAGGCGAGGATCAACTCAGGGGATCAAACTATATTGAACAGAAAATCCGTACCTCACACAACTTAACTGATAACCAACAGAAAGCACTGGCAGAACTTATAAACAATAAATCAATAATCAATTGTCAATATCAATATTGTTTTTAAGTAGTCCTTTTTTTCAGTTTCATTTTGAGGTGGCATGATTTTAACCCCATTCCTTTCCAGAAAAACAGAAGAGGAATATAAAGATAATGAAGGTGACAGTTTGAATCAGTGATATTTCATTCAATACAGTGATGTACTGTGGTGCACTGACAGATCCAGGATCAGTCCAAATCATCAGTAGTTGGTTTTACATATGGATTGAAGTGTATTTGTGAAAATGTTGGACTGTTCCTTTATCAGTGTGTAACAGTGTGTGTGTGAGAGCCATGTAATGTCCATGTGTGCATGCTGACTGTGCTGCTCTGACCCCCCTCCTCCTTTCAGGGTGGAGCCTGCTGGAGTCCAATGGTTGAGACCAGGTCTGAGGAAGTGTAAGTGTGTTTTTAATGTGGTTCATGAAAAAAAAGCAGCACACTTTCAACCATCTTCATCATGTCAGGAGTCATCATCAAAGTGTTAATCAATGAACAGATGATGGATCAATAACTGCAGCTGGATTGTGTTTGTTCTCTCCATCAGATTCCTGTCAACTCACAATCGACACAAACACAGTGAACACAAAGCTCCAACTGTCTGACAACAACAGGAAGGTGACACATGTGAAGGAGGTTCAGTCATATCCTGATCATCCAGACAGATTTGATGTTTGGGAACAGCTACTGTGTAGAAATGGTCTGACTGGTCGCTGTTACTGGGAGGTCGAGTGGAGAGGAAACGTTTATATATCAGTGAGTTACAGAAGAATCAAAAGGAAAGGAGACAGTAAAGATTGTGTGTTTGGATGGAATGATCATTCCTGGAGTCTGGAGTGCTATGATGATGGTCCTTGTTCTGGCTGGCACAATTACAGAGCAAAATTCATTTCCTCCTCCTCCTCCTCTGTCTCTAACAGAGCAGCAGTGTATGTGGACTGTCCTGCTGGCTCTCTGTCCTTCTACAGAGTCTCCTCTGACACTCTGATCCACCTCCACACCTTCAACACCACATTCACTGAACCTCTTTATCCTGGATTTTTAGTCAGTTATGGTTCGTCATTGTCTGTGCTGAGCTGAGTGTAAAGAGTGTCCTCCTGTTAGAGAAACACTCTGACTGTTGAACAGATAGTTCAGTCTGTACATGTCTGTCTCTTTCACTCACAAACACGTTTTCAGATTCATGGATTCAATCAGTTGATGTTTGAAACTCTTCTAAATGATTCCTTGTAAACTTCTTCCTCTTCAGTCCTTTAAAGATGGAAGCTCCCATTATTCCAGGATCCACGTGTTGTTTTCTGTCTGTTTCCACTTAAAGCTTCACAGTGAATCTCAGTATGTTGTGTTTCTCTGAAGCACAGTCCACAACCAGCTCCTCTGCATTTTCAACAAGTCTGACCTCATTAAAATGAATCCAAATGTTTGATTTCTCTTTCTTAATGGGATGTTTCCAAACTCTCCACATGCTCTTACTGTTTCACTCATTGTTGGAAGCTCATCATGTGAAAATGTTTCAGCCATATAAGCTGAAAATATTGGCTCAACAGTTTTGAATGCAGTTCTAAGCAGAAGCTTCTTGTATTGAGGGATCATAATGCATGTAGCTGATCTAATAAACAGCTGTGGTTGAGGTCCCGGGACAACGAGACACAGTAAGTGTTTGATTCAGTCAGAGCAGTTTGGACTTATTTAACCACCTTTGGTGTTTATGATGGTGTCGTCTGTGGAAGGATGTGTAGAGCAAACACAAAACCAGCCAAGAACAACACTATGAAGCTCATTTAAGAGAAAAAAGAAATGTAAAGCTGTGGAGACAGATATAAACACAGTTGATGGTTTGAATCCCATCAGGTCCTGGACCCCTGCTCTCTGTCCAACCACAGACTGAACACATCAGCAGGACCACCAAAGTCCTCAGATTAATCCAGGGTCTGTCCTCAGCCTTTGAGAGCTTCAGTTACTCACAGTTAGACACAGTAACAAATATATCATCATCCATCTTCTACACTCTATCACTGATCACTAAAACTAGCTGATGTCTGTCCTGATGTCCAGGTAGGACAGACTGCAGTGAGTTTAATAAGCTGTGATACACTTAGAGGGACAGCTTCATCTGTCAAACAGGATCTATGATCTATGATGGTTTGATTACTGCATTTAACAGAGTTCATGGTTGAAACAACAAGAAGACTCTGCAGGTGCACCTGGAGGTCTGTCATTAGATTTACTGCAGAAACTGGATCAAACTGGATCCAACTGGAGCTCTTGTTGGGATCCAGGGTGCAGCAGGTCTGTGTTGAGCAGAATGAATAAAGCCTATAAGATGTCTCTGTATGAGGAGGCGGGATCACAGGAGGGTAACAGAAACTCTGCAGCAGCATCATCAGCTCACATGGAAACTTTGATGATTCACTTCTGTGGTGTTTTTACAGAAACACGTCACAAAATTAGCTCCACCTGTTTTGTGTGCGAGCTTTGAGTTTCTTGTCTTCATTCTGGATTCTTGTGTTGGTGTTTTTACACACAGCAGATGTTTCCTGGTTGGTTACTTGATGACCACATGAAGCTTTCTGAAGCTTGGATTGAAAACGCTTCATTACTCAAAGCTTTCCAACACAGGCCTCTGTGGCGCCATCTGGTGGACAAACATATGAAGTGCAGCGTGAAGCTACAAATTAAAATGAACTGCTTCAGCTGCGTTTATATATAACATACTATAACCTATATAACTATATGTATAGTGTATTATGTAAGTTTTAGAGCTGGGGGTAGAAATGTTGATGGCCTGGTTTTTATTTATGTTCCCCATGGTTCACCAGCTCTCACACAACATCAGCACCAATGATCCACGGCCTTATAAACCTCTGAATCAGGTCCTGAAGCAGTGACGTCCTGAGTGAAGACCTCACTGATCACATGACTCTGGTCACCTGGACTCAGTGTTTCTGAAGCAGTGTTCTGGGTTTTTAAAAATCCGCGGCTGCTGCCTGATGTTGGGCCCACAGAGGAAGACGACTCACTCACTCTTCTTCACTTCCTCCTTAAACATGTGGAAGGAGAGCAAAGTGCTGCCAGACTCTTATTTCTGACAGGAACAGGAGAAACCACAGCAAACTGTTCCAGTTCTTCATCTTCATCACAATCTATTTATTTCTGATGGTGTCTTCAGTCTGAGGGTTTGAAGTTTCCATGTCTGTGTGATGTGTGGTGTGAAGGCTGCTGGTTAAACTGGGACTCACTGTTTAAAGCACTGGGTGCTCATAGAGAGATGCTCCATGAGTCCCAGTACAGACTACAAACATGGTGGAAACTTAGCTTTGATATCCACACACTCTGCACGTCTGTGAGTAACTGTGATGAAGATGTGCAGAGATCTGTGTACAAACAGGAGAAAGACTGTAAAGACTCTGTGCTTCTAACAGCCTCTGTTAACATATGTGAGGCTGTTTGTTGTTGTTGCCATGGAGCTTTTCACTGTTTGGGTCTGCGTCATGTGGAGAAATGTGAGATATTTTGCATACTGGTATCATGTTAACCTTTATTACAGAAGCAGTTATAACCACTTTAAACTGTTGAGTTGAATCTGTAATCTTAAATGCTTTTGAATACTTTTTATAATCTTAACTGTAAATGAGGCCCAGACTTCAGGGAAAGATTAGGTTGCAGGCTGACAGGAAATTGCATGCTTTGCAGGAAGTGAAACTAAAGCAGAGTCTAAGTGCAAGTAATTGTGAGGAGCTGTTTGGATGATGCTACTTGGTTATTCATTATTATCGTTTATTCATTTATATCTTTTGATTAAGCTTTAGTAGTGGTTCTTGATTAAAACATTTATTCAATAGATTACATATACATAGTTTCAGTTAGGTTATTACACATATGAGAGTGGCTTCTGTCTCTGTCTGGTGAGTGGTCATGAGTTAGTCGGCGAGGTGAGGCAGAGTGCATTTGAGGTCAAGACACCGACACACACACACACCCACACACCAGAGTGAGGCTCAGGTTTAGGTAAGAGTTCAAACAGTAGTTTGCAAAGCTGGCAATTGCAAAATTATGCCTGCATAAGGGACAGTTAGTTGCAGAATGTGTGCCTGATGTTCCAGACGATAAGCCGACAGGAAGCACCTGCTGTGGAGACGGAGGCGATGTGCTTTTTAACTGTGTTACAAGTTGTCAACAGAACATTTGTGGTTTTAACTTATGATGTCTTTATGTCAAAGCTGCTCATGATGTTGAGCTGCTGATGGAATAAAAACAGTGAAAATCTGCCTCAATATATAAGCATGTAGTCCAGACTTACATGTAGCCTATTGTTAGCAGAGGTCCACACACAGTGTTTGACAGTGTAAACTGTGTGAAAGGTGTTGTGGAAATTTTAATTACCAAAGCCTGCAGACGGGATGAGCTGTAGCAACACCTTTATTTCAGCTATCTTATGCATAAGGAGGGACGTCAGTCAGGGGGCACTGAAAGTCGTCTCTAACAATGAACAGTTCAGGTCCTTTTTATACACAGTCACAGAACAAAAGGCTTTTACAGTTGCAGTTCACACCTTGGCTCTAAACAGACAGACTCTCCATCACCTGTGTGAATCTCCCCCACTGCTCTGTCCAATAAAGCTGAAAAAGGCCCCAAATCAAAGAAATCTGCTGCAGCCTCTGAAATGTCTTCTGTTTCCTTCCCGACGGCTTTTTCACCGTCAGCCCATCAGACAGTCCAGCAGCATTTATGATGATGTCATGATGTTGAAGAGACTGCTATGGTGGCCTCCCATGACCCCCAGCCTCATCTACACTGAGATGCAGACATTTGAAAACATTCAGCAGACAACTGAATAATAGTCCAACACAACAGTCTGTGTACAGACACACACTGAGCTTTCATAGAGTCAAAGGAGTCAATCAAACACAGCTAGTTGAGTCATTTCTTGTGTGAGTCTAAAGTGAATCTAGTATTTGAAAGTCCACTTCCTGTATTTGTTGTTGAAGACTTCTTCAGCTTCTTCTCAAGGACATCAGCTGCTTGTTTGGCAGCAGAGGCAGTTAAGAAGCTTCCTGAAAAACACTGAACAGTGAGTTCACTGTGGCATATGACAAATTCAGCTTTCTATGTGCAAATGTGTCTGTGTCAACCTTTCAAATGCTGTTGAATCCAAAACATCAGCGGCTCCTTGGCTGCTCACTTCATGCACTTCTGTCTTTGTGACAGTCCAATGACATCACAGCTGTTTCCACCCCCAGTGTCTCAGGACTGGACACCTTTAAACATGTGGAGGATCAAACAGCCGTCCAGCTAAACATACATGAAACTATCAAAGCTGACAATCATTCCAATAACATCTAATGGTACATATATATAGACACAGGACTACAAGGAAATGGCTCTCAGCATCTGGCTGTGGGAACAAATGATCCCTGTTTGTGTTCAAATTGTGTGCATGTTTTAGACGTGTGTCACATGTAGAAACACAAAAATCCCACAATGACACAAAGATGTGTTTGACACAACTGTGCAGCTGTAAGTTGTTTCTAATGATTCATTGAAGCTCTTCTAACATTCTGGAGACAATCAGTCCATGAATCTGTTCAACACCACAACAATTTGACTTCAATGTGAACGTTTGCCATTAAATAACCTTCTTCATCCAGCTGACAGCATCCTTCATTCTATGATATGAACAGTTCCTCCTGTTGATGACAAACCTCTGACATGATCTGCTTGAGGAGCTTTTTCATGTGAAGCTCTCTGAGCTCAGGGCTAAGTTGCTGTGTTTCATCTTTAAGAGCTGCTGCCTCCTCGCCGTTCTTCTTCTCCTAATGACACCATTTCTGCTTCAGATCTTTCACTGGGCCTAAAACAGATGAAGAGTAGATCTACTGCTGTTCACTGTTTGTGTCAATATGGAGAAATATGAAAGACAAACACAGCACATACAGAGAAATGTAGACAGAATGTGCAGCCAGTGCAGTAAATGGTCTAAATATCAGCTCTTTAGAAAATGATCCTGATGAACATGAAACTAACATCCAATGAGAAACACAGCTTCCTTGTTTCATGTCCAATAACAATAAATGAAGAGCTAATAAAGAGCTATTCTATTGTAAAATGCTGAGATGATTATTAGACAGAACCCAGCGGCTCACCAAAAGCCTGCATTGCAAATCTATATGAAAGTAATCTATGCTCATATATGGCAAAATCCTTTAAGTGTCACTGTGTTTTTCATCTGTGCTCTTGTTGGTTGGACAAGTTTGTAAATGACAAAGAGCTCAGTGGACTTTGCATCCATCAAATCCTGTTAGATGTTTGTTTTTCCTTCACAGCTTTGTGATGAAGGCTAAAGAACAGAGATATGAACTATTGCCAATATGAATCCTGATGCATGACGTGGGCACAGACCCACCAAAGCAACACTCAGCTCACCTCATTCCAGGCGCTTGTCTGCTGGAGACCATGAGCCTTGTTAGTCACACATTAGCACCGTGGTAGGAAACAGCCTCCATCATTTCATTAGATCTGAATTTGGACTGTTTCCCTCTGGATGAGAACCAAGTCTGTCAAATCTATTGATCCAACACAAACTATCAAACACATTGGCTCACAGTCAGATTGGCTTTGTATGGATGGTGTAACAGGGGCTGGGAAAGGATGCTGAAAGCTGAATATAATACAGAACAATAACAGGACATATAATCATGTAGAAACATGATCTTCAACAGGCACACTTCTATTATTCATGATCACAAAGAACTTGTGCAGCCCTGATATCAGCCCTAATATATGAGTGTGTTTGCCCAAAGATTGAAACAGCATCAACATGACAGCTGTAAGAAATCTTCTCTCAGCCTTGTTTGGCAGAAGATCCCTGCAACAAAGATTGTAGCTGAAAGATGACGTGTGTAAAGTTTGTCTTTGGGAGGGTTGAGGCTGTTTTTAGACCTTTGATAGTTTCAATCCAGTTCTGAAAGACAGAAATAAAAACAACATCATTAAGATCAGATCATGGAGCTGTTTCCTGCCTTGTTTCTAGCTTCACATTACAAGACTTTAATGGTAAATGGCCTGTATTTATATAGCGCTTTAATAGTCCCTAAGGACCCCAAAGCGCTTTACATATCCAGTCATCCACCCATTCACACACTGGTGATGGCAAGCTTTACTACAATAAAGATGTGAGAAGTGAGTGAAACATGAAATAAAAACAGTGTTTCATCTTTATTCCTCTGAAGCAGCTGCATTATAACCAATCTGCTCCTTTGTGGCCTTTAAAACAGCTTAAATAACTGTTGTTATATTTGTTTCTGCTCCTGTTGGACAGACGACTCTTGAAAAGACATTTTTGAATTTCAATGTGACTTTAACTGGATAAATATGGGATATATAAACGTCCCTCTGCAACAAACTGATTCCAGCTTCTACCTCATGATAGGAATGTTTTTGTGGCTCAAGATGACCTGATATCTTTCATGATGGAGACATTTGACACATGTTTCACATATTATAGACCAACAAGTTATTCATAGCAGTTTAAATACGGGGAGTCACTTTTGGGCCCAGCAGATAAAACAGAGCCAATATTTCCTTCTTTATTTAAGTGACGTGTGTCACAGATGTGACCTAGTAAAGTGTAGCTGAACATTAGTAACGTTATTAACACTCTCAGCTCGTCCTTGTTCCAGACCTGAAGATCCTCTTCTTTCATTCAGCAGCAGCTTCAGGTCTCTGATGGTCCAGGCTTGTTGTTGGGAAACAGCCCTGCTGGGATGATGGTGTCCTCACAGAAACAGTCAGTGATGCTGTTGATCTCCATCACAGAGCACGTCCCAGTCTGCAGTCTCAGTCCTGCAGGGCCTCGCTGGCTTCCTGACTCCACCCAGTCAACAACAGGAAGTGTTTGCAGGAACAAAGTGAGGCTGTGGTCAAACAGGAGTTTTTATCTCCTGGCTCTGACTCTCACTGCGGCCCCGCTGCTGTGTCAACATGTGTTTGTGCTAAACAATGATGGAAAGTGTTATAAATGACTTGTTGGCCTCTGATCTGTCACAAACAGCTGAAACGTGTCTCTCATGAGTCACATGAAGGTTTCTGACAGAAAGGACAAAAAGTAGCTGCAGTCAGTTTGTGTCATAGGTACTTCCGGCGCCGCTCCGAGCTGGCAGCCAGTATCAGCAGCTCCGACCTGACCGAGTCCTTTTTTGTCTTTAATATATGTTTCTCTGTTGTTTTTGTGTTTATTGTTTTTATTTTTCTATTGTGGACTGCTGTCCCCCACAGTGGAGCTCAGAATTCTATGGACAATGGTATTCTTTATTACATTTTTTACGGCGTCTTTGTCCCGAGAGCGCGTGGAGGTCCGACCTCCCATTGTTTACAGCAGGGATCAGCTGTTAGCCCTCGGAGCCTCCGCTGCCATGCCTACCACCGAGCAAGCTAACATCCCCCGCGAGGTGAGGAGGAAGAGACGTGGTACTCGGGTCGGGACCGGGCGTCGCAGTAAAGTTAGGAGGTATCGGCCAGCGATTCCATCTATTATTATGGGAAATGTGAGATCTCTCCCCAATAAAGCAGACGAGCTGGCGGCTCTTACCCGACATCAGAGGAGCTACAGGGAGTGCAGCCTGATGTGCTTCACACAGTGTTGCCAACTCCTCAGTAAGGAAAATCGCTATTGGTTGTCCTAAAAGTCGCTAGAAGTCGCTAAATGACGTCATCACCTAATTTGCATAATTGGTCATGCTAATATAATTGTAACCTATGTTGTTGGAGAGAGAAATAACATCGTGGAAGAGACATAAAGTGAGTAAAAAACGTCCTAAATGCATTTAGAGTTTATTTAGAACTACAAATTAAATTTCTTTTAGCAATTATTGTTTTTTTTTAATGTCACAATTCCAACCCTGCTCCTTTACCCGGGCTTGGACTGGCAAAAGTGATCCGAAATAGGCACTCTGGTGGAGTTACTTTGTGTGTGTGTGTTTATAAGTAGTTTTAAACCTTGTGATCTACAAAACAGCATAAGAGTAAAAGAGTAAAAGAAGAACTGACTGTGTTACAGCACCCGCTGCTTGTTGAGAGTAAAAGCGATACGCACTTTCACGTCTTTTTTTAGCGACTTTTTTAAGAAAAAAAGTCGCTAGGGGGTCTGAAAACTCGCTAAATATAGCGACAAAGTCGCTAAGTTGGCAACACTGGCTTCACAGAGTCGTGGCTAACTGCGCTAACTCCGGACTCACACGTAAACATGGATGGTTTTCATCTGATCCGGGCCGACAGAACAGCGGAGAGTGGTAAGAAGAGAGGAGGGGGTCTGGCTGTGTTTGTGAACGATAGATGGTGTAACTCTGGACATTTATCTATCAAAGAGACGCTATGCTGTAAGGACATTGAGCTGCTAGCGGTTAGCATGAGACTGTACTATCTACCGCGAGAGTTTACACACGTGATTATGATAGCTGTGTATGTCCCGCCCTCTGCTAACGCTGCAGCAGCCTGTGAGGTCCTGCACACTGTAACCAGCAGACTCCAAACACAGCACCCTCAGGCCCTTTTCCTGATCTCTGGGGACTTTAATCACATCTCCCTGTCCTCCACTCTCCCCACCTTCACCCAGTATGTTACCTGCCACACCAGAGACAATAAAACACTGGACTTATTGTATGCCAACACCAAGGAGGCATACAGCTCATCACCTCTTCCTCCCCTGGGGGGCTCAAATCACAATCTGGTTCATCTCCAGCCTGTGTATAAATCTCTGGTACACAGAGAATCAGTTGTGAAAAGCACAGTAAGGAAATGGTCGGCAGAGACTGAAGAGGCCCTGAGGGACTGTTTCCGTTCTACTGTGTGGGACAACCTCTGCAGCCCCCTGGAGGATGACCTCAACAGCATCACAGACTGCATTACGGATTACATGAATTTCTGTGTGGACAACACCGTACCCATCAAAAAGGTACGGTGTTTTTCTAACAACAAGCCATGGATAAATCCTGAAATTAAGGCTCTCCTCAAGGAGAAGAAGAGAGTCTTTAGATCTGGAGACAAACAGGAGCTGAGAGTTGTTCAGAAGAAGCTGAAATGGAAGATAAGGCAAGGAAAGGAAAACTACAGGAGGAAGATGGAAGAGCAGCTGCAACAGGACAACATCAGAGGGGTTTGGAACAGCCTGAAGACAATCTCAGGACAAAAACCAACCCCCCAGGCTGCAGGAGACTTGGGGTGGGTGAATGACCTAAATAAATATTTTAATAGGTTTGATCAAACACCCACCCCTCCCACAGCATCGTCCCCCCTGCTGCAATCTCCTTCATCTCCAGGGTCTGCCTGTCCTTCATCTCAGGACTTCACACCTCTCAGCTTCACACCTCCCAGCTCCCAGTCATTACACCCACCCCCGGCTTCTGTGGACTCCAACATACACCCCCCTCCCCCAAAACCCACTCTTTCTATCTCAGCACTTCAAGTGAGGAACGAGCTTCGCAAGTTCAAGGTGCGGAAGGCTGCAGGTCCAGATGGCGTCAGCTCCAGGCTCCTGAGATGCTGCGCAGATGAACTGTGTGACATCCTAGTTTATCTGTTCAACCTGAGCCTGTCACTGGGGAAAGTACCACAGCTGTGGAAGACATCCTGTGTGGTACCGGTACCAAAGACCTCCCATCCCAAGCACCTCAGCAGCTACAGGCTGGTAGCCCTGACATCGCATCTGATGAAGACCCTCGAGAGGTTGGTTCTAAACCATCTGCGCTCCCTGGTGAGGTCTTCATTGGATCCGCTGCAGTTTGCTTACCAGCCTGGCATTGGGGTGGAGGACGCCATCATCTACCTCCTGCACCGAGCTCTGACTCACCTGGAGAAGCCTGGAAGCACTGTGAGGATCATGTTCTTTGATTTCTCCAGTGCTTTCAACACCATCCAGCCACGACTTCTGAGAGACAAGCTGGAGCTATCAGGAGTGGACCACCACATGTCCCAGTGGATACTGGACTACCTCACAGAACGTCCACAGTATGTGAGGTCACAGGGCTGTGTCTCTGACACGCTGGTCTGCAGTACGGGGGCCCCACAGGGAACTGTGCTGGCACCGTTCCTCTTCACCCTCTACACTGCAGACTTCTCCATCAACTCCCCACGCTGCCACCTACAGAAGTTCTCTGACGACTCTGCCATAGTCGGCCTCATCACAGGTGAGGACGACACAGAGTACAGACAGTGGACTCTGGACTTTGTGGACTGGTGTCAGCAGAACCACCTGCTGATCAATGCCGGGAAAACCAAGGCGTTGGTGGTGGACTTCCGGAGACGCAGACCCACCACACTGACACCGGTGAACATCCAGGGAGTGGACATTGAGATAGTGGACTCTTATAGGTACCTGGGTGTTCACCTGAATAATAAACTGGACTGGAGCCACAACACTGATGCTCTTTACAGGAAGGGTCAGAGCAGACTCTACCTGCTGAGGCGGCTGAGGTCATTTGGAGTCCAAGGAGCGCTTTTAAAGACCTTCTATGACTCTGTGGTGGCATCTGTCATTTTTTACAGTGTGGTATGTTGGAGCAGCAGTTTATCGGCAGCTGAGAGGAAGAGGTTGGACAAACTCATCAGGAAGGCCAGCTCTGTTCTGGGATGCACCCTGGACCCAGTGCAGGTGGTGGGAGACAGAAGGACTCTGGCCAAAATAACATCTCTGATGGACAGAGTCTCCCACCCCATGCATGTAAACGTTGCTGAACTGCAGAGCTGCTTCAGTGACAGACTGCTGCATCCTGGATGCATGAAGGAGCGTTTCCGCAGGTCCTTCCTCCCTGCAGCTGTCAGACTGTACAATCAGAACTGCTCCCAACAAACACAGATGTTTACATCAGCGCTGTAACAACTTTTACTGTTATAACTGCACATTACTTTTATCAGCTTATATATACACTAACTTATTGAAAGTTACATGTTTACTTTTTAATGCACGGGTACAATACACAATCTGCACTTTTCTAATTATTCTAAATATTCTTAACTATTTAAACATCTTTCAGTATCCTGCTATGTTTGCACACTATGTGTACGCTAATTTAAACAACTGTACTGTACTCTGCTCTGGTAACTATTGTCCATGATGTAAATATGTAAAAATTGTGCTTCGGTTCTGTGTGTCCTGTTCTGTTTGTATATGCGTGTTTTTTTGCTGCTGATACAACCAAATTTCCCCTTGTGGGACAATTAAAGGATTATTCTATTCTATTCTTATATTTATTCATCTGGGAGAAAAATCTGAGGGACATTAAAATGTGTTTTTCAACAGAGACAAGAACATAAATATAACGTCACAGGTAAATGAACATATTTCAAGTAAACAGCTGGACTGATCAGGTCCAAACACAGAGTGATCAACAAACAGCTGTCATATCTTTATATATAAGCTCTTTATAAATCCTGTTCACTGCAGTCTGTTTCCTAATAATGTCAAACTGTTAGAAACACAGAAACATGGTCTTTGTTCACATAAACCTGTCTGGGATCCTTTGTTGTTCTTTTGATGCAGAGTTACATTATAAATATAAAGAGTTATTTCAGAGTCTCATCAGTTTTCCTGCATGTCTTTATTGAACACATCAGCAGGGCTGAAGCTCTCATGTTAAACACACACTGATCTATGGACACGTTCATGTGTTTCTAACAGAACCAGGCTGTTATCAGCCTGCACTAACATGATGTCACACACACTGAATGTAACAGTGACATCATCACACAATCAGCTGTGATTGTTTCACTGTCATCAAACTAGTCAACAGGAAGTAGAATCAATAGAAACCAATCATTTACTGACAGCATGTCTGATGGAAATCAGTGCAGATTATGTATGAAGTATAACTGCACACAGTAACTGTGTTACAATAAGGACTTAACAGCGCCCTCTGCTGGAGTGTTTCAGTACTGCGTTAACTAGAATACACCACCTCCTCCTCCTCCTCACACCACCTGCTACAGCTCTACTCTTCTATGACTACAGTCATCCACAGCGCTGATGTGAGGTCACATGGTTCATATGTAAGGAGCACAGAGACGTGCTAGCAGCTGACCTCAGGTCAGTTTAATGACTGTGAGCAGCAGCTGTGTTCTTGTCACTGTGACAGGGAGACACTCTCAGACACAGCGCTCATGTCAGCTTGTTCTCATGCAGGAGGATCAGGAGCTCCATGTTTGTCTTCATGTTTGAATCATGATGTGTTTGTGCCATCAGAGTCTGTCATGAGTACTCAGGGTTTCACAGCAGCTCTTCTGGATGCTGACGAGGACTCCAACCTCATGTTTCACCTCTCTGAGCTTCTGATGTCTGTGAACACTCGTGTTTCTTCTCTGGGCTCATCTGGACAAAAACACCTTTCTGTGTTTGGCTCCAGCCTCATTCTGACTGACAGGAAGTGTGTTATCCATGAGCTTCTTTGTTTCCTGCTGTGTTTCCTGTCTGTGGACAAACACGAGTGTTTCAGCTGAGGACTTGGTTCCTTCCACCTGTCCATACAGGACATCACGCTGTCTTTTCTCTTTATTTTTTTTTTTTATTTTTTTTTTTTTATTTAATGAAAATGTATTTATTTTTTTTATCATCAACAATTTTTATTTATTTCACTTTAAACTTCAATAACAGACCCCAAGAATAGCCACACAAATAAATAGTTTTAAAAAACAAAAACAAACAAACAAACAAACAAAAAACCAAACAAACATAAAAAAAAAAAAACCCAAAACAAAACAAAACAAAACAAAACAAACAAAAACAAAGGAAAGTTATCCTATTCTTTCTTCGCACACCAATCCCCACACCACCACTCTGTCATTACTCCTCTGTTCTTCAAGTTACAGAAAGCCAGCTTGTAAAGGGGGACCAAATACAATCATATTGATGCAATTTGTCTAATAAACCGTAAGTCACTTTTTCGTAAGACGCCAACTTAGCCATTGTCTTTAACCACTCTTCATAAGGAGGGGGGTTCTTTTTCCGCCAATGTCTTAGCAGGACCCGTTTGGCCGTAGTAAGAGCCAGAATAATCCATCTTTTTGTATAACTGGAAAAATCTCCATCAGAAAGTTCTGTGGTTATACCAAGTATGGACAGTTTTGATGAGATACCAAATCTCCTTTTTAAAACACTGAAGATTACCTCCATTATATTTTCCCACCAATCCCGAAGTGCCGAACAGCTCCATAAGATATGTAAAATCGAAGCATTTTGACCATCACATCTCCAACATTCGTCCGTAGGGGCCAGGTTCCATTTATACAATTGTTGCGGTGTTCGATGCCACCTATGGATTATCTTAAGTTGAATAAATCTACTGCCTGTTTCTTTATACATAGTATTAACATTTAGAAAACATGAATCCCATTCAACTGAAGATATGTCCAATGCCATGTCCTGGGCCCAGTAGCCCTTAACTTTCAGGAGAGGGTCAGCTGACCGTTCTTGCAATAAGTGATAAATCTTAGAGGTAATGCCTTTACCCAAGGGTGATCTTGAGAGCAGGACTTCCACAGGGCTGCCCACAGGACAACTCAAAGGGGTTCCCAGCCACTTCGATAATGAACTATGTATTTGGACATATCTCCAGAATTGATTACGCTTCAACTTATATAACTCGACAATTTTATCAAAGCTTAAAAAACATTTAGTCCCACAGTCAAATAAATCTGATACATTAAGGATGCCTGCTTTACGCCACTGTAACCAGTCAACCGATGTCCCTCCAATTAAAATTCTTTTATTCCCCCATAAGGTTGCCGAAGGTGATTTAATAAAGTCCCAGCGACCTGCCCTATGTAATTTACACCACAATGTCTTCGCATTTGCAATTATAGGATGGATAGTTTTATGACTGGTATCAAACAGCTCCCTCCAAGGAGAAATACCGCCATTAACTTCCGTCTCTATATGGGACCAGATGGGTTTAACTGGTGCAGTAGGTAACCAAGCTCTAAGTTGTTTCACGTTCATCACCCAATAATACCATTGGAAATTAGGCAATGAAAAACCTCCTTGTTTTGCACTCGCTTGAAGTTTCTTAATACTTAAACGATGCGGTGAGCTACCCCAGAGAAACTGCGGGATCAAAAAGTCTAGATCTTTGAAATACTTATCTGGAATGTGTAATGGAATATTAGATAAAATATAAAAGATCATGGGTGCAGTCATCATCTTAATACAACTAATTTTACCCCATATTGTGAGACGCACTCTGGACCATCTACCAAATTCCATTTTTATTCTTTCAAACATTGGCTCCATATTTGCTCGAACCATCTTAGTGTAATCCGAGGTAATTTGTATCCCCAAATACCTCAAACCATTCACGGACCACCGAAACTCCCACTGTTTAAATAAAGTATGGGGACAGTGTCCTGACATAGGCATTGCCTCTGATTTATCCCAGTTGACGCGATACCCTGAAAGCAGTGTAAAGTTTTCTATACATTCTAATAGGGCTGGAATTGACTTCCCAGGCTGTGTCATAAGTAACAACATATCATCTGCATATAATAGAAGCTTATGTTGACTATTACCCATCGAAATTCCAAATATATTTACATTATTTCTCAGTTTTTGTGCCAGAGGCTCTATAGCAATTACAAAAAGACCAGGGCTGAGGGGACAACCCTGTCTTGTGGATCTCTGTAAAAGGAATAGGTCTGATATAAGTCCATTCGTCAATACTCGCGCTGAAGGCGAATCATATAATAGCTTTATCCACCTAATAAAATTATCACCAAAACCAAACTTTTCTAATGTCTTAAACAGATAATCCCACTCAACACAATCAAAAGCTTTAGCAGCATCCAGCGATAGGGCCACTGTTGGATATACTGAATCATATACATAATTTTGCAAATTAACCAACCGCCTAATATTATCTGAACCATAACGGTTTGGAACAAAACCAGATTGGTCTGCATGAATTATTTTCGCTATTACTACTTTTAATCGACCCGCTAAGACCTTTGCCAAGATTTTTTGGTCAGAATTCAGCAAAGATATAGGGCGGTAACCACTTGGGTCTAAAGGGTCTTTCCCAGTTTTAAGAATAAATGTTATAAGTCCAGAGTACATTGACTGAGGTAATGATCCTACTTTGAACGCTTCATTATAAACATCGAGCAACAGGGGACTTAACATATCCTCAAATGCTCTATAGAAATCCAATGGTAACCCATCTAATCCTGGAGCTTTATTAAGTGGCATACTGTTAATTGCACGGGTAATCTCCTCCACTGTAATTGGAGCATCTATAATCTGCTGGTCAGTAGTAGAAAGCTGTGGCAGGTTTAAATCAGTAAAAAATGCTTCGAATTTCTGTTCATCTAAACTACCTTGTGTAGAATAAAGATTATTGTAAAAGGCCCTGAATCCATCATTTATATGTCTAATAGAAGTTGAAATAACCCCATCTGATTGTCGTATGCCTGGGATATGGTTCATACTGTCTTTCTGTTTAAGACGGTATGCTAATAAACGACTCTGCTTTTCTCCCATTTCCCAATATGCTTGATTAATGCGAAATAAAGCGTATTCTGCCTTTCTGTTGTACAGTACATTCAACTTATATTTGACTTTAACAATTTTATTCAACGTAACTCTGTCTTTTGTATGGGAATGTACTGCCTCAAGTGCCTTTAATTTGGCTTCTAACGTAATGATATTCTTGTTAGCTGTCTTCTTTTTAAAGGAAGCGTAAGAAATTATCCTCCCCCTTAAGTATGCCTTCATAGCATCCCACCAAGTAGCCAATGTAGTGTCCTCTTGATTATTTGTCTGTTTGTAAAATTGTATTTCATCTCTTATCAATTTAATAAAACCAGAGTCTTTAATTAAGGACACATTTAAACGCCATCTGCGGCTTTGAGGAATCTCTAAGATATTTCCAAGACATAGAAAAATTGGCGCATGGTCCGAGATTACTATATTACCAATACTTGAATCTATAGAGTTATTCACTAAGGCTTCAGAAATAAGAAAGTAGTCGATCCTAGTATAAACATTATGAGGCAGAGAGTAAAAGGAATATTCCCTGCCTTCTGGATGCATTGTCCGCCAAATATCATTCAGACCTAAATCTGAGGTCATCTGCCTTATGGCAACTGCAGATTTACTCTCTGTGCCTCTCCTAGGAAGTGATCTATCTAGGTCTTGATCCAGTATTTGATTAAAATCTCCTCCTACCACTATTTGTGCACCTTCTAATTCCAAAAGATACTGTGACAAGTTATGAAAAAAGGTGGGTATGTCCGCATTAGGTGCATAAATATTACATAAAATTATTGGTGTGTCCAGTAGTTGTCCATAAACCAATATAAATCTACCTTCCTTATCTGTTATTACTTTTGTTTCAGTAAAGCTAACTGCTTTATGAATCAGAACCGACACTCCCCTACTTTTACCAGTTCCAGGACTGGAAAAGACTTTACCTACCCAGGAACATTTAAGTTTTAAGGCTTCTGACTTGCACATGTGCGTTTCTTGAATAAAGGCTATATCAACTCTTGATAACTTTAAATATGTTAATATTTTCTTCCTCTTAATCCCATTATTCAACCCCTTAACATTCCAGCTGGCTATTTTGAAATCTGTCTGTCTATCCATGTTACAATGTGGAATTCCATATAATACTCCAATTCATAAATGTATCCATTGTAGAGGGTGGTTTTATGTGAAGATAAACCAATTTATAAATACAAGGATTCAAAATAAATAGAAACAAACTGAAAACAGCTCCAGCTAAACTCCAGCCAGAAAAAAGGAAAAAACAAAAAGCAAGACTAATTCTTGCTAACACTGGAGAACCCAGGGTTGGTGGTCACCGGTGCCCGGCTAGCAACCCAGCACATAACTAGTAGTGTATAGGGATATTTAAATTAGTCGAGTAAAAAAAAAAAAAAAGAAAATCCCTGCACCAAACCCATCTAACAACACGTTAAACACACTTACATATGGTAAAGTACTTCATCATCCCCGATCACAAAGCAGAACAAAAAAAAAAAAAAAAAAAAAAAAAAAAGGCATAAAGTGTCACTTATCTGGGAACATATTCTTAATAAATTTTGCAGCCTCCTCCGGTGAAGAAAATCTGTGCCTTGCTCCATTGCGTTTTATTTCTAGAGTGGCGGGAAAGAGCAGCGAGTATTCCACTCCTTTTTCTCTCAACTCCAACTTGATATGTTTGAAAGACATGCGCCGGTCCATGGTTCGTCGGGAGTAATCCGGAAAAAACATTATCTTCGTCCCACGCCATAGAATCTGGCCTTTCTCTCTGGCCGCCCGAAGGATGTCTTCCTTATCCCGGTAACGGAGTAAGTTAACCATAACAGGCCGCGGTCGTTCTCCCTCTCTCCTACTCCGTTTCGGCGGACCCATAGGAACACGATGCGCTCGCTGTATTTCTAGCGTACGGGGCTCCAAAGTTAAATCCAACATTATGGGGATCTCCCGCTGTAAGAACTTGATCATATCCTCTCCTTCTATTAACTCGGGTATGCCAATTATCGTGATATTACAGCGCCGTCCTCTATTGTCCAGATCTTCAATATGGTTCCTAAGTTCTCAATTTCTTCTTGAATAGTGGGTAATTGTTGCTCTGACGCACGGGTTGCCTCCTCAAGAGTTGCAACCCGACTTTCCACTTCTTCCATGCGGGCACTCAACGCATTAATTTTACCTTCGATCTCCTGAACAGTCGTTTTTATCTGTTTCGTGTCTTTTTCAATATTATTTGTCGATGTCCGAATGATTCTTAACTCAGCAACCAACTCGTTTAATGTTAATTCTCCTCCCGAGGCTACACACGTAGCAACGGCTGGGTCTTCCTGAGGCCTGCTGACGTAGGCATCCATTTTCTTAGTAGTTTGAGCTTGTTGTTCAGGCGGAGGGTCTTTAGCACGCTGCGCCCTTCTAGTTTGCCGTTTCCGCATTAGTTCACGAAGGCTAGTTATTTAAAGGCATTTCACATACATGTGCCAGTACACAGTGTTCCAAAAAACACGGTGCATACTATTACTATAACTATTTTCAGTGTGCAAGTTGCAGAGCAACTCTTTTCAGGCTGCCATCTTGTCGGGAACCACAGCGTCTTTTCTCTTTAAATGCAGCTCCAGGTCCTTCCACGTGCTGCTCTGTATTTGTGCAGTTTGTAGTGTGTCCTGGGAAACGTAGCACACATGGGGTTCTTCTGCTGTTTCCTCCTTTCACTGAGTGTGAAACACTGACGCTGTGCTGTTGTTCACAGAGCTGATTCTAGCTGCAGCTGGACTCTGTCATCTAACTGAATGTGTTGGTGCTGATCACGGGGCTCTGAGGGGGGAGCAGCAGGAGGACTCTGGATGCTGACGTCAGTGTATCTGTGGAAGCTCACACAGCGTCTCTGTCATTCAATATTGTGTATATATTGTATCTATGCAAAGATGAACAGACTGTGTGTTCACTGGTCTCTGTGCTGCTGACTGCTTTGCTGCAGCTCTGATGTCATCATCACTCCCTCCTCCACCCTCAGCAGTCCCAGCATGCTGCTGTGGTGCACCCCACCCTCACTCTACACCTGAGCCATAGACCACACCCTCCACCTCAATATACACCACAGTTTTCTCTGCTATGGAAATGAGATCAGGAGGAAATCAGGAGGAAATGCAAACAAACCCTGACACTGCACCATCGTCGAGCTCCATGGCAACAACAACAAACAGCCTCACATACAGAGGCTGTTAGAAGCACAGAGTCTTTACAGTCTTTCTCCTGTTTGGACACAGATCTCTGCACATCTTCATCACAGTTACTCACAGACGTGCAGAGTGTGTGGATATCAAAGCTAAGTTTCCACCATGTTTGTAGTCTGTACTGGGACTCATGGAGCATCTCTCTATGAGCACTCAGTGCTTTAAACAGTGAGTCCCAGTTTAACCAGCAGCCTTCACACCACACATCACACAGACATGGAAACTTCAAACCCTCAGACTGAAGTCACTGGCAGTCTCTGGCACCAGCGACTGCGCTAACAAACATACAGCAAACAGTGAAGGTTTGGTAGAGAAAGCTGGTTGGGTAATACCAAGTATGCAGCGAAGGAGGCGGGGTTACATTACTAGATGATTAAACATGAAACTATTTTGCTGATAATAATTGAAATGATTAAAGAAAATCAAGATGATTCATAATTTTAAAAACTGGAATGATGAAATTATATTGGCTGGATCTGATTATTGGGGGGTCATGACCCCCGTAATCCCCCTGGAAATTACGCGCCTGGTCCTGAGGTCAAATCCACCATCTTTGTTTCAGAGCTTCATGTTCTCCCGTGTTTGTGTGCGTCCTCTCCGGTACTCCGGCTTCCTCCCACAGTCCAAACACATGCAGTTAGTGGGGTCAGGTTAACTGTGAGTGGTTGTGTCTCTGTGTTATTCCACCTTAATCAATGACTTCCTGTTAGCATTAAGTGCTTCTGTAGGACTGATGTCATTTTCATGGTTGGATCATTTAAATGAAGCTGGACTCAGATGCAGTAAATAAGTTGATTGATCATTAATGAATAAAGCTGGTCAAATCCATCACGTGGACACATGTGATTGTGTAGTATTGATCCCAATGCTGGTATTAGTCCTGGATCAATAACACTGGATGGATGCGTTCAGCATGGAGCCCTGAGCTGTGTTACAGACAAACATGAAACTGACAGGTCTGTGTCATTCACAGTCTGTAACACTTCTAAACAACAGAGGCTGACCCAAGTGCCTCAGAGCCAGGCACGGTCACATCACAGCTCTCTAAAGAAGTTTCAAAATAAGAGCTGAAAGCTGTGTTTGCTTGTGTTAGCTTATTATTGTGGAGACTAACATTCAGTGATCATGTGTTCAGACTCATAATGATTACTCTCATAAATCCTGATCTTTGTATTTACTGTGTGTTGGATCAATAACTGAGATTCATCGTATCACACAGCTGTGCTGCTGCTGCTGCTGGTGATGTCAGCACATCTGGAACAATACGAGGTATCTGCTACCAGACTGAGCAGGACGTGAGACCTGTGGACTGTTTAAAGCTGTCCCTCCACAGCTCACTCAGACCTGATCCACACCTCAGTGAGATTCTCTGACTTCCTCAGTAGAGACAGAAACCATTCAGATCTGGGACGATCAGCTGACTGATGATGTCACACAGACTGTGTTTTTCAGGAACAGTGATTCTGATGTGAGCCTGCTAGCTGACAGCAGACCTGATGAAACCACATGTTGACATCTGTGAGGACAGACTGGACTCTTTGACTGCACCTTGGTTCTCCTCAGAGGTCTGTACAGGAGCATGTCCACCCCCACTGAAGATCTCAGTCACTGTGAAACATAGAAACCTGCTTGTGTGGCCTCTGCCTCACATGTAGATGCAGCTACAGGTTTCTCTGTCAGTCAGACTGAAACAGTGTCCTGATGCTGCATCATTCAGCTCTGTGCCCCAGTCAGCATCACTGTGTCTCCCAGTGTCAGTGTTTCTTTTCCTGTAACACTCAGCACAGGCTCAGCTGGTATCCAGTGTTGGACTTTCAGCTGCTGTCATAGATCCTCTAACATAGATCAGCTCTGCTACATGTTGTTAGATCAGTGCAGCTGCCTGTCATGTCCTGATGTTTCTCTGGGTCAGCAGCTTCTCCATCAGAGGTTCACATGGAGCTGATCCAGTATCTCCAGTAACTGTGTTCTGTGCCTCACTGGTTCATCCTTCTGTCTGTGTGACGTCAGTCAGATGTTAAACTCTGTAATCTTCACTGTGTCACAGAGTTCAGTGAGTCCCGTTATTCACAGGATCAATCAGATCATCAGAGATGATCAGCAATCAGTGGTGCCAACAGCGCCTCCTGTGGTGAGAGGATGCAATAATGCAATGTAGCATTTTTACACTGAACACTTCCAGCAAGGGCGTAGATTTGGTTTTGGCATTGGTGGGGACGGGTGTTTCAACCACCGAACCCCACCCTGTTTCTTTTTTTTCCTTTTTGTCTTTGCTTCTTGATAAAAAGGAGAAATATACTTGCCTACATATGCTATTCTACATGCTATTAAACCATTTAAAATTACAATTCATAGTTTTATATGTGAATTATATAATGTTAAATTACTATTAAACAAACAAAAGTATTTTAGACTTTAGTTTACTTCAGCCACATTCCATATAAATCAGGTATCATACAAAATTAAAAATAGCTTCAAATACAGTCAAGACAATAAAGAATATGACTTTAAGGACTTAAATGTGGGATGGAGCGATTTCGCAGGTCTTTCCTCCCCACTGCTGTCAGACTCCACAACAAAGACTTTTGCAGCTGCTCAAACACACACACGTGCAATAAGACGTTGAAAGTTGTATTTTTACTCAGTTGTATATAACATTTGTATTCTATTTTTATCCTAATGTATATTTTATTCTACTATTTTATTCTATTCTGTACAGTTGTGTACAGTATATTATTCTTATTGTATTCTAATTTTTGCTATATAACTTTGCACTGTCCACTTTCTGCTGTGACAAAACGAAAGGTAATCTTATCTTAACACGATTACTTCAGTTACTGCACTAGGACATATTGCCTCTTGATAAAATAACACATTGATTCGTGCCATATAAAAAGAGAGACAATTCAGATTCTTTGTCAAATCTACACTAATCAATCAATTTACATCAGCAGCCTAACAATTGTAGTGCAAACTGCACTACAAGGTGGAATATTTGCAAAATCATGACTACCTCATGATATTTTGTCTCAAAAATTAACCCTATGAATATGTCAGTGCCATTAGGATGAAATTATTGTGTCACCAACATTTTAACGTATAATTTTAACAGCCTCTGTAAACTAATATCCTGGCTTGCTTGAGGCTGCCGTTTTTTCTGACAGTTTCAATCAAAATTAGAAATGTTGCTCTGAGACTGGGAGAACTAATAG
Organism: Oreochromis niloticus; assembly: GCF_001858045.2. Taxonomy (NCBI): domain Eukaryota; kingdom Metazoa; phylum Chordata; class Actinopteri; order Cichliformes; family Cichlidae; genus Oreochromis; species Oreochromis niloticus. Next base: position 522,193 of record NW_020327533.1, read on the forward strand.
AGCTGCCTGTTGTGCAGTTAGTGTCCAAAAGCCGTAATTCATGGTTACATACAATTTTAGACTGATGTGGGCCAAAGCCTAGCATAGCCTGTAACGTTATTATGATGGACACATTTTATGAGTGAGCTTGGCTTTAAGTGACTTACAGGTTTCTTTGAAAAATACTTTCTCATATGCACGTTCTTCCTCTTTGCTACCGTCCTCCTCTCCTCCTCTCAGCGCAGGTTTGCCGCTGCTGAAACTAAACAGAGCTCCCTGAAAGGCACAGCCAATCACATTGGCCATATTTGTCACATGAGGTCGGGCTCCAGTAGAGAACGTAATTTAACTCTTTCTGCACCGCTGGGTGACTGAGACGCTGACAGATCGTTTTTTCTTTCTATCGTTTTTTTTTTTTTTTTTTACAAGAAGCGATCAAATTATTGTTGGGGACAATTCAATAATCGCTGGATATTGGTGGGGACATGTCCCCTCCGTCCATGCCAAATCGACGCCCTTGAGTGAAAGAAGCCATCTATGTCCACTGTGAGCGACCATCTTTGAACAGAGGCGGTGGTTTACGACACCAACTGTATATAATCCATCTATAATCCAGTTTTGAGATCCCTTCCCAGACGCCTTAACGCCCACTCACACCCTGGGCCATCTGACCTCAGGAAATCACATGATAGGGTGGGGCCAAGTTTCACAATGAGCTCACCCGAAACCCTGGCTGATTGTGACCCACACCTGTTTTCACACCTTGGCTCATGTGATTAGGTAGAGGATCATCAGGGGGTCCTTTGTCCCTCTTTGGGGGGGAAACTCCCACTGGGTTTAAATCTGGGACTCTCCACCATTTGATCCTTAGAACTGAAGAAGCTTCTCTGATGAGAGGTGAAACATCTTCAAGCAACTTAAAGAAGTCCAGACGCTTTTCTTTCCAAGCTCCTTAGACTATGATGACCTGGATGACTGAGAACCTTCACAGACACATGCTAACAATGTGCTGCTTACTAGTTACTATTTGTGCACCAAGATGCGCCACTTTCAGATAACGTTCTGGTCTCTTTACAGTGTAAATGCATATTTAGAATGACTCCACAGGGAACGTTTTCAGTATTAGACAGAAACTGATTACAATGCTGCCAACAGCCTCCAGGATGCGATTAGAAACGTGCAAAGCAGCCGGTATTTGTGTCTGTATTTGTATTTGTTGACGGTATTTGTATTCAAGTATTCAAGTAAAATTCAAAATAGGTGTAAAAATCCCATTTTTTGCGTTACACTTGTAATTAACATTATTCTGTAAGTATTCTTTAATTATATCTATTATAATAATTATGGATATGCAATATTAGTTGATGGTTTTCTATAAATCCAGCAATGAACATGTAACAAGGAACATCATTGAAAAGAAAATAACATAACAGGCATTGACTCATCCATGGTTAAACCAACAACTAATAAAATACCATTGTGAACATTATGAACCCACCACCACCCGTCCTTGTTGGAGGACACTGAACAGACAGTGAAACTGACTTGCAGGGGCAGAACATGGCTGTGATGATGAGTTGGTGCTGGTGGGGGTTGGCAGACAGTACCAGGAGAGGATTCTTTAAATGCATGTGATTATGCATAACAGATGTTGACAGATGTTTGATAACTCTGCCTCTGTTGATCTGACTTTTGCACACATTGCATATCACTTTGGTTTCATCTGCAGCACTGACCGTAAAATGCTTCCACACAGGACTTGAGGTCTTTGGCTGCTGGAGGACCAAGATCCAACACTCTTTTCTATTTGGTGCCCAAATCCATGTGAGGAGTTTCAGCTAAGCTAATGAGTGACGGGAAGCTATGCTAAGGTTAACTGGCCTATAGTCTACATCTTGCTGTCTGCAAAGCAAGAATAACTTAAACGTATATAACTCCCACAAGTGCATACAATTCGACAAAACTACACAAACTGTCAACAGCCTGTTGTCTAAATGACCGAGCTAAACAGAACGAACATGAGAGACCCATCTGCAGACATCAATAATGCAGCGTAATGGAATAATCTCCCGATCTTCACTAAAGTTATAAACTGCCTCCGGAACCCAGTTATGGTACAAAAACATCTATTCAACAATAATAGTGATGCAGTTCAGTCTTTTATCGCTCAGCCTCTCTGTTGCTGTGTGCAGCAGCCTGTGTCACTCACTCATCCCATCATGAACTGCAGTCTCATAAGGAAACTCAGCTTTTTGATATAAAGTTTTTCTTGTTCCCGAATACAAATATTTTTAAAAGTATTTGTTGTAAATAAGTATTAGTAAAAAACATGATATTTGTGCCTTTCTGAATCCCGTATTCGGGTTGGGCTCTACTCCTCGTTGGGATTCTTGTCCTTTGCTGATGTATTGTGCAGCCATGAGGAGCCTTAATAATGCAGCTGCATTATTTATCCACCATAACAGAGGTTAGTGTTCAACTCTGTCACCACTCTGGCCACATGTTGCCACACTTGTGCTTCCAGCTCTTAAATGAACTTTGTGTATGTGTCAGGTCCTGCACTCTCAAAGACTGAATGAACCAGCACTGCAGCCAAAGGTCACTGTGAGCATCACAGGGAAGGTTGAAGCCGCCCACTGCACCTGTAGTGCACCGGAGTCGCAGAGACCTGCAGCCATGTCACTGCTCTTCTGTTAAATGTAGAAGCAACAGTGCGGATCTGTGGCACAAGGCCTGTTACAGATGAACCTGCATACTGGGTTTTGCTGGGTAATGTGACCAAGATACAGCCAGTGGTTGGCCATAAGATAGACTTCTCCTCTTCAGCTGCCCAAAAAAAGGCTCTTGATCAAAACATAAACAGACCATCCGTATTGAAAGGTAAAAGGAGCCGTCCTCAAAAAAGAAAAATCCCACCTGCTACTGTGGAGGAATTGTCACTGCTATTGGATACTTTGCTGGAACACAGTAAAGCTGTGGGTTGTGGGAATGACCCATAATGTTTTATCTAGTGGTCTAGATTTATGCCTGAAGTGCACTGCCATGTAAATAATTTGCATTTACTGAATATGTACTGACTGAGTACCACTGAATAAAGAAACAAATTAAAACCACTTTATAGATCACAGTTGGAGCTAAAACTCTTCCTGTAGCCACGTGTGCTTTGCATTCTGCAGCAAAGTTCTACAGATGTGCAAAGATCTGGGCGAGCAATGAGCTGTGACATCAACATGAACTTCTGTTTCCTCCAAAAGTCCACAGCACTTCCTGTTGTTGCTCAGACGTGACTGATAACTAGAATTGAACAGAACTATTTGAAATGACTTAGCTTTAGCTGTATGCTAGCTACACTCTACAGTGACTTTCAGCTTCTTTTGCCACCAGGATGTTTCCCTCAAAGATGCTTGTAGGTGGATCTGACTGTGGCCAATCAACACCTGCGCCTTGCCGCCCTGATCAGATACCCAGCTGGGATAATGAGCTCGCCAAAGGAGAAGACTGAAAGCACTGACACGAGGAAGGAACGAGTCAGAGGACCAGTGAGTGTCAGCAGAACCACTGTTCAGGACCAGACCACAGACATCAGCCACAACTGACCGTGTACTTAGTGAAAACCTCAGACAGCAGAAAGCAGAGAAAGAGGAGGAGCAAGGAGAGCAGCCATGATGGAAGGACAGGTATGTACCACCAGCAGAGAGAGGAAGTGGCTCTGTAGATATTTATAGTCAGTCCTCATGCATATGCTGTGCATATAGTAAGTGTCTGTGATGAAGGTGTCATGTGTGCATATCTGTGGTCAGTACAGCTGATTGTGATTAATAGCTACACTACAGAGAGCCCACAGAGTTGTTGCATTGCTTGTTAGCCTTGTTTAGGGAGGGCTGGGGTTTCTTTGGAGCCCCAATTCATTAAAGTTAGTTCAGCACCAAGTGAAAAGAATCCCTGAAGACTCAGCACAGAAAGTGTGGGACAGAAGTTTGCTTTGGAGACATGGACTGAGTTAGAAAACTAGCCAACATGATTTATAACGGACAGTCATCATTAATGATGGAGAACTGAAAGTACATGAAGGCTGCGCTGTTACACTTTTTGATAGCTGGAAACTTTAACTGTCATCAGAAAACATCAAATATTCTGGATCCTCTCTGCAGTGTCTCTTCTTTCCTCTGTGACTTCCATGGATTTTAGCTCAAAAATGTTTTTAAATGGTTTGTCAGCAAACTGACCTCTGACCTCTGCAGTACTGACCTGTACAAAGAGCTGTCAGTCTCAGCTCTTCTCTCCCAGCACTGGTGGAGCAGGTGTAGTTGCTGCTGACAGCCATTGTTGGTTTTCTCAGAGACAGGCGGAGGTCTGAAGTGTTGAGAGCATCAGCTCTCATCGATGTGCGCCGCTGTAACGCTGCTTTTGTCCTCCGAGATCACCAGGTATGAAATCCGAGTACTGACAGGGCAGCAGGACAGATCTTTCCCCCTCATTCACTTCCATGAGCACAGCCAAGGCATGCTGGGAAACTGAGGACACACCAGCAGATGCAGAAATGACCTGCATGCTGCGGGTTTGTCTCCTCACAGGTGACAAATTAGCTGCAGAAACCCAAGCCAGGTGTCTGAATACTGACACATGGACTCTTCCCATCCAGAGGGAGGATTTAGTCGCACTTTATAATAACTACACAATAGTGAGCATTAGTATGTAGTTTATTAATGGAACCAGACCCAAACTGGTCCTTTTATACTTTCAGGACCTCCAAGTCTGCACTTATGTTTATTATCAGTTGGAGCCCCTCCTCATTCTTCTTCTTTGGTGCAACCCTGTAAATTTTGGGGTACCCCTTTGGCCCCTCCCCTTTTCTACAATTCCCCTGTGGGAGGGGTCGGTGTCATTTCTTTCCCAACACTGTACAACACACATATAATGTATATTTAGCCACCCTGATGTTTCTGATTGTGTTTTTAGTTCAATCATTGTCATCATTGTGTCTTTGCTAGATGCTGTAAATGTGTAGTACGTGTGTGCCACAGATGTGTTACAGGCTATGCTAGCATGAATAGATCATTCTTGCTAGCTTGGAAGTTGTGGTGGGTGGAGCTAACCCTCTTCCCTACTGTTTGCATTTGGTTGTAGGAGCTGGAGCGAGCAAGTTAATGACTTGGAGCTCTTTGTTTCTTTGACCTTTCATTGTCAGACACAACGTAGGAACACGCCGGTTACATTAAGACAGATTTAAAAGATCTGGATCAATGAGTTCAGAACATCATCAGTGACAGCAGTTTATATGTCTAAAGTATTACATCACAGACAGAGCAGTTATTTAGGAGCTGTTATGGTTGTAAATTATAGGTTCATTACTTAGAAAATGATTAATGAATATTTAGATAATAATAATGTTTCAGATGATGAACATACAGGATAATTCTGCTTCTATAAATGTTATGAAGTTTGATTTCTCTGAGGTTTCATAAATATTTATCTCTGACTGTAGTTTCTGCTAACTGAGGCACTTACTAGTCGTTATTGTTAGTTAGTGCTTTTGTCTGATCTCAACGAAGGAGACGATTATTCAGACTTTCAGGAGGTTTTAGATGAAACTGAAAGGCCCACAGAACCAAACACGTCTCAGCTGTGATCACACCAGAAACAGACACAAAGTGATCAAACACACACCAAAGCCTACACTGCCATCTAGTGACAAACACTAGTGCTGCTACACAACCAGGCTGCTTTAAAGCAGGTGATGTTTAGGTTGGAAAATAAAAAATAAGTTGATAACAAACATTTGACAAAATCTTTTGCAGCTAACATCTGGAAGTGAGCTGTTCTTTGGTGGTAATTAACACACACAACAACTACAGACACGTCTGTGACTGCGATGAACACCTGAGTGTAAGACGAGGACTGAATATGATACAGTAACAGTCAAACATGAATGTGTGTAACGGAGCATGATTATGTATTATACATATATCAGAAATATGTGACATTTAACAGTCAAATCTCTCTGAACATGAAACCAGTGTTAAACCATTTCAGTCTCAGTGTTACTGAAACATCTCCAACAGCATCACTGACACAGACAGTTGGAGCAGCTACAGTCAAATCATTGATCAGTGTTTTTATAACATGAGCTGCTGTTGCTGCACTAGTGCTGCTGCTCTCTTTCTCTTATTGTAGGTCTTTAGCTAACAACATCAAGTGTCTTCATGTGACTGTTGTCTAATGTTCAAATGTAGATAACACCACCTGCACCACCCTGTTCCACAGCATAGCCCTCTCATGTAGGCTTGGCTGCAGCACATATTAGCAGCTGCAGTGACATCAGCTTTCTGTGCAGAACTAGACAGGAGATCCGCTCCATAGTGTCATCACATCTACAGACTGTTACATATTCTCACCTGGTAATAAGAAGCTGCTCACAGCTCCAAGATTAACAGACTGAAGGAAATGCAAATGAAAGTTACAGGAAACTGAAATCTTGGAAACACAACATGAAACAGCTGGAAATATGTTCATGTTGCATAAAACATGTGTTGCATTACAGATATTTATATGATCCATATTTAAGGTGGATGGGCTCATCCAGCCACTCTCACACCATCATATCACCATCCTGGGTTAGTGTCTTGGTCTCAGGTCACAACATCAGCACAGTCTTGGCTTGGCTGAGGTAGCTGAGTGGTTCTTGTTGTCCCTGACAGCTGCAGGCACAGTGCCATCAGCCATGCAGCAGCACAATGACTGCTCACAGTCAGTGTGGCTCAGTCTACTGTAAACATTGTCCTAAAGTGGTGGCAAAGTGGCTGCAAGCTGGCTGTACATGCACTGTGTCCAGTACTCCCAGTACGTGCACCTGCAGATGATATCCACAAAGCTCTGAGTGTCACAGAGTGGGCCTGTGCTCAGGTCACTCTGCCTCATTGAATTCTACTTACAGAGTTTTACAAGTGTGAGTAAAGTTATATATACAAGTTGGTGGCTGATAAGTTCTTGTAGTGACCCCTGACCCCGTGGTTCTTATTGGTTAATAGTAGCTTAGAGCATCTGCACCAATCATAAAGCACCAAGTTTGGAGCTCGTGGGTCTCTGCAAGTAAGTCCCTGTAATGTTGGCCAAGCCTGATATACTAGAAACATCTGTCATTACCAGCAGATGAAGCTGCCCTTAAAGCAGGATCTCACTTTAAACCTGAAGAAAGAATTTGCTATTAGCATACTATGGTTATATGTCTCTCTCTCCTGTCTCTCACCTGTCTGCCTGGGCGGAGCTCAGCTGGGCTCCGCCCTTGGCCCACGCACCTGCCGTGAATCTACCTGATGACCTGGACTCCTGGGCTATTTAAGCTGAGGCTCAGAGGCTTCTTCGCTGGGTGGTGGACTTACTCTCGTCAGTACAGCCCCGATAAACCCCGTTTGTTGTGTGATTACTCTGTTTATGCTCACTGCAGTTCTCTTGTGCTCAGGTTCTCGCACTCGTCCGTGACCCCGATCTGTTTCCCTGGTGGCGTGGAGTGGAGTGAGAGTGAGTGTGCTGGAAACAAATACGAGAGGAGCGAGTGTTGGACTTTGTCCCTTTTCCCCTGGACCATTGCACATCCTGGGGCCTGTTCTTCGTACCTCGCTTACTACATCCAAGATCAAATGACACATCCAAGATCAAATCATCGCGCTAACTTTGAGCTCGCTAATCCGGTTCTCCGAACACACCTGTTGTTGACGATTAGTACAGCTGGATGAAGTAATCTGAGATCACTGGGTGGCTTAAAAGGGGCTACGCATCGATAGTAGAAACATTGATCGGCAACCCTCTGATTGGTCGGCGAAGATGTCGAAGGAGCGCACTCAGTATTTTACGGCAGCAGAGCAAGAACTCTTGATTGAGGGATATCAGGAGTTTCAGAGTTTAATTAAAACGCAGGAGAACACTGCAAAGGCTGCAAAAGCAAGGAGAGAGGGCTGGCAGAAAGTTGCTGACAAATTACACTCGTAAGTGATCCATGATATTACATTATATCATGTGATATTATATTATACCACATTATATTATATTACATCATATCCTCTTCCACATTAGAGCCACAACAGGACCCACTAGAACATGGGAACAAGTAAAAGTGAAATATAAGAATATTCCACAGAATGGTAATATTTATCACTTATATTGCTTTTAGTCTATGACAAGAGACCCTGAAATAATCTGTTTGTTTATAACAGCAACCAAGAAAAGGGCAGAGCAAATAAAGACAGGTGGTGGTCCTGCACCCCCTCGTCACACCCCTTTTTGTACTGTGACATTTATTGACATTGTGGGTTTTTTTGTGTGTAGTTTGACATAACACTCCATCACTTTTACCTGTTCCCATGCAAGGGGTGACTGAAGCATTCACAGTAAGTCGGGAGTAAGTATATACAGTACAGTAAGTATATATATATATATATATATATATAGAGAGAGAGAGAGAGAGAGAGAGAGAGAGAGAGGGAGAGAGAGAGAGAGAGAGAGAAAGTAAATAATACCCTCACGGGAGAATCGATATCTCTCTATGAGCACACCGTCGCGCCGAGCTAAAGGATCCCGTCTATCCCGCAATATACGCTAAATTCTGTAAACTCTCCTTATCAATCTTGCACCTTCCTTGCTCGCGTACAAACGGACAGGACATGGCTGCGACAGACTTCCCAAATCCACCTTCGCTTTTTTAGCCGTGGTCTCTCATCTTGATTGCACGTAGTAATTTACTATTACTACTCTAAAATATGAATTACATCTGACATGATCTACTACATGTAATAGAATGATTAATAGTACATTTCCCTTTTTTTCGGAAATGACCTGTATGTATCTGTATGAAATCAATAAAAGAATCAAATGCTGCATTATCTTTAGTTACATTGATAATATTTATTTATGGTAAAACAGTGGCGAAATATCGCTCTTGCTTTCATATAACTGCAGCGGACATACCTGAGTGGCCGCGATCTAATCCTGTTTACATAAAGTAAACCTGCTCCCGAGCAGGCTTACTCTTACGGATCTGTTGCTATGACAGCAAGTCCCAGATGAGCTTCGGAGAACCGAATGATCCAAGATCACGCCAAATCGTCAACATTCAAATCCGGCTAACTTACTTAGCGAGGTACGAAGAACAGGCCCCAGGGGCCTGTACACGTGGGGTTTGTAAATAAATGTACGACTGCTGTTCTAGTTCAGCTGCTCTGCTGACAGCTGCAGTTATTATATGACATTTTATTATTGTATTATCCATCCATTCACCTCTACTGTTCTTGCATTACATCACACAGTCAGCATAAATATGTTTTTTAATGAATGATGAAAGTGGGATGAATTTAATGAGCCCTTGTTGAGAGAGGTGGGACAGAGAGAGACAGAAGTCCCCCCCTCACCTCTTTTTGCCTCTGAGAGAAATAAAAAGGTTTTAACATTTAGGCTGTTGTGTTTACAATGATATGAAGTGCTGTTAGTAAATCATCTTCATTCTGAATCAGAAGTTTAATGAATATGTTGAATGAGAATAATTGCCATGATTTAAATGTGTAGATGTTGTGTGTGTAGACTCAGCTTTGAGAGATTAGTGTGTGTGTGGCTGCAGGAATGTTGGAAGATAAGAAATGTGCCAGAACTGCATCCTGATAAAAGACAGGATATTAAGAGTTAACAATAGAGTCATAATTCATATGTGATTGTGCTGATAGTTAATCCTGCTTAACTGACTGAAACTGTTTAGAATACAATCAGGTATAAGTTTAACCAAAGCAACGAATAAGAAAATCTGATAATAACTCTGTAGGCCCCACACTGAGAGTCTGTGTGGAAAGGATGGAGGAGCCACTAATCTAACATTAACATGGAAATCAAATCAATTATACTGAATATATTTGTTTCTGGGAAGAAAGTTTTCCTGTGTGTTTGAATCAAAAAGACATTATGTGGATGTTGATGTGAAAATGAGCTGATGGTGAATCTAACTGAAGATGAACTGCATGGGTTGATGCTTCATAAAGTGAAGTATATTCATATGCAGCCAAATGTTCATAATGGAATTTTCTATGTTAAGAAGAAAAGAAGAAAATGAAATGAAGCGATTTTGAAGCTAAAAGTCAGACACAGAGAGGATGAACGTTTATGGTTAGTTGCTCGAGTTCTTGCGATGAGCAGAGACGTCATCTGAAGACTCGTCCCGTGAGTCCACAGTTTGACACAAATTCATAGAAATTCTATCAGGATAAGATAGAAGATCTTTATTGTCACTGTTACCAGAACAATGAGGAGTTTGGCATCTCTCCATTGGCAGCTTGTATCTGTTTACATTCAGATTCTTAGGATAATAGAAGAAGATAAATAAAGATAAGAACAAGTTTCAGAGGTACCTACACAGGGAATGTGTGTAATGCACAATAAATGAAGTAAACAAAAGGATCTGCACAAGTTCTATACAGAAACAAATCTATAGATATATCTGCAGGTGTAAAGAGGAGGATCAGGTCAGTATAAGGTGCTCTGTGATTGGTGGGATTGCACATTGAGTAAGCGGTAGGAATGCTGGTTGCTGCTGTAAAAGAATACAGTTCTATAAATAGAGGCAGGAATTCTACTGTAATGAATACTGGTTAGAAATAAATATAGTGCAAGTGTCCATGAGTGTTAACAGCACAGTTAACCTTCAATCAGGGTGGAGGTAGAAACTTCTACTGAGTCTGTTTGTCTTTGTTGGACCTGTAGAGTTTACCAGAGGGAAGGTGGGAAAGTGAGTGTCCAGGGTGGAGGGGTCCTTGATGATGATGCTGGCTTCCTGCTGAAGGCTGCCAGTATAGATGTCTCTGAGGGGGGTTAGTGAAGTGCCGATTGGCCGCTCTGCTGCCCTCACCACACGCTGCAGATTCCTCTTGTCCTCCACAGTGCAGCAGTTGAAGCAGAGGGTGCAGCAGGAGGTCAGAAGGCTCTCGATGGTGGAGCAGTAGAAATTAATTAGCAGGCTTTGGGGCTTGACATTGCTTCCTGAGGAAGTGCAGCCTTTGTTGTGCTTTCCCTACCTGGTGGGAGATGTTTGTGGACCAGGTAAGGTCGGCCGAGATGTGGACTCTGAGGAACTTGAAGCTCTCCACCCTTTCTACCTCCTCCATCAATGTAGAGGGTGGAGTGCTCAGATGGCTTTGTTCTGCTGAAGTCGATCATCATGTCCTTGGTCTTGGCTGTGTTCAGATGCAGGTTGTTGTCGTCACACCATTGCTTCAGATGCTGAACCTCCTCTCTGTAGCTGAATCATCGTTGTTGTCCATCAGTCCTATGATGGTGGTGTCATCAGCACATTTATAATGGTGTTACTGGTGTGGAGAACAGTCATGGGTGAAAAGTGAGTATAAGAGGGGACTGAGGACACATGTTCAGAGTGAGGGTGGAGGAGGTGTGGCTCCCATCCTGACGTTCTGGGGTGTGTTGCTCAGGAAGTCCAGTATCCAGCTGCACAGTGAGCTGCTGAGTCCTAAGTTGCTGAGTTTATGAACCAGTTTGTGGGCTTGAACTGTGTTGAAGGTAAAGTCCACAAACAGCATTCTCACGTACGTGTTTCCTACTGTCCAGGTGTGTGAGGGTTGTGTGAAGAGCTGTAATGATGGCGTCCTCTGTCCACCTGTTTGCCTTCTACAGACTGTAGCAGTGAGAGGTTGAAGATGGTGGTGAAACCTCTGCTAGTTGGTCTGCACATGCCTTAATCACTCCACCGGCTGCACCGTCAGCACCAGCTGCTTTCCTCGCATAGACTCTGTCAGTGTGGCTCTGACCTGATGCTGCTCCAGCTGGATGGGGGCGTCGTCCCTCTCTGTAACGCAGGATAGGTGTTGGTGTCACTGTTTTGTTGGTCAAAGCGGGCGAAGAACTGCTTCATGGTGTCAGGTGAGGTGATGTGCGGGAGTTTGTTTGTGTGCGATTGTCCTTGTAGCCAGTGAGTGTCTTGATCCCTGCCACATGTTTCTGGAGTGGTTTGTGTTAAAGTGTTCCTCGATGCGCTGTTTGAATCTGCGTTTGGATTCTTTGATGCCTTTAGATCAGACGCCTCTTTGTAGGTTTGTTGGTCTCCTGATCTGAAGGCGCTGCTCTCAGTAGAGCTTGCACCTCACTGTTGAGCCATGGCTTCTGCTTTGGGAACACTTTGTCTTTGTTGTTGTTACACTCTCAGTGCAGATGTATGAGAGGACAGCAGATGTGTGGCCCTCCAAGTCTGTTCCTTCTGTGAATACACTCCAGACCATATTGTCCAAACAGTCCTGCAGGGCTGTGGTGGATCCACAGTCTAGTGTGGACTGTGTTACTTCTGGGTCTTAGAGACAAGGTTTGGATTTCTGAGGATGTTTCTGGGGGATCTAGTTTTGGTTAAATTATAGTTCTGCATTCTTCATCATCATTTCACTTATTTCTTGGTGTTCACATCTCATTTATTTCCCTTTTCTTATACAACTGTTAGTTCATGCTGGTTTAAATGAGTCCTAAACTTCATTGTATGTGACATTAAACATCTTAAATGTAACTTTCTGTAGCAAAGAAAGCTGCAGGAGCCCAGGTTTCATCTTCACACACATCAGGAGCAGCTGCTCCATCACAAACACCACAGAAGAAGAACAACACTGGATCAGATTTAGCATAGCATAACAAAGAGGCAAATAATGTTCTGTACATGCAAATTATGTGCTTGTAAACGCATGAGGGGGCGTCATAATACCCTGATGTTATAAAAGCAATCGGAAGTGTATTTTTGGTTGGGGATTTACAACTGATGGTTTCCAGTTTACATCTCCCCACGCTGCGTGTATTCATTAAAATCAATTGTTTGATTGACCTTTTCTGGACCATGATTGTTTTACTCTCGTCCTCAATTTCGGACCCTTAACATTTGGTGCATTGGCCGGTGGTTGAGGGGGAGAGAGATACTTGGAGATTGAGACCGAGAGGGTCCGAGGTGATCGAACGAGCAGACACGAGTCAGTGGTCGAAGTGAGTGGACATAAGCCGGCTTATTGAAAGGTAAGGCACTACCTGTTGAATTATTTCCAAACAGTGCTGAATTGGTTCTGACAAAATTAAAAGTCTACTCACTGAAATTACTGCTAAATGTCTGTTTTGATTTTGGTGAAAATCTCATGAGAATTGAAGTTGAAGTAATGATAATGGAACGTTAAGTAACAGTACTGATTAAAGGAAAAGCAGTTGGACTGTTAAAGAGAATTTAGAATAATAGGTAATTGGGCGTTTTGGGGTTTACACTTCCAATTGGTTATAAGGTTGGACCTGCGTCGGTCATACACTTGTTCTGAGGTGTTGATTGTTGTTTCAAAGTATTACAAATTTCTGTAGAACGGCAGTTGGACTGCTAAGAAGCGCATTTTCTCGGAGTTAACGCTCCGTCCTGGATGACGACGGTTATCCTTGACCTATCGTGAATAGGGTTAGTACGGTTGGTGACCGGGGAGGACTTGGGAATCTCCAAAATAACTAGTGGTTGGACCACTTGACCGTTTGGAACGGTATTTGCGCTTTTTTGGGTAGTAAAGCTTGGAGCTTGGGCGTTGGACGCTTTTAAATTGAGTTAGGGATTTTAGAGATTAGACCAGAGACAGGTTGGACCTGATACTGGGTAATTGACAATAAAAAACTTGGAGTTTGTCCCTTGGAGGGTTAACTTAAGATTGTCTAAATTGTCTAGGTTTTAACAGGCCTAATACTGCAGTTGTAATTATAAAGACGTCTGTGTGAATATATTAAGAGACTTGTCTGAGTCTGTGAGTCAGGCTGGTATTATTTTTAGACTGTGTGTGTGTGTGTGAAAATGCAAATAAGGCAGCTGCAAGGTCTCTAGACTTTTAGGAAGTTTAGATAGAGACTGTGACACCTTGCTGAATGGCTGTGTTTAAGACACTGGTTTTGTTTATTACAATATTGTAAGTAAAGTTTTTATTTCTTGCCATGACTGTATGACTGTTTGCTGGGTTTTGAGATAGGATACATAAAATGTTGATACTTATGACCGTTATTTGGGGTCTGAAGACTGAAATTGACTTTGAACTAATTTCATTAATAAAGATGTCTGTGAGTGATGTCTCTTGTGGTGTGTTCAAGTAAGATGTTCTAGGATTTTTAGATGGGTTTCGTTTCAGTTTGAGATAATATACACAGTTACATTTGGGGTTTCTAATGCATTGTTGACTTTGAGTGATACATATAGGTGTAAGTTGTTTGATGTTTGTTGGGCAAAGGAGAACTTTAGAAGACTGTGAGTGGTTTTTCCTTTAGTCCGATGATATATAAGTAGTTAGATTTGACAGACTTGTTTACATTTTGGCTTTATGTTAATATAGGTTGCAACGGGCACAGAGGAAACACAGTACAACATCTTAAGGGTTTAAAATAATAAATAAATGAATGAAGTTTCTTAAGGGTTTTTGTGTGTGTTTTTAGGGATAGTTTTTTGTGGGTTTTTAGGGGGAGTGTGTGTTGGTGGTGTTTGTGTGTGTCAAACGGGAGATAACATGTAAACAGAGGAATTAGAGACTAGAATGTCCTAGAAGGCAATAAAATGCAAATTAAGAAGCTGTGAACTGCTTAAACCACAGTTGGTTTCACAAGTACTGCTGCAAACAGTGTTGAATGCGTGTGTTTAAGACACCATTTATGTTTATTAGAGGGTTATAAATGAAGTTTTGAGTTGCTGTAGTGGATGTATAGTAAGTGACTGAATTCTGATAGATGTATATATTCTGAGCCATGAATGGTGGTGTGTTTTATTTTTCAGTTATGTGTGTGTGGTGAGAAGTTGTGTGTGAGACGATGAGAGGTTTCAGTCTTCTTTTTTCTTTTTTTGACTTGCTCTTTCTGATCATGGAAGGCATGTCCAAGATACTCGTATGAAAGCGTATTTTGAGTGATTTTAACTGTGTGAATGCTGTCAGTATTTGATTTGAATGTCTCTGAATGATTTGTCTGAGTGAGTGAAAAAGGGAGAAGTTTGAGAGAAAAGGCAGTGTGTGTGAGATGATTATGAAAGTATTGTGCGAATGATGTGACAAAAACTGACAAAAATGCAAAAACTTAGTATATTTAAAAGTGTGTGTGTGAGAAGAGGGTGTATTGTTTTTAGACCAAGACTTAGTAAAACTAAAAGAGGGTTTGTAGACTGTAAATATGAAAAAACAAGTGTTTGATTAATTTGTAGAAACAGGAAAGAGAAACAGGAAATACTGTGCTCCTGTGTGTGTAAGAGGAAGGTGTGTGTGTGACTGATGATGTCAGGGGAGCACCCAGAGAAATAGACAGAGTTAAATTCTAAGAAGATGAAGCAAATCGAGGTTTTAAGATAAAAAAATGAATATAATACTAATTGTATGCTCTAGTGTGTCAATACAGGTGGGCGTCTCTCAACGTTGGAACCTTGAGTTCAGCAGCAGAAAAGTAGATTAAAAGAATTGGGAGAATAAGCCAGTTTTTGGCTCGAAATTGTGCGGCTGGATCTCTCACTTTGTCCCTGAAGCGGAGAAGAAGTTCAAAGGACAGTTAATCGCCTGATGAAGACCGATAGAACATCGTGGACTTGAATACAGCAGGCAAACGACAGTGCCACTGATCCATTAACACTGATGACGACTGACGACCAGCAGCAGCATGTAAGAGTAATGCAAGATGTACTGTGAAAATACAGGCTGGGCAGTTGAACAGTGGGATAAAGAATTGTGGAAGAGCACTGGACATTGAGTGATATTTTGCCATGCTGGGACTTAATCTGAAAGAAAGACTGTAAAGAAACAGAGAAGAAGACAGCAGCTGAGTTGAGACTGTGTTTGCTGGAGCTTTGAAGCACGAACAGGACATTGTGCAGAGAGGACCAGTGAGAGATGAAGCTGGACGAGTTTGACTGCGAGAATATAGGATATAATTGGATTAAAAATTGAAACCTGAACTCATGAATTGTTTAGGGATGTCCACCATAGCATAACAAAGAGGTAAACATTAGAAAAGGTAAGAATAATGAAAGAAATAATTGTCATTACCTTAATGAATAGAAAACACACATACAAATTGTTACATGTGAGATATTTTTGAAATGAATCAGAAGTGAGATAGTTTGAATCTAAAGCTCAGTGGTGAAATGCATAAATTAAATATGAACATATAGGATGCAATGAAGAAACAGCTTACACGTAGTGTACATTAACATGAATACATAGAAATGCAATGAGAAACTCAATGAATTAATTTAATGAAGAAGCAGTTTACACTCAATTAACGTAAAATGCAAGGAAGAACACGCTTACATGCATGGCATAATTGGTATTTCTGACTAGAGAGAGAGAAATGGGTCATTTAAGTACTTGTGGTAATAATGAAAATGTCTTAGTTTTGTTATTTTCAGGGGTAAAGCAGAACTGTACCAACTCTCCACAGCAGCAGTCGGAAGAAAGTTAGAAGTTAACATCACTGGATAAGTTAAGGCAAGTTTCTGGTTGAATTGTTCACAGAATCATGTGTCCATGAACCTGGAAAACAGGCCCTAGCTCCTGGCTGAAGACTAGGAGTGCTTTATTTAAGGTGGGAAATCAAAACAGAGGGTTAGTAATTTGGGGAAAAAGAAAACTGACTGCTTAACTGGAGAATTGGAAAGGTGTCTGACAGATTGCGAAGCCATAGATGCAAAATACCACACACAAACAGAAAATGTATTAACCGTACAAAGACAAGCTCATGAAGCTTGTCTAATCAAAGCTTAATGCATAGAGATATTGATTTAAAACCTGGCTAAGAACATAAGCATATGCAATGAAGATCTGCTTGCTGCTTGTATGAGTGAGAGAATGGTGTGAATGGTTAATAAAATTGATGGAAAGATTTAAAATAGATGGAAAAACACAAGAAAACTATTAAAGCAGTTTTTAAAAGGGTGACTTAGGAGTGCTCTTGCACTGATTGATCAAAGTAAGTGATTAGTATAGAAAGAAAATGAAAATAATTGAATAATATGATAAGTTTAAACATGTATTTCTCTTGTCAAGTTGGCTGTTGAGCTGTGAGTCACTATGCAAATTAGCTCGAGTGAGTGACGACAGAGGAGCTTGCTGTGTGTGTGTGATTGAGGCCTTGAGGAAAGGAAGCAAAGTAGACTGTTCAGAGGTGTAGATTTGGACAGGAAATTTATAATTTAGTGTTGACACATTGTTATAACGTGTTTATATTTTAGGCTGAATCTAAGTATGGTGAAGATACATTGTTGTAAAGGGACCATTGTTGTGTGTAAAACGGTGCAGTTTGGACAAGGTTTTCAGTGGGCAGAATGGGTGAAATTTAAGATTGTTTGAAATTTTGTGGGGCTGTTGTTTTCATTTTAATAGAGGGAGTTTTGATAAACATGGACATGTCTAAAAGGGCCCATAGTTTTTATAACAGTGCACTTAGAAAAAAAAACCTGTCAGGTGATTTTGTTTTGTACTTTGATGAGCTAACAATCAGCTCTCTTTTTTCATTTTTGCTCTAAGCAGGCCTGGAAGAGAGTGAACTGACGGCGCGGACAAATTACCAAGTAAGGATTGCAACGAGTCAATCCAGTCAAAAGTATAGAGAACTATTTTCCTAAAAAGGAAAAACGAAATAAAACAAATGATTGAGCTCATTTTGCTGATGTGGAGCATCTGATGACGTGCGCGGAAGGCTGCAGATCAGCAAAAAATATCATGTGTGAATGCATGTGAGTGAATGTGAATGACTGGACGAAGGTGGGAACGAGTAAATGTGGACAGACAATTTACCATGTGAGGAAAAGAAAGGGGATGCTTTGTTTTGCTTTTGCCATGAGTAGGACAAGTGGAAGATTTAATTCTGGGGATGCTGATGTTTGCTTGGAGGGAATTTTTGTTTTATTTACTGGGGTTGGATTATGTTATTACATTATAAAATGCTAAATGCTAAAAGGGAAACATTTTTTGATATAGCTCATGTTACCATTAACTGAAGAAACACATGATTGATAACTGTTCTGTTTTAAGTTTTCTTTGTTGTAACACAGATTGGATCATAAATGGGGAGAGTTGAGTATGAAATGTAAAGTATAGGTTTTGTTTCCAGGAAATTCCAAGGATCCAGATTTTTGCATGGAGCAAGGACTTTGAGAAGATTTGACATGATGATTAAATTGATTTTATTCCTTAACCACAGGTTTTCAGGGCCGGAGCAGATCCACCGGAGAGGAGGATTGCTGAGCTGTTCTGAGAGATGATATGACTAACCTTTTTCCTTTAATTTCTTAAGCCCGGGTGATGCATTTTGAGTTTTTGAGTTTTTATTTATTTGGACACATCTGGTGTGTCCAAATATAAAGGGGGAATTTAAGAGGTAATTTGAAATGGGTTCTAGGATCATTATATGACTTTTGGGGTTTTTGATAATTTAGATATGGTAAAATTGAGGCAGAAATTGTTATTTTTAAATAAAGTTATTTTTAAAGTAAAATGAAGTGAATCCTGTTTAGAAGATAAAATGCCGGTGTTCATGAGAAGCTGTACACCAAATTTAAAGGGAAATTGTGGGACATTTTTGAATAAAAGATATGCTTTGGGGAAAACTAGTGAAGATTTTAGGAGTAGAAAATGTTTGATTTCTTTTTATTTCTAGAATAAGTGGTTATAATGCAGGCTTACACATACAGATATTACATAGAGTTATTTTATAGGGCAAAGGTGGAACACATGGTGCTTTGTTTCTGCTTAGCAACTAGTGAGGCAGACGGGGTTAAAGATAAGTATGTAATAAGTGAACAGGAAACATGTGAGGGTGAGACGGGTGAAACAAAATGTTGTAAATAATGGAAACTTGTGTAACTGGCATTAACAGTAACTTTTGCATGTTAGGTATATGCTTGAAGCAAAAAGAGGTGTAAATCCTGATAGAAATTTTGAAGCGTGCTTTCTACCGGAGAGTTAGGCTGACATGGGGATGGTGTATATTTTACCCGGGGTGTGTTTAATAAAACTAAAAGTATTGCTCACACACATAAAGAGTATTGAGATTAAGTAAAGTTAATAAAAAGGATAAAGCCCAGAACATGATATTGTGAACCAAGTTTGAATAATTAAAGGAACATTGGATGAACACAATAGATTAGTGAGGTGTAGCAGAGAGAGGCTTTTTGTTTTCTATCTTTTACAGGAGAAGATTTCAGGACCACAGTGACTTAGGGGGGCGAGAATCCTGGAAGCCCCAGACCGAACGGAACCAACCAGAGAAAGGAGAAAAACAGAGCTCAAATACACCGAGTTGTTTATATTACAAAAAAGGTCAAAAGCTTGTTAGACGTAGGTTATAATGGAAGCATAAAAGGGATGAGAGGAAATTTACATAACATAGAAATCCTGCAACAATTCGTAAATTGCCCAAACACAGTGTTCAGACCGGATATGCGCTACCCGTTAAAGGGGGCGAAGAAATCAGGCCTAAGTTTGACAAATGAAATGGGTTAACTCGATAGAGGATGTTTCCAAAGGTTGAGAAAATAATGTAGGACCTTTTACCAGGAGAAAGCTAATTGTATCTTTTACATTTTACAGTGTGCACTGAGGGAAGTCAGGAATAGTTTAAACTAGGATTGAAAAAATTAAACTAGGTGAAAGAAGGGGGTGTAGCAAGTAGATTTAGGGCAGCTCACAGCCTGGCGTAAACGCAAGGTGCCGTCACACAGCTTAAGTTATTTGTTTGATTTATTTTTATGAACTTAGAACCCATAGAGTGGGGCAGGGAGTGATACAACATAAGGTGTGGTGACATTCCTTGTCGGAATGTCAGAAGAAATGTGGGGATTCAGAAATTCTTTTATTCCTATTATATAATCTGCATTATTATGATTGCATTAAGAACATGTTTTACAGCATTGTTTATCAGTAATATTGTTTACAGGGTTCATATGGCATTGAATATGTTTGTCATCACATTCATTCTATTCACAGGTTTAGTTCATTTTATACACATTGCATATCTGTGCTTGTTTAGAGTTGATGTTCTATCCAAGAGGGTTTTAAGCTTCACTGGTGAGAGTATCCAGGTGATACATGTTGAGGGAAGATGGGAACATAGCAGGTTAATTGCATGCATGCTTACAATACACATAAATCTAGTAGCAGGCCTGAGCGAGGGCCCAAGTGTCTTCTGCTTCTTATTTGAGACCTGCGCGAATTCAGTTTACTTAGTGATTGGTGACGAGGGTCCATTCCACTAGATTTCCACTAGAGAGGGACCCAGGAAAGGAGCAGAGACCACTTAAGCATGAAGTGTTTTCAACTGGGAGCTGGCGTTTTATTACTGGACCACCTAGATGACATGAGGTTATTGTCTGATTTGCTGAGTCAGGGGACGGTTAGAGAGGGTCAGAGCGAAGGTAGTGGACCTGGGAATGGTGTAGTGACGTCTTTGGAAGACGTCAAGAGAGGGAATTGTGGAATTACAGGGATTATTTTACATAACCATCATCTTATCATTGCAGTAATTATCATTTCATCAAAGTGTTTATTGAAGTTGCTGGCATTATGTTATAATTTATATTATAGGGGTTATCATAATCAAATATTAACATGTTTATTACAGGTGCAGTTATAACTACTTTAAAATGATTGAGTTAAATATATATGTATCATAACTCATATGCTGAGTATATTGTTACAGTAAAAAGTAGCTGAGCAAAGGCCTGAATGTATTCAGCTTCTTGTTGCATTTGAGTTTGCTTAGTTACAGGTGACGTAAGGATGTCCAGTCCATGGTGACCTCAAAGGCCTTAGATCATCACCATATTCTTAAGAGGATGCCAGAAAGAGGAACCTCTGTGTTTGCATTTAATTCTTAAAATACATGAATGTTCTGTACATGCAAATTATGTGCTTGTAAACGCAAGAAGGGGCGTTACAATACCCTGATGTTATAAAAGCAATCTAGAGTGTATTTTGGCCAGAGATGTACAACTGCTTTGCAGTTTGCACCTCTCCACGCTGCGTGCATTCATTAAAATCAATTGTTTGAACGGCCTTTTCTGGACTATCATTGTTTTACTCTCGTCCTCAATTTCGAACCCGTAACATTAGTCAAAGTGTGTGCTTGAAATCATTCAGTGTTTCATAATCTGTTCAGAGCTGAAGAAGGTTCAGAATGTAGAAGTTTAGAAAATGGAAATTTTGAAGCCAACAGGGAGCAGCTTCAAACAAACATAACAAGAGAAAAAACTCTGAGTGTTTCACATTAAAGTCATATATTTATCATAAACATATGAAAAATTGTCAAGTTTTACTGTGTGAAATCAAATAACGTAAACAACAAGCATCAGAGTCCAAAGCAAAAAAAGCTGCCAGTTAAGCAGGCCAACAGTGGGAGTGTGGTGAAGGCTCTACACTAAAGCTGCACAAAAAAGCTGAAGTTTGAAGCTGAAACTGTAACGCTGTGAGTGGAAGAGCTCCAGCATCTGTCATGTTAGAGGAAACTTTCTCATTTCCACACTGATAAAAGCATCATGCTTTGATTTCATGCTGCTTTTATTGAGTCACACTGTGCTTGGCTTCTTCCATTGAACCCTCTGCACAGAGTTTCAGTTTCCTCTTCTTGTCCTAAAGTGCAGAACAACAAGGTTTCAAACAGCTTCATTCCAGCAGCATCAGCCACAGAAATGCAGAGAGAATTATTTTGATCTCCTGTTTGTGTTGTATGATGCTGTGTTTGCATAGCTGGTGTCTGTGTTGCTTTGTGAGGATGGATCACTCATCAACTGTAGCTCCAGATAAACAAGCTGGACCTGAACCTGGTAGCTTCTCTTAAAAGACACTTGTGACGGGAACGTGTGAGAAGTTTTGTGCAGACAAGTGTGGATTTAGAGTCTGGGACGGGTTCTCCACAGTCTTTGTGTAGATCCACATTCTGCATACTGCCTGTGAGAAGCTGGAGACATTTGTCCTCCAAATCCACTGAGCAGCTGCTCGTGGTGGTATTAGCTTCATGTGTGCGTGTTAGCATTAAGCCTCGGTCACACTCTGCTATGGACACGGTCACAGCTGAACGCCTGATGGCAGAGTCGTCCTTCCTGTTAAACTTCTTTGAGGTGAGCTTGAAGCTGCTGCTTGGGGCACATGCACAGCTGGTTACTGTACTGGAAATATTCTGCAGACGAGTAAGAGCGATACGTGCTTTCACGTCAAAAAGTTGTCACAAGTCTCCAAAAACACCAGAAAAAGTTGCCAGATTTGTTGCAAGTCGCTTTTTAGAAAAAAAAAAAAAAAGCCTCTAAGGGGGTCTGGAGACTCGCTAAATATAGTGACAAAATCACTACGTTGGCAACACTAAGTGTGGATGATGCAATGCTGTGTGCGCTTCAATGCTGCTTGGTTGGAAAGTGGGCGGGAACAGGGAAGAGAGCGACAGCAGCATTCAGCAAAAACATGGAGGATCAAAGAAGAAGAGCATGAGAAGCTCAGATGGAGGCTGAAGTGGACACTTTTCATTGTTTTAACGCTTGGTTTCACTTCAGCTTTGCCAACAAAAGCACAAGCAGAGCAGCCCACTGACTGCATGGCTGTGATAGTGCCTCCTGGTGACTGTAAACCGCTACAACATGTAGACGCTGTCTGCTGCTCATTTCTTTGCCACCATCACAGGAGCTCTTTATTCTGTTCTTCAATCTCATTGGTTGTTTTTCTGCTTGTTTTTACAACAGTAGTTGTGTAGTCACAGAGCGTCACATGGCGTGACAGAAGCTAATTGGTCAGCTGCAGTGATGGTGGTGGAGCAGCATTAATGATGATGCTGTAGAACAACAGGAACACGGAAATATCAGACTGTTAGTGGGTTTAGTCATTCCTGCTGCACTGTTTGTCCTTCTTATTGAAGTGACCTGCTGAGAGCTCACACTGTTCTCTATAGAAATGATGTCAGTCTGACTCGTCACATGTTTGGAGGCATGTTTGATGTTTGCTCTTCTGGAAACTCTCAGTATCAAACATGGAATATGCAAAGTAATGGAGACACGCGTCAGTCTGTATGGACCCGTTTCTGTAGCTGCCACCATGATTCTACATGTTTGTACATCAGCTTATGAAATCCTGTCTGCTTTTAAAGTCTTCATTTATTACTCTATAGCTGCTTCACTGTCTCCTCCATGGAGCTAAACTTCTGCTGGCTGCTCAGATTGGCAGGCTGCTCAGCACCCTGTGGAGGGCCACGTGTGTGCCGCCGGCCATACATTGAGTATCACTGTTTGAAATGTGATCAATGCTCTGCGACAGTCAATGGACTAAACCAGAGAAGAAGAAAACAGACTTTACCATGAAGATCCTCAGTGTGGATCAGTAGAATATAAGCCTTAATTTAGTGTCAGCACAACATCATATTCATCTCAGCACAACTAAAACATGGTGACTGACCTCAGAGTTTCAAGTCCACATCCTGGACTCTTCAGAAAACCACACAGCTGCTTCACTCCTGAATCCTGCAGGTTGTTCCATCTCAGGTCCAGCTCTCTCAGATGGGAGGGGTTGGATTTCAGCGCTGCTGCCAGATAATCACAGCTGATTTTTGACAAGTCACAGCCCTTCAATCTGTATAATGAATGAAAGATGTAGGTTTATTAGACAAAGTATGTTCTTGAAATCATTCCGTGTTTCATAATCTGTTCAGAGCTGAAAAAGGTCCAGAATGTAGAAGTTTAGAAAATGGAAACTCTAAACAGCTTAAGCCAACAGGAAGCAGCTTCAAACAAACATAACAAGAGAAAAAAACTCTGAATGTTTCACATTAAAGTTGTGCATTTATCATATGGTTTTCAAGTTTTACTGTGTGAAATAAAAAAAAAAATAAAAAAAAGTTGAACAAGGAACATCAGAGTCCAGCAAAAAAAAACAAAACCTGACAGTTCAGGAGGCCAACAGTGGGACTGTGGTGAACTAAAGCTACACAAAACAGCTAAAGTTTGAAGCTGAAACTGTAAAGCGGTGAGTGGAAGAGCTCCAGCGAGGAAACTTTCTTATTTCCACACTGATTCAATTCAATTCAATTTTATTCATATAGTGCCAAATCACAACAAGTCGCCTCAAGGCACTGATGAAAGCATCATGCTTTGATTTCATGCTGCTTTTATTGAGTCACACTGTGAAACTGTGCTGAGCCACAGCTGAACCAGCATCCCTGTACAGCAGACACTTAGGCTACGTCCACACGTACACGGGTATTTTTGAAAACGGAGATTTTCCGTTTTAGTTTTAAAAAATAATCCCGTCCACATGTAAACGCAAAAATTAAGGAAAACGCTGCTAGGAACATGCCAAAGCAACAGGTGGCGATATATTCCTAACCCTGTAGAAATGTTGGCCAATCAGAAGTCTAGAAGCCTCGGTGGGAAATAGTAAACAACGATGGGGCATAGAAGCAGAACCGAGTCCTATGTGTGGAGGGACAGTAACTGTGTGTGTATATGTAAGCATTTAAACACTGCAGAGAGTACAATTAACAGTAACAGTATTGCAGAAATTAATTTCACCGAAACAATAACGTGGCGCACACTGTGACGTCAAAAAACGCGCACACCTATGACGCTGCGTGTTCTCCATTTTCCTCGTCCACACGTAAATGCAAAAACGGAGTTTTCGAAAATATCCACCCTGGTAGGCGTTTTTAAAAATCTCCGTTTTCATTGACCGAATACGTCGTTTACGTGTGGACGAAAGGTCCAAATGCATAGAAAAATATCCGTTTTCAAAAATACCCGGGTACGTGTGGACGTAGCCTTATAGCGCTTGGCTGCTTCTATTGAACCCTCTGCACAGAGTTTTAGTTTCCTTTTCTTGTCCTAAAGTGCAGAACAACAAGGTTTCAAACAGCTTCATTTCAGCAGCATCAGCCACAGAAATGCAGAGAGAATTATTTGGATCTCCTGTTTGTGTTGTATGATACTATGTTTGCATATCTGATGTCTCTGTTGCTTTGGAAAATGTGTACGTGAGGATGGATGACTCATCTACTGCAGCTCCAGCTGAACAAGCTGGACCTGAATCTGGTAGCTTCACTTAGAAGACACTCACACCATGGCTCGCCGTCCATGGATGTCATATACACTTTTCCTCTGCATGTTTATATCGTTTTTGTTACTTTTATTGAACCATGACTCTCTATTGACCTACAATCGTGAAACTCTTAAATATTTGACTTACCACATATAAACTGGTAAGGACTAGTGTTTATGGACAGGACTTTTTTCCACCACCCACTATCTGGAGTACCGGCTCACCTGGACTATGCCCCTACTCCATCTCAAAAAATAAGCGCTTTAAATGTCAGGGAAAATGCAGCGGCTGTTAGTGAAACTGAAATCATATTTGGCTCTTTCATCTGGCAGTAACAGAACAGTTTCCCAATGCACTCTGGCTGAATTCACACCTGATCACTGGCATTTTGTCTCTCGTCGCTTCCAGGAACCTATTGTCACCTGGTTGGTACCTGTTGTCAGCTCGGTTGAGGAGATCCAGCTTCCCTACCTTCTCTTACCTCGTCTTGGCAGCGGTGGAGTGAATCCGTGTTAGCAAAATAAAAAGTTCATATTGAAGGATTTCTTCACTTCTCATAATCTGGATTTCCACTGTGTGACAGAAATCTGGCTAAGTGTCGGTGAGTTAAGCTCTTCCTCAGAACTGCCAGATTGTTCATATTTTAACTCACCGAGGACTACGGGCTGAGGTGGAGGAGTGGCAACAGTCTACAAAAATACTTTTCACTGTCGCCAACTGTCACCTGTCATTTTCTTCAGTTTTGAACTGAATGTGTTTGAGCTTGGTAGCAGTCATCCTGTTGTTTTTGCGGTGATTTACCGTGCACCTTAATATAACAGGAACTTTGTTAATGACTTCTCTGAGTTCTTGGATGAAATAATGCCAAAGCATGACAAGGTTTTAATCCTTGGTGATATGAATATTCATGTGTGTTGTCCTACTAAACCACTGGGAACAGACTTTTTAAACCTACCTACTTGATGCTTTTAATGTTTTGCAGTCTGTCACTGGTACCACACATACAAATTGACACTCTGGATCTGGTTTTGTCAGAGGGTTTACCTGTTTATAACTTTCAAATTTATGATGCAGTCTTTTCTGATCATATGCCTGTTTTGTTTGAAGCTTCTTTTCCCTGCATATCACTACTTGTGCTCCTCCTACTAATGATGGGTCGGTCGCGAACGAAATGGCTCTTAGAGCCGGATCTTTGAAGTGAACGATGCGAGCCGGCTCCTTATTGGGAGCCGTGGGTTGGTTTTGTTAAGGTTCAAATATTGAGGTGGAATCCAAAATAACCACTGACCCGGCCTGGTGCAATTAGACGACATTTTAATGAATTACACATGTGGAGTCCAACACTGTGCAGTGTTGAACTACCTTACAATAGTCAGAACAAAGACTTTATAGGGTTGAAAATAGTACAGCCCCTTCTTCTGTTGCCAGGCAGACTTAATACAGCATACGTCACTCCAAAACCACAAACGTGCAGTTAACTTTGAACACAGTTTTAAAAAAGAACATTGTCTTCGGCTCGAACCCAGGTGCTTCCCCCAGCTCGTCTTCGCTGTTGCTTATCTCTGGGACATCTGGTGTACTTCCTGGAACAGACTAACACGTACGCTCCCCAACTTTGCAGTTATAGCAAAACATAATTAAACTCTTACCTATATAAATGAGTCTACCTAATATGTGTGTGTATGTGGGTGTCAGCTTCTGTTGCCCTCTGTTTCACCCTTCACTTCATCAGCTAGACCTTGTAACCTTTCCACCAGACAGAAGGCCAGGACATACACAACTGAAACTATGTGTGTGTGTATGTGTGTAATAATCTTGACTGATATATAAAATGTATAAAACAAATGTTTCAATCTAATACAACTACTTAAAGCTTAATCAAAGCTTAATCAGAAATATAAATGCATCAAAGATGATAATGGCATCATCCAAACTGCTCCTCAGAATTATTTGCACCGAGACTCTGCTTTCGGTTTTCCTTCCTGCAAAGCATGCAACTTCAAAAACATGTAACTTCCTGTCTTATTTTGGCACAAAGTATATTTCCTGTCCCTTCAGCTCAGTTTCTTACCCACTGAAGACTTCAGTGTAAGAATATAAAAACATTCAAAAGTCTTTAAAATTATAGATTCAACTCAACAGTTTAAAGTGGTTCTTGCTGGACTTGTAATAAAAGCTTAATTGGGTGCCAATATGTTTAAACATCTAAATGCACTATCAATATTACTAATTAATGGAATAATAATAATGATCATAAAAATAGCAGCAAATAATAGCAGTAAAATATCTTTCTACTCTTCACAGTTTTTTTTTTCTTTCTCCTGCCCTCTCTTTCACTTTTTTTCGCTTCACGCTGCAAGTCACCCTTGTGTTTGCGCTGAGCAGAGATGGCAAACAGAGCCTTGCGTTTGCGCCCCTCCCCCTCTGCTCAGCACTGAGCTGAGGAGGGAGGGGCGGTAGTTACACTCGCAACAGCAGTAGCACACAACAAGAGCAGGGGGGAGAGGGAAAGAAAGAGAGCCAGGAGCAACAACAAGAGACAACACCGTCACATTGGAAAGGTACAGTAAAGAAAATGAGTGACACCAAGAAAAGAAGCAAAGTCTGGAACCATTTCAATCTTATTGACAAAACAAAGGCAGAGTGTAGAGTCTACAAGAAAAGGATATCATATAGAGCCGGCTCCACAAACAACATGCACAGGCACCTAAGAACTGTCCACCCATCAGTGCAATGGGAAGATAAAACGCAGTCAGTTGAGTGTGATATTAATAGTTCTAAATGCCAACCTTTCCCTTAATTAAAGATCTGGGCGTTCTTTTTCCCCCCTTTTTTTTCCATGTTTTAATTTATATTTTATTGTATTGTGGTTTGCAGTGTTTTGTGTTGTTTCACTTTAAATTTGTTTAAAAGGAAAAAGCTGAAAATTTAAGTAGTTAAAAGTTGAAATGTATGAAATGTAAATAGTTGGTTTCTGTATTTTATAATTTATTTATTACATTTTATGTGGAGTGAATAAATAAAAGTATAGTTACAGTGGCCCCTAGAGACAAAGCACGTACACACTCCAAAACACGTACAAACTCCAAAACACAACGGAAGTGCTCCAGGATGCTAGGGGCCGTGT
The DNA here is from genome assembly GCF_001858045.2 of Oreochromis niloticus. Taxonomy (NCBI): domain Eukaryota; kingdom Metazoa; phylum Chordata; class Actinopteri; order Cichliformes; family Cichlidae; genus Oreochromis; species Oreochromis niloticus. The sequence continues at coordinate 550,369 of NW_020327533.1, forward strand.
TGAGCTTTTGTTACCTAATGGCTACACAAGGAAATTGTGTAGCCATTAGGTAACATGAAATTTCCCCTTGTGGAACTAATAAAGGTATATCAATATCAATCAATCAAGCCAGGAAGTACCAACAATCGGATTGGGTGTGTGGTAGTAACAGGTAAATGAAGTTGTTTTTTTTTTAAATTATTTGAATATATATATATGAGTGTTTGTGTATTAATACAAAAACAATAGACATATGAATTCGATTGTGTAATTGAAGTTATCTAGGTAGCTCTGTTTTGGAAGTTCAGTTAACGCTAGAAATGTGTTTTGGAGTTTGTACGTGCTTTGGAGTTTGTACGTGTTTCGTTTCTAGGGGCCCCCATAAATAAGCTTAAAAATAAGCATAAAAAAGCTTTGAAATACATCTGAAATTACACAACGAGGAGGCATCCAGGCCAGGGCGTTTCAGCAGAGGCTGGACCACAGCCTGTTTAAAAATTACAGTTACATGGCATAAAGTCAGGCTGCTGTTTATGAGCCTTTGAATATAAGGTCCAATAGTGCCCCAAACCTCTGTAAAAAAGCGAGGGGAAGGACATCAGTGGGAGAGCCAGACTTGATTTGGGTAACAATTTTACCCAGATAAGACAGACACGCAAGAGGGGGGTAAGATATGTGCTCTAATAGTTAAAATCTTGTGAACAATGAAATTTTAAAAAGCTTCACAAGTTGCAGCAGAAGCTTCTGTACAGTTTGATTAGGGAGGGTTAAGAACAGTGTTTAAAATACTAAATAAGACACGGGGCTTATGGCAGTGGTCATTAACAACACCTGCAAAATAAACAGATTTCTCGTTCTTAACAACTTTTTGATATTTATGCCAGCTATCTCTTAAGATATAATGAGAGACTTATAGCTTGTCTTTTTTTTAGTTCTGCTTTTCTTCACTCTCTCCGAGCAGCCCGAGTGATGTCATTCAGCCACGGCTCACACTTTGATTTAGGCCGCCTGACCTTCAGGGGAGCAACAGTGTCCAGAATGTTTTGACAAGTAGAGAAAAGTTTTGCAGTCATCTCCTCAGTGTCAGCAAAAACTGAGAGCTCTGAATCAACATTAAAGGCCTTATTAAAGGCGATAGAAAACTGAGCGGCACTTGATGGTTTAAACATGCAAGAAGCAGTAGCAGGTATTGATGGGATTTCCGGCTCTTTTTAGAGAACCGGCTCTTTCGGATCTGCTCACTAAAAAGAGCCGCCTCTTTCGGCTCCCAACCGGCTCTTCAGGTTGTTTTGTTGCTTTAATTAATTTATTATTAACAACAATATAAAATTATGCATAAAAGGAATTACTAATGTAAAAACAATGTGGATTTATTTATATATGCTTATATATAAATATATAGGGTGGCCCTAGAGACAAAGCGACTGTGGCTCCAGAGTTGGGAGGTCGCCTTGTAATTGGAAGGTTGCCGGTTCGAGCCCCGGCTTGGACAGTTTCGGTCGTTGTGTATTTGGGCAAGACACTTCACCTGTTTGCTACTGGTGGTGGCTACAATGTAGCTTGCCATCACCAGTGTGTGAATGGGTGGATGATGAGAAAGTATATTTTACGAATGAGAAGGGATATTTTACTGTTATTTTATCATTACATCAGAACCATATAATAAGCATTGCATAAAAGCATTTATTGAAGCTATTGACATTACATTAACGTTTGTATTACAGTGATTGTTATAACCTCATGTTAATCTTCTATTTACAGGGGTTGGTATAATCATATAATCTTTCATTGCAGGTGTAACCATGATCATCTTTATACATATTGCCGCTTGGTGCTTATTATGGAGTTGTGCTCACGTCAGTAAGGGTTAAAAGCTACAGTCAGCGGGATGTCTGGCTGATCTATTGAGTGAAGTGACGTAGAGTGTAGAAGGCCGCACATGCTTACAAAACACATATACCATGTTATCCATCATGATCCTTTATTCATTTATATTCTTTTTATTAAGCTTTGAGTAGTGGCATTTGATTAGAACATTTATTCAACATATTACATGTATGGTTTCAGTTAGGTTATTGCACACATGAAGAGTTGGCCTCTGTCCTTATAGACAGAGTGAATGCTGAGGTCGAGGCACACACGCACACACACAAGCAGTAGTTAAACTCATGTGTAGGGGAGAGTTCAAATATTTAAATAACAATCTGCAAGGCCTTGTAGCTGTTTGATTATGCTTGCAGGAGAGACTGTTTGTTCCAGGGGATAAGCAGAGTTAGAAGATTACTGGGAAGGATCTGGCCTCGGGAAGAAGATGATGTTCTTTTAAGGTGTTAAAAGTTGTCAACATTGATTGTATTGTACCTACTTTACGCACGAGGGGGTGTTCCAATACCCTGATTTTCATAAAAACTATTGTTGTGTGGTTTTCGGTGAGAGATCTGGTGCTGTCTGCGTACAGTGTCCCATCTCCCACACGTGTGCATTAAAATCATCGTTTGACTTGACCCGGCCGGACCAGTGTTGTTATTTTGGTTATCTTCCTGTATCCATCCCCAATATTTTGAACCCGTGACAGGGGGCTCGTCCTGTGGTATTGGGGTGGAAATTGAATCTGGAGGCTTGGACGGTCCGAGGTGGTCGAACGGACAGGCGTGAGCCAGTGGTCTGAAGTGAGTGGGCAAGCCAGCACATCTAAAAGGTGAGGCACTACCTGTTGACTTATCTCCGAAGTGTGCCAAATTGGACATTGACAAAATTAAAAGTCTGCTCACTGAAATTACTGGTGAATGTCTGTTTTGATTTTGGTGAAAATCTCATGAGAAGTTAAGGAAAAGGAAAAGGAAAACAGTGAAAGTGAGTTCGAGTCTCACGCAGAAGATAGGTAATTGGTGAAAGTTGACAGTTAAGTCTCGATTGAATATAAAGCTGGGCTTGGACACCAATAGAATTGCTGGTGTTTTCAAATTACTTAAATTTTCTTAGGACGGGAGCGGGGCTCCTAGGACTGCACCAAAGTTCAGGGGTGGGAACCCCCTCCCTTTTCCAGATGTAGGAAAGGGTCCTCCGGCGTGAGGTTATCCCAGGTGGCACCTGCCAATGACCTGGGACCTTGGTTCAAAATAGCCACTGGTATTCACCAGTTTGTCGTCCGGGACGACATTGTGCAGTTTTTGGCTAGTAGAAACCCGGTTTCGGTCGTGAAACGTAAAACTTAAAACTGCGAGAAAGCCTTGGCTGTGAAATGCCAAAAATAGAGCTTCAAGCAAAGTTTGGGTTGGTTAACGCTTTTAAATTCGGTTAGGGCACTAGAAATCGGGCCACCGTCGGGGACGGATACTGGTTAAATTGGTTGCAAAAAACTCGGGGAGTTTATCGGTTGGACCGTTAATTTAAATTTGTCGAAATTGTGTAGGCGTGAATAGGCCTGGATGTGTAAAGCGCTTTGGGGTCCTCAGGGACTAGTAAAGCATTATAAAAATACAGGCCATTTACCATTCCAAAGCACGTACAAATTTCAACGAACGTACAAATTCCAAAACACATTTCTAGCGTTAACTGAACTTCCAAAACAGAGCTACCTAGATCACTTCAATTACACAATTGAAAGCATATCTGTATTGTTTGTATATTTGTACACAACACTTATACACAAGCACTCATATATATTCAAATAATTCAAAAAAATGTTCATTTACCTGCTACTCCCACACACCAAATCTGGTCATTGGTACTTCCTGGCTTGTGTAGCCACTAGGTAACAAAAGCTCAACACTGTACCTAGCATCCTGGAGCACTTCTGTTATGTTTTGTACGTGCTTTAGAGTTTGTACATGCTTCGGAATTTTCACGTGTTTTGGAGTTTTTAAGTGTTTTGGTGTTTGTGCATGCTTCGGGGGTTTGTACGTGCCATAAATATACTTTAAATATACTTTTATTTATTCACTCCACATGAAATGTAATAAATAAATCATATAATACAAAAAACAACTATTTACATTTCAACTTTTAACTATTTAAATTTTTGGCTTTTTCCTTTTAAACAAATATAAAGTAAAACAACATAAAACACTGCAAACCACAACACAATTAAATATAAATTAAAATATGAAAACAAAAAGAACATGCATAATCTCTGTCATATGGGCCTGCATGAATAAACTTTCTGAATCCTTTATCATCCGCAACAGAAAATAGTTGTGGATGATTACTATACCTTCCTAATGTGACGTTGTTGTCCCTGGCTCTCTTTCTTCCTCTTTCCCTCCTGCTCTGTTCCTGTGCTACTGAGTAGGGCTAGGTATCGTCACTGATTTCTAGAATCGATTCGTTTCCGATTCACAAGGTCCCGAATCGATTCGATCCACGAGTCGATTCAATTCGATTCGATTCAATTAAATTCGATTTGAATCTGGGAAATTTTGTCAGTCAGAAATATTATAATTCAGATCAGTACATTTACATATTTTTGTATCTATAAAAAGGAAGCTGACACACGCAAGACTTTATCAAAGGTGTGAGCGTCACATCAGATGCCTTTGTGTCAAAGTAGCTGAAGATAAAACACAGAAAAACATGAAGGTGGTTTTCCTGGCCTGGGATTTTATAAAAATATTCTGCAGTACATCAAAAAAGAAAGAAAACCATTAATCAACATATGAACGTTACCTCTGATGTTACAGCGGTTTTATTAGAGACAGCGTTTTGCATTTTGCATAATTTTAAAAAGTTTAAATTTGTTCAGTATTGAAAGGCAGAAATTAGGTTCTCTTTTCTGAAGTATGTAAAATGAAAAAAAAAACAGCGTCCGACAGCGCTGTAAACAACAGTAGACTTGTGCGTAACAAGCAAGCGAATAATGCAGAAAACAGATTTTTAGACGGGAAACTGTTCTTGAAATACACAGAGAGAGAGAGAGAGAGAGAGCTGTGCATGAAGTGTGATTTTATCATGGTGGAAGCAAAATAGTAAAAGTCAGAGTGATTTCATGACGATGTTTATGTGAAGCGTAGTTTGGATCTTCTTTTGCTGCTGGTTCAGTCAATATTGTTTGGAGAGAGATAAAACTAACAGCTTTAGAATCAGCGCAAAAAGGGCGTGAACACAAAACACCGACCCGCCCAAGGGCGTAGATTTGCATTTGGCATTGGTGGGGACGGATGATTCAACCACCGAACCCTGCCCTGTTTCTTTTTTTCCCCCCTTTTTGTCTTTGCTTCTTGATTAAAAAAAGGAGAAATGTAGTTGCCTACATATGCTATTCTACACCCTTTTAAACTATTTAAAATTACAATTCATAGTTTTATATGTGAATTATATAATGTTAAATTACTTAAGTATTTTAGGCTTTAGTTTACTTCAGCCATATTCCATATAAATCAGGTATCATACAAAAATAAAAATAGAGTCACGGCAATAAAAGAATATGACTTTAAGGACTTAACAACATTACTTCAGTTATAGTACACCAACATCTCTTATACATTAGCACTAAGGAAACACTGAATGACCTGGTGGTTTTTGTCCATAAAACTACTCTTCTAAGATTACCACAAAGTAAAAGATCTCTCAGCAAAATTATGCAACAGTTTAGGCACTATTGCCCCAATCAAACCAGTGAGCTGGGATTTTTCATTCTAAACATGAACTACTGTTACAGCAACAGACATGGACTACTGGTGCCCCACACAACAACTCAATGTCCACTATGTGAAGGAGCCAAACACATGCCTTCTCCTCTCGTTAACTGAGATAAACTGCTGGCATATTGGTTTTACTGTCCAATCTATCCTGGTGGACATGGCATACAGCAGCATTGTTTAATCTCATTTGAGTCATTGTTAATGTTAGCCATGTTTTTAGTCTTCTGAGAGCACTGAAGCTTCTTTCAGGTTCAGTACATGCGTTTTATCCTCAGATTAAAATTATTATTACTATGTGCTTGATGTGCCTCACCTTTGGCCCTGGCTCTTCCCGTCTGACTGCACTAGGAAATAAAATAAAATAACACATTGATCCGTGCCATATAAAAAGTGAGACATGTCAATTCAAACTCTTTGTCAAATATACACCAATGAATCAATTTACATCAGCAGCCTAACAATTGTTCTGATAATAAATACTAGTTAATCTATAGCACCAAATCATCAGTCAGTCACCTGTGACCTTGCCTCTTCCCCTCTGTCCGAGCTACAACATGGCAGAGCTGCCTCTGTCACCTGATAAATAACAGTGAGAAATTCCAAATACATGCAGTCACACATGTGCTTCAAATACAGTCATGAACCAACAAGTCATCATCCAATTCCACCTGTGACCTTGTATCACCATTGCTCTCTGAGCTTTGTGTTGGTTCTTCTGTCAGCTGACAAATAGGACATACATGACAATAAGAATAAAATGTGTAGCTGCTTCAGTGTTTCTGTCACTTTGTGCAGATCTTGACTCATGAGTAATGTTTGTAGGGTAAGTGCATTTTTAAACTGTGCAAACTGCACTACAAGGTGGAGCATTTGCAAAATCATGACTACCTCATGATATTTTGTCTCAAACATTAACCCTATGAATATGTCAGTGCCATTAGGATGAAATTATTGTGTCACCAACATTTTGACATTATACATATAATTTAAACAGCCTCTGTAAACTAATATCCTGGCTTGCTCGAGGCTGCCGTTTTCTCTGACAGTTTCAATCAAAATTAGAAATGCTACTCTGAGACTGAGATAACTAATAGTGCTGCCTGCTGTGCAGTTAGTTTCCAAAACACGTTATTCATGGTTACATACAATTTTAGACTGATGTGGGCCAAAGCCTAGCATAGCCTGTAACGTTATTATGACGGACACCTTTTATGAGTTAACTTGACTTTAAGTGACTTACAGGTTTCTTTGAAAAATACTTTCTTATATCCAGGTTCTTCCTTTTTGTGGCATCCTCCTCTCCTCCTTGCAGGTCCTCACAGCGCAGGCTTGCCGCTGCTAAAACTAAACAGAGCTCCCTGAAAGGCACAGCCAATCACATTGGCCATATTTGTCACATGACGCAAGACTCCAGTAGAAAACGTAATTTAACTCTTTCTGCACCGCTGGGTGAATGAGACGCTGACAGATCGTTTTTCTTTCTATCGGGTTTGGTTTTTTTACTCAAAGAAATCAAATTATTGGTGGGGACAATTCAATAATCGCTGGATATTGGTGTGGACATGTCCCTTCCGTCCATGCCAAATCTACGCCCTTGGACCCGCCGAAACATCAGAATCAGCGAGCTGTCGGCTTTCAGCCCCGACCGTGTCCGTGCAGTTGTTGTGCCAAAAAGTGATTGTCTGCCAGCGCAGCCGCTTAAAGCTGCAGCGCCCGTCGGGTGAGAAAGGCGACATCTCACTGATTCTGATCCGCGGGTCTGCGCTGTGTGTTTACGTCCTTGTGCAGAATCCGTGTACCTGCTCTCATTTACTGTCTTAGCTGTTTGGTGGTTGTTGAAATTTTGTGAGGTTTCACCTGAGATTCTGGCGTTTCGGGCAAAATAAATTTATATTAAAAAATCGATCCAGGATTTTAATGAATCGATTTCACGTTATCCAAGCCAGAATCAATTTTAATCGATGAATCGATTATTAAAACCCAGCCCTACTACTGAGAGTGTAACTACCGCCCCTCCCCTCTCTTCCCAGCGCAAAGCACAAGTCGTGTGCAGAGTGAAGCGGAAAAAAAGTGCGAGAGAGAGGGTGAGAGAAAGAAAAAAACCCCACGGCTCCCAATACGGAGTCGGCTCGCGTCGTTCACTTCAAAGAGTCGGCTCTAAGAGCCGTTTCGTTCGCGACCGACACATCACTACAATGTTGAGGCCCAAGGAAAAGACAAGGTCCAAGATATGGCCTTTTAACCCTTTAAAGAGTCAGAGCGGGCACTCTCCGTTTTGCGTAACTATTTTTAAATCCTGGTAGCACTGCAATCACGTAAGCTAGCGCAATATTTTTTTTTGCATATGAAACCGGAGGAGTTGTACTTACAACTTATGCCATCAGCTTGTCCTAGGTCACGGTCTCCTTCCACATATAGCTTTGCAAAAATTGCATAAAAAGCACTTGCAGCAACAAAAACATAATATTCCAGAAACATGCTTTGCCGATCCAATCAGCTGTTCGAAACACTTCCTACGTTGGAATAAGTGTCAGCGCGAACTATCGCATGTCTGCCATTACCTGCCCGAAACCGGAAGTGATGTCATGTTTGCGGAAATGTAGGGGGTTTTTTTTACCTTCAGGGCCTTATAAGCCTATACTGGTGTTTTTAAAAGTTATGTTTGACTTTATGACTTTCTTTATCTTTTCTGGGATGCTTAGAACTCAAATTGCACTGCTGGAACTAGTTTATTTTGATGCACACACTGTTTTTTTTGCAAATTTGCATTATAACATTTATTATAATGCAAATATGTTCACACCCACATGCCTGTTTGACACCCTCACATGTTAATGAAACTATGCATATTCATGTAATCGCAATAAAAGGAACACTTCGAGGAGGCCGGGCGAGGTTGACGGGGTTGAGGGGGAGATACAGCAGAGGTGGAGGAAGATCTCAGCCTGGGCGTCTATTGTCTTGTGTAGTCTGGAAGATGAGTGGATGACGGGGTGGGTGTAGTTTTCTCTGTGGTGGGGTCGGGTTGGCTGTCCCAGGCTCTGTGGGGCAGGGCAACGCTGCTGCACTGGACCCCAGTCCGGATGGGCCTTGGCCCCCTTTCGCTGGCGGGTTGCAGAGTATGGCGGTGCCTACTGGGGTCAGCGGGGGAGCTGGCCCCAGGGAGGGGTCACTTGCCCCTCCCTTCCTTCCCTCCCCATCTCCAGCTGCCTCCCGCTTCCTACTCCACCACAATCACCCACACATGCAGGGCCTTGGGGTAAAGGTGTGTCACCAGGGTACAGGGGAGGCATCCCCCCCTCTGTCCCCTTCTGGCTGCCTCTGCCTCAATTTTATCTCACAACTTAGACATTCACATTACTCACACTCATAACACATACATATAGGATCTTGGGGGTGGGCACGCTACACGGACTCCAAAAGACCATCAGGGTGTACAACCTCTCCCCTGGCGTCGTTGCCCACCTCTCAATTTTAAATACATGTAGACATTGAGGGCTAGCAGGAGGGGCTATGCGCTTACCTGCTGCTCTCCGGCAGGTAGCTCCATGCCCTCCTGGGTTTTAAATGCACCTTAGATCACGCATACATCAACACTACATATGAGCGGGTGGAGGGAGGTTTGGAGTCTTCACACACCCCCGTTCTCTGCGGCCTGCTGGAGCGGGGGGGCTAGGAGGAGGAGTAGGCCGTCCGACTGGGGTCTGGAATGTGGGGCCTTCCTGCTGCTGCGGAGTCGGGGCGGTCTGCTTCTCCCCACCGCAGGGAGGAGATGGGTTTTTGGGGGGGTAGCAGGAGGAGAGAAGCTGCAGAGAGGCGTGTAAGACTGCAACTCTGCTTCCTGGTCCCAACTCTGGATAGTCATATTTTGGGGGGTTTAATAAATTGGTCCATATTTCTAGAAATGAGAGCTGCTCCATCCAAAGTGGGATGGATGCCGTCTCTCCTAACAAGACCAGGTTTCCTCCAGAAGGTTTGCCAATTATCTATGAAGCCCACATCGTTTCTGGGACACCACTCAGACAGCCAGCAATTTAAGGAGAACATGCGGCTAAACATGTCACTCCTGGTCTGATTGGGGAGGGGACCAGAGAAAACTACAGAGTCCGACATTGTTTTTGCAAAGTTACACACCGATTCAATATTGATTTTAGTGACCTCCGATTGGCGTAACCGGGTGTCATTACTGCCGACATGAATTATGATCTTACTGTATTTACGTTTACCCTTAGCCAGCAGTTTTAAATTTCCTTCAATGTCGCCTGCTCTGGCCCCTGGAAGACAATAGGACTATGGTTGCCGGTGTCTCTAGCTTCACATGTCTGAGAACAGAATCACCAATTACCAGAGTTTGACCCCCGGCGGGTGTGTCGCCAAGTGGGGAAAAACGGTTAGACACATGAACAGGTTGGTGGTGTACCTGGGGCTTCAGTTTAAGACTATGCTTCCTCCTCACCGTCACCCAGCCGCCCTCTTTCCCCAGCTGCTTGGGGTCTGCCGGGGAACAGCTAGCGGGGCCTACGCTATCTTCGGCTGCACCAGCTACAGGGGCCTGGCTAGCTACGGGTGAATGAAGGGTGCGAAGCCGAGTCTCCAATTCAGTAATCCTGGCCTCCAGAGCTGCAAATATGCTACATTTATTACAGGTATCATTACTGCTAAAGGAGGCCGAGGAGTAACTAAACATCTGACACAATGAGCAGGAAAGTGCAGGAGGGACAGGTGAAGTAGCCATGGTGCTAACGAGTTGGCTACGAGCTAAGCTAAGCTAGCGAAACAGTAAAGAGACAGTGAGTGAATACTTTGGCTATAAATTAGGTAGTGAGTACACAGAAAGGGTGATTCAGATGAAGCACGTTAAGATTATACTATGAAAAAGGGATGTATCAAAAGATTTAAATTAAATTGCTAAGCAGAAAAGCTACTCAGAAACACCACTGTGTTTGAGCAGGAAAAGGAAGTGATACTCTACCACAAAGCGAGCGAACACCATCAGGTCTGCTGTCAGCTAGCATGCTCACATCAGAATCACTGTTCCTGAAAAACACAGTCTGTGTGACATCATCAGTCAGCTGATCGTCCCAGATCTGAATGGTTTCTGTCTCTACTGAGGAAGTCAGAGAATATCACTGAGGTGTGGATCAGGTCTGAGTGACCTGTGGAGGGACAGCTTTAAACAGTCCACAGGTCTCACGTCCTGCTCAGTCTGGTCAAGTCAAGTCAAGTCAAGTTTATTTATAAAGCACATTTAAAAACAACCAAGGCTGACCAAAGTGCTGTACAATAAGATACAAATATAAAATACTATAAAACACAAGAACATAAAATACCTCACTGATAAAACAATAAACTAAAACAATAGGTTAAACCTTGTGTCAAGAGGAGAAATATTTTACTGCTATTATTTGCTGCTATTTCTATAGTCATCATTACCATTTCATTATTAATAGTGATGTTGCATGCAGATGCATTCAGATGTTCAAATATACTGGTATTCTATTAGTCTTTATTACAGGTCCAAGAAGAACCACTTTAAACTGTTGACTTGAATCTATAATTTTAAAGGCTTTTGAATGTTTTTATATTCTTACACTGGAGTCTTCAGTGGGGGAGAAACTGAGTTGCAGGCTGACAGGAAACAGCGTGCTTTGCAAAAGTGAAACCGAAAGCAGAGTCTAAGTGCAAGTTAAGAGCAGGGTGTTTTATTATGCATTTATTTTTGATTAAGCTTTAAGTAGTTGTATTAGATTGAAACATTTGTTTTATACATTTTACATAGAAGTTAAGATCATTACACACAGGATGGCTTTAGCCTGGTTGCCTAAGTTGAGGTCAACTAAGGTGCAGAGAGCAGATGCACACTCTGTGCACGCACAGACAGACATACACCCACATACACACACATATTAGGTAGACTCATTTATATAGGTAAGAGTTTAATCATGTTTTGCTATAACTGCAAAGTTGGGGTGCGTACGTGTTAGTCTGTTCCAGGAAGTACACCAGATGTCCCAGAGATAAGCGACAGCGGAGGCGAGCGTCCGAGGATGGTGACAGGAAGCACCTGGGTTCGAGCCGAAGACAATGTTCTTTTTAAAACTGTGTTCAAAAGTCAACAGAAGTTTTGTGGTTTTGGAGTGACGTATGCTGTATTAAGTCTGCTTGGTAACAGGAGGGGGAGGGAGCAGTATCACCCCCAACCCTATAAAGTCTTTGTTCTGACTATTGTAAGTTAGTTCAACGCTGAATCTGCACAGTGTTTGGACTCCGCATGTGTATTCATTAAAATGCCGTCTAATTGCACGCGGCCGGATCAGTGGTCGTTATTTTTGGATTCCTGCTCAATATTTGAACCTTAACATTTGGGGGCATCGTCCGGTGAGAGGGGAATTTTGGAATTCTGGAGGTGTAGACAGAGAGATCCGGGGTCCGTGGTGATTAGACGGGCAGATACGAGTCAGTGGTCGAAAGTGAGACACAAGCCGGCTTATACAAAGGTAAGGCACATACCTGTTGAATTTTCCAAAGTGTGCCAGATTGGACATGACAAAATTAAAGTCTACTCACTGAAAATTACTGGTGAATGTCTGTTTTGATTTTGGTGAAGTTTTATGAGGTTTACCGGTTGAAGTAATGATAATGAAGTATAAGTGACAGTACTGAGTAATGAGAATAAACGAATGAAAAGAGAAAGCAGTCGGACTGCTAAGTGAATATAGTATGATAGGTAATTGGCATGTGTGTGAATATGCAGTTTTGATTGACTATAAAGCTGGGCTTGAACATTAATAAGATTACTTGTAATTTTATGTAGTGTTTTCAGAAGTTTTATTAAATTCTCTTCGGACGAGGAGTCTGGGACCCTTAAGAAGCGCATTTTCTCGGAGGTAACGCTCCCTCCTGGGTAAAGACGTTTACCTTTGACCTAGCGGCGACTAGGGGTAGTACGGTCGACGGCCGGGAAGGACTGGGGAATCTTCAAAATCGCTAGGGGATCGATCGAGTCCCCTATTTTGCGCTTTTTTGGCTACGATAAATTTGGTTAGGGCATTAGTAATCAGGCCACCGTCAGGGACGGAATACTGGCTAAAATTGGTCGCAAAAAAGTCTGGGACTTTATGGGTTGGACCGTTATTATTAAATTTGTCGAAATTGTGTAGGAGTTACAATTTTAGGAATCTGGACGGAACAGTTAGAGTCTGTTCTGGTGAAGTGGGCGCAAAAAAGTCTGGGACTTTATCGGTTGGACCGTTAACTTAAATTTGTCAAAATTATATAGGTTTTAAGAGGCCTAAAATCTGTGCAGTTGTAATTAAAAGACGTCTGTGTAATATAAAATAAGAGATCTTTGTGTGAGAGAAGTCTCTGTGTCAGCAGTGCACAGCCGGATGTGCACTGATGGTGTGTGTTTATGTAAATGAGGCAGCTGCTGCGGAGCGCATGAGATGATTGTTGCTTTCGGTTTCGTGTTATCTAGCTTGATAACTATTGTTTGTAGATGTTCTTAAATGCCTGTGACTGAGATGCTGGTTTTGTTCATTAGAATTGTATAAATAGAGTTTGAATTCATTACTGTGGATGTATAGTCATTGACTGAGCGTTGATATATATATAGATTGAGTGTATTGTACAGTACCTAAGACCACTATATATTTTTCGGTTGTGAGTCCGGAGTTAGCGCAGTTAGCCACGACTCTGTGAAGCACATCAGGCTGCACTCCCTGTAGCTCCTCTGATGTCGGGTAAGAGCCGCCAGCTCGTCTGCTTTATTGGGGAGAGATCTCACATTCCCCATAATAATAGATGGAATCGCTGGCCGGTACCTCCTAACTTTACTGCGACGCCCGATCCCGGCCCGAGTACCGCGTCTCTTCCTCCTCACCTCGCGGGGGATGTTAGCTTGCTCGGCGGTAGGCATGGCAGCGGAGGCTCCGAGGGCTAACAGCTGATCCCTGCTGTAAACAATGGGAGGTCGGACCTCCACGCGCTCTCCGGACAAAGACGCCGTAAAAAATTTAATAAAGAACACCATTGTCCATAGAATTCTGAGCTCCATTGTGGGGGACAGCAGTCCACAATAGAAAAATAAAAACAATAAACACAAAAACAAAAACAACAGAGAAACATATATTAAAGACAAAAAAGGACTCGGTCAGGTCGGAGCTGCTGATACTGGCTGCCAGCTCGGAGCGGCTCGGAGCAGCGCCGGAATAAACTGTAACAGAGTTTGGTTAAGATGTGTTGTAGTGCACCTGTGACGCTGTGTTGTGGTCCACTTGTTTTTAAAGGAGCAGAAGATCAGAACAAGAAGAATGAAGGGCAGACTCCTCAGGATGAAGATGACAGTCGATGATGAAGGAGCTGAAATTCACACAAAACAAAGCTCAGCTCTTCATTCATTCTTTATCATCACCGTAGTTTCACTACAACAAAAGCTTTTTTTAGTAGTAGATTCACAGGCTCACATTTTTCTAAGCCAGTCATCACAGACGTCTGTAAGTTTGAAGGTTTTCAGCTGACAGACATTCAGGTAGTTTAATCGCTCTGGTTTGGATGATTCAATGTTTATTAATCGTCCCTTCAGACGACCAAAGGCTGCCACATGTACGGTAACAGCACAGACATGTAACAGACTAAACTTTTATGTGACAGCCTTTAATCTGTAAAAGGTGACGTTCACATATTTTGGAGGCATGTTGGTTACCAAACTGAACTTGTTCACTCACTGGAGTCTGTGTGGTTGTTGTTGTTGCCATTGTTATTCATCGTTTTCTCTCTGACTATGATGATGGTCCCATTTCCTTTAGAGACAGTTAGACATAGGGAATGCTGTATGTGAATTTTCCAGGCACGTCCGTCTTGGTGGCTAAAGTCTCCATTTTCCAACATGTATTGCTACGGGTGCAAAGACATAACATTAATCATCAGTGTAAATATTTTAACGCTGTCCAAATGGTGTTTGCTTTGTCTGTCCTCTCGCACTCACATAGGAAATGAGGACGCCACCTTCAAACCCCCATCTTCAGTTGGCTCAACCATGGCCGGACTTCATGTTGGCTTTGCGACAGACAAACCACTTGAAATTACTCCAGTCAATCACCACTTACCTGCAATCTGTGGACACACAAATGGAAAGCATTGAGAATTATACAGAAGCATAAGAGCTGTTTATTGTAACACTTTGTGCGTGTGTGTGTGTGTGTGTGTATGCACATTAATAATACACTGATGATATCTGAGATGATAAACTCCTTGATGAATCAGCACTCATAAACGCTGAGTTTAAACGGTTCTATGAAGATTTGTATAAATCTGAGCAAGGGGTCGACAGTACTGCTGCAAAAAGATTTATAGATGGAATAACCCTTCCTAAATTATATAATGAGGACAGAGACCTGCTTGATGCAGATATATCTGAGACGGAGGTACTTCGAGCCCTCAAGTGTTTACAAAATAATAAGACCCCTGGACCTGATGGATTCCCAGTCGATTATTATAAGGCCTTCTCTAATGAATTATTGACACCACTTACAAATATGATTAAAGAAGCTTTAGAAAATAATAAATTACCAGAATCATTGGAAATTGCAACAATCACATTACTTCCAAAACCGGGTAAGGATAAACAGAGATGTGAATCTTACAGACCCCTCAGCCTCTTAAACGCAGATTATAAAATATTATCTAAAATAATTGCACTTAGATTGGAAGACATTATGCCTAAGATAATAAATGCCGACCAAACAGGCTTCATTAAAAACAGGCACGGAGCAGATAATGTGCGACGTTTGCTCCATATACTGAATACTGCCCAAAAAAATCAAGACCCACTGCTAATAATCTCAATGGACGCTAATAAAGCATTTGATAGGATTGAGCCAAACTTTCTATTTCAGGCAATGGAAGCTATGGGCTTTGGAGAGAAGTTCACCCGCTACGTTAGGACACTTTTTAATGCCCCCAGAGCCAATATCATAACAAATGATATGCTCTCAGGCACTTTCACTTTAACTAGAGGCTGTAGACAAGGTTGCCCAAGCTCCCCCTTGCTCTTCGCGATTGCGATCGAACCACTAGCAGTTGCCATTCGTACTAGTGCCTCCATATCTGGAATTAAATTTGGCACAAGTGAACATAAACTTTCTCTATATGCAGATGACCTCTTACTATATATAATGGACCCTCTTAAATCAATTCCCTCTTTAATGAAGTGCCTTAAAGAATACAGTGCAGCCTCAGGATACAAGTTAAACTATACCAAAAGTGAGATTATGCCATTAAATATACAAGATAGCCGTATTAGAGCTCTTACTGACCCATTACAGTGGTGTAATAATGGCTTTACGTATTTGGGGATACAAATTGGCAAATCCGAGGATCAAATATTCAAACTAAATTATATCAAACTGTTGGAGCAAACCAAACTTATTATTCAGAGATGGATGGATTTTCCATTATCTCTTATAGGGAGAATTAATGTTATTAAAATGAATACTTTGCCTAAGTTCATTTACTTATTTCAATGTCTCCCTACAAATGTCCCTAAAAGTTCTTTCAAAGAGCTTAACAAACTTATAACTTCTTTCATATGGCAAAAGAAAAATCCAAGACTCAAACTCTCCTCTCTACAGGCCCCATATTCAAGGGGAGGACTTAATTTACCAAACTTTAGGAACTATTATCTTGCCTCTCAGTATCGATCAATTTGGATCTGGCTGCATGCAGAGAGGAGTGAGGTTAGATGGGTTCCAATAGAACAACATGACCATACTATTAAAAGAAGTCCCATTTTTAGGTACAAAAAAATGTCTAAGCTCACAAATAATTTGATAATATTAAACACCTTCTGCACCTGGCAGGAAGCCCACTCAATTCTGAAAATAAATATTTCTTTTCTTAGAAGGACACCCCTATGGGGCAATCCTGATCTCTCTTATCATATTGCTGACCAAATATTGCGGGAATGGAAGGACAGAAATATTCGAACTGTTGCTGACTTATATAATAATGATACA
Source organism: Oreochromis niloticus (assembly GCF_001858045.2). Taxonomy (NCBI): domain Eukaryota; kingdom Metazoa; phylum Chordata; class Actinopteri; order Cichliformes; family Cichlidae; genus Oreochromis; species Oreochromis niloticus. The sequence continues at coordinate 567,002 of NW_020327533.1, forward strand.
TTTACTGACTTTCAACAACTAAAGGAAAAATTCAAACTCTCAGGACAAAGTTTCTTCAAATTGTTACAAATAAGAGATTGGGTTAAAGAGAAATCCAAAGGGTTATTCCCCGAGATTCCAAAAGAAACTCATCTTGAAACCCATCTTTGCACCAAACCATGGAAATCAATAAAAGGAATAGCATCTTCTATGTATACTATTATCAATGAAAAGTTACCTGACTATAACAAAATGTCTATAAAAAGAAAATGGGAAACAGACTTGGGTCATATCTATGAAGAGGTAGAATGGTACCATTTACTGGAACAGGCACAGACCATGTTAATTTCTATAAAACACAGGCAAATGCAATTTAATATACTTCATAGGATATATTACACCCCTTATAGGTTACATAAAATTGATAATAATTATTCCCCCAAATGCTGGAGATGTAAGGTGAGAGATGGTGATCTGCTGCATATGCTGTGGAATTGCCCCGGATAGAAGAGTTTTGGAGACGGGCTATTGACACAGGTTCTATTAATGTAAATTACCATAAGAAATATTTTATATTACTTGCGAGTACTGCAGTGAAAAAATGTATTCTGCTACAATGGAAATCTGAAAATTCCACAACATTGAGACACTGGATTAATGAACTAGCGTCCTACTGTACACCTGAAAAGATATCGCATAGTGTAAAAGCGAAATATGGAACCTTTGAAAAAATCTGGGGCCCCTTCCTGGCAGTACTACCATCTCTGGACCTAACAGATAGAATAGAATAGAATAGAATAGAATAGAATAGCCTTTATTGTCATTGTACAGGGTACAACGAAATTGGAGTGCCACTCCCTTGGTGCAAAATGCAATAATAAATATAAATGTAAAATATAAAAGGTACAATAAAACAAACGTAAGTACTCAACAAAAGTAAAGTATGATATTTACAGGATAGCAGCATTAATATAATGACAGTATGACAGTATGAATAGCAGCATAATATAATGACAGTGACAGTATGGTATGGCTAAGCAGGTTCAATTGTTTTTGTGCTTATTTACAACGGTGATAGCTCTGGGAAAGAAGCTATCCCTGAATCTGTTTGTCCTGGTTTTAGGTGACCTGTACCGTCGGCCTGACGGTAATAGTTCAAACAGTTGATTGCTGGGGTGAGAATGGTCCTTGATGATATTGCCAGCTCTGCTGAGGTACCGGGAGTTTGCAATGACCTCCAGGCTGGGCAGAGAGCAGCCAGTGATCTTCTGGGCTGTGTTGATGACCCTCTGCAGAACTTTCCTGTCTGCAGCTGAGCACCCTGCATACCATGTTGTTATGCCATACGTTAGGATGCTCTCTATGGTGGCTCTGTAGAATGTCACCAGCAGCCTCTCCTCCAGGTTGTTCCTCCTGAGCACTCTCAGAAAGTGGAGACGCTGCTAGGCCTTTTTTTACCGCCGCAGTGGTATTTGCAGTCCAGGAGAGATCATCAGAGATCTGCACGCCCAGAAACCTCATGGAGTGTACCCTCTCCACACGGTTCCCGTGAATGTAAAGTGGGGCCGGGTCTGCTCTGCCCTTCCTGAAGTCCAAGATGAGTTCTTTAGTTTTTGTGGTGTTCAGTTGGAGGTTGTTAACTGAACACCACTCAGTCAGTCTGTTGACCTCATCTCTGTAGTCCGACTCATCCCCCCTTGAGATGAGTCCAACCACAGTGGTGTCGTCCGCAAACTTTATGATGGTGTTTGAGAGATGGGTAGGGGAGCAGTCGGAAGTGTAGAGTGTAAACAGGAGGGGACTCAGAACACATCCTTGTGGAGACCCGGTGCTGAGTGTGATGGTGCTGGACAGGTGGGGGCCGAGTCTGACAGACTGTGGTCTGTTTGTCAGGAAGTCCTTGATCCAGAGGCAGATGGGGGTGGAGAGTCCCACGTGAGACAGTTTCTGGACCAGGATCTCCGGGATGATATGATTGAATGCTGAGCTGAAGTCCAGAAAGAGCATTCTCACATAGCTTCCTCTGTGCTCCAGGTGACTCAGCGCAGTGTGGAGCGCTATGGTGATAGCGTCCTCGGTGGATCGATTAGTCCTGTAGGCAAATTGGTGGGGGTCCAAAGTGGGAGGCAGACTGGCCCTGATGTGCTGACAGACCAGTCTCTCAAAGCACTTCATCACTACAGGCGTAAGTGCAACAGGCCTGTAGTCATTTGGGCTGACCACAGCTGTCTTCTTGGCGATGGGGATGATGGTGGAGGTTTTGAGGCAGGGCGGGACGGTGTTTAATGACAAGGAAAGGTTGAAGATTTTAGTGAAGACTCCGGTCAGTTCGTCAGCACATGCTCTGAGAACCTTTGCATGTATTCCATCAGGACCTGCCGCCTTCCTGGGATTCACTGACCTTAGAACACACCTCACTTGATGCTCCCTAAGTGTTAGTGTGCCGGTGCTGGGGGCGGGTGGAAGTGGTGTGACAGCTGAGGGTCTGGTTGTCTCAAAGCGGGGGAGAAAGGATTTAAATCCTCAGCCAGCGAGGCATCAATCCTAGATGTCGCCTGGTTATTGCTTCTGTAGTAGGTAATGTGATTGATCCCCTGCCACATTTTTCTGGGGTCGTTGTCAGCAAAGTGATCTTCAATCCTCCCCCTATAGGCAGCCTTAGCTTTCCTGATGCCTCTACTCAGGTCTGCCCTGGCCGCCCTATACGCAGCCCTGTCCCCTGACTTGAAGGCAGTGTTGCGGCTTTTTAGGAGGGATTGCACTTCGCTATTCATCCAGGGTTTTTGATTTGGAAACACCCTCATAGAGGTGTTAGCTGCAGTTTTACGCAGTTTTATCGTGGGGGATGTTGATTCCTGTGCATGAGAGGTGTAAATATGGGCTGTCTGGATACACGAATGTGATGAGGTTGAGAGCCATACAGGGGTAAAGGGGTGGGGGGATGGTGGGAGGGGTTCACATGATGTGCTCTGTGTTTTTTGTTTTACTCACCGTTTTTTGTTCTTTGTTCGTTTGTTTGTTTTTTTTAAAAAAAATTTCTGTAATTATTAATTTTGGTATATTATTATTATTGTTAATATTATTATCATTATTACTATTATTATTATTATTATGATTATGATTATGCTCGTATCTTCTGTGTTTGGTTTTCAGATGTCTGAGGTTATCCTTGAAAGACACAGATGCAAGAGTGTGCACCTGGGAGTGCTTCTGTGGCCAAATGGCCAGTCATGTTGTGGTTATTTGTTGATACTTGCTCTGTCCCATAGTTGCGAGCTTTCTCTTTGCTTTGTTAGTTTGTTTGTTTTGCAATTTAAAAATGAAAAATAAAGCTTATAAAAAAAATAATAATAATACACTGATGTATATTAGTTTTATTCATATCTTGAGAAAACAATTGCAGAATTTTACATCAAAGTTTCCAATGCTGATGTTTTGTTGTTCACACTCTGTTTTATATTTATATAGTTTTGTTTTTAAAGCAATGGACAAAATAAATATTATCAGGCTAAATCCAGGGTGAAACATAACCAAATAACTGAAATGGTGAAGTCATTATAGAAGTACATTTTGCAAAGGTCAGCCTCCTGTACAGACTGCTAAACTGTCTGGGGGGGCCCTGCCTGTCTTTGTTGGATAAGCTCCAGTACCCCTTTTCCATAAGACGGAGACATTTGTATGAAAATAGTTAGAAGGTTTATTTAATACTGGTGATGGGATTTGGGTTCAGACAGGTGTAACGTCAGGGAGAGCCAAGGCCAACATAACAAACAAAACATCCCTGATGTAGAAATAAAAGAAACTTACCTAACTCCAAAGAAACAAAATATACAACCTATAACCATAACCTACCTAACAACACATAAACAGGAGAAAACAGGGTGTCAAAACAAAAGGCAGCTCTCCCCTACAAGCAGTCCGAACATGAAACAACAGTGCTCATACAAGATACAAAGGCATGCAAGCCTGCACAGGTATGGCAACCAAAATGGCCAGAGGGCACAGAAGCACAGCTCCACAGGCCTTAAATAGTGCTCTGGTGATTACCAATTAGCCAGACTCTGCGCAGTATCCAATCAGGACAGAGGAGGTGGAGCCTGGACAAAACAAAGGGTTAGTAGGGAGAAGAGACATCCTCCTGGGGGATGTAACACCCCCACCCAGAAAAACAAATGTATAAGTTTCTTAACCTTACACCATCACATTTTTGAGAGGGCATCTGCCACAATATTTTCACATCCTCTCTTATGCTTTATTTCAATGTTGTAGTTTTGTGAAATTAAAGCCCACCTCATCAATCGTTGATTGTTGTTATATATACGAGAGAGAAACACGAGAGGATTGTGATCACTGAAGACCTCTACAGGTTGGGAAGTAGATCCCACATACACATCAAAATGTTGAAGAGCCAGAAGCATGGCCAGAGTCTCCTTTTCAATTGTCGAGTACCGTCTTTGATGAGTATCGAACTTCTTGCCAAAGAAGCAGACAGGATGACTCACTCCTTGTCCATCATCCTGAAGAAGAACAGCTCCAGCCCCCACCTCACTGGCATCCACTTCAAGCTTGAAAGGTTTAGAAAAGTCTGGAGCAACAAGAGCAGGTAATCTCGACAGAAGACCTTTTGCACATTCAAAAGCATGTTGACACTCAGGACTCCAAATGAATGGTACCTTCGGGCTGCACAGGTTTGTCAGTGGTGTTACCACTTCAGAAAAATTCCTACAGAAACACCTGTAGTAACCAACCATCCCCAGAAATCTGCGCAGCTCACGGCGTGTTGTTGGCACAGGAAAGTTGAGGATGGCATTAACCTTTGCACTGATAGGGCGAACCTTGCCCTGCCCAACTTCCTTTCCAAGGTAGGTCACTGTAGCCTTACCAAATTCGCATTTAGCCAAGTTGAGGGTCAAGGAAGCATCAGCTAAACGCTTGAACACCGTGGCTAAAGTGTCAACATGCTCTGACCAGTTGGAAGAATAGATGACCACATCATCAAGATAAACATTACAGGTTGCCACACCAGATAATACAGTTGACATTAACCTCTGAAAGGTAGCAGGAGCATTTCTCATTCCAAATGCCATGACTGTATATTGTAAAAAAGGATCAGGTGTTACGAAAGCTGAGATTTCTGATGCTCTTTCTGTCAAAGGAACTTGCCAATAACCTTTAAGAAGGTCAAGCTTACTCACATAAGCAGCAGATCCGACGCTGTCAATACAGTCCTCAATACGGGGCAGTGGGAAGGAATCAGGCACTGTGACTGCATTTACCTTGCGGAAATCTGTGCAAAAGCAAGGTGTTCCATCTGATTTTGGTGTAACCAGGCACGGAGAACTCCATGGACTATAGCTTGGGATAGCCAATCCATGCTTCAGACGGTAGTCTACTTCTTTGTTCATCATTTCCCTTTTTTCCACACGTTAAGCATACTGCTTAATAGGCACTGCATTCCCAACATCAGTGTCGTGCTCTATTACAGTAGTACGGGAAGGCATGTCCCCAAAGAGTTTTAAATGAATGTTGACGAGCCTTTCAATGTCTAACTGTTGCTCACGGGTCAAGTGAGACAGATATATAGACAACTGGGACAGTACCTCAGAATTAAGCATTCTGGAATTCTGGTAGCTGGCATCACAAAGTTTGAGCCCGTCCTCATCTAAACTAGACCTCAATCCTGAGGAAGAGTTCAACAAGAGAGTTTCTGGAGATGAGATTTGCTCTGACGGAGATGCCACAGACTTATCTGCAGGGCCACAGAAAGAGTCAGCTCTAGAATGAAAAGATTTGAGCATATTGAGATGGCACAAGCGTGTTTTACGCTTCCTGTCTGGTGTTTTAATCACATAGTCAGTGTCATTTACTTTCTTATCCGCCTGGTATGGTCCACAGAAGCGGGCAGACAATGCAGAGCTAGCAGTTGGTAGAAGAACCAAAACCTTGTCACCTGGATTGAAAGATCGAGGAACGGCTTTCTTATCATACCAACGCTTCATCTTCCCCTGAGCAGAGGAGAGGGCTTCTGCAGCTGCCAACCTGGCCTTATGGAGGCGCTCTCTGAACTGTGAAACATAATCCAGAACATTAGTTTTCACAACATGGTCTGTTGACAAGAACTGATCTTTCAACAACTTCAAAGGTCCCCGAACAGAATGACCAAACACTAGTTAATTTGGGCTAAACCCAAGGGATTCTTGCTTAGCTTCGCGCATGGCAAACACCATCAGGGGTTTTTGGTAGACCAAAAGTACTACTTTTGGTAGACCAAAAGTAGTGAAGAACTTTGTCAAAACTTTAATCACCAAAGGTGCAGTTATTCTTCTAATTGGGACAGCTTCTGGAAAACGAGTCGAAATACACATTGCAGTCAGTGAAAACTGATTACCATTCTTTGTCTTGGGCAATGGACCAACACAGTCCACAATGACATGTTCAAAAGGTTCACCAAGTACCGGTATAGGATGAAGAGGAGCTATGGGAACTGTCTGGTTTGGCTTTCCTGCAATCTGACATGTTTTACAAGTGCGGCAAAACTCAACTACATCAGCCTTCAATCCTGGCCAAAAGAAATGGTTGAGTATCTTATTGTACGTTTTTCTAACTCCTAAATGACCAGACAGGGGGTGCTCATGTGCAAGGGAGACTACGTAGTGACGATACTCAAGAGGCACAACAATCTGATAAGTAGTGCTCCAGTCACAATCATCAGAACAGCTTCCCTCTACGTCTGCTGTTAAACTTGGGTGTGCAGTCCACTTGGGCATCAAGGCCCCATCTTCCAAGAAATAAGAAACCTTTTTATTTCCTGTTTCAGCAAGAGAAGTAAAGCATTTAGTCAATGAGGGATCAGACTTCTGAGCAGCAATAAGGCTTTCACGTGTGGCTGGCAAGTCTAACTGTGAGAGATGGAGATCCTTCCACTTCTCAGTAGTATCCTTTGAGCCACTTTTAAGATCAATCAGGGTTTGCAAATCATCTGTAACCAGAGTCTGAGCTAACGAAGAGTCTGACAAATCAATTTCTGCAGCCTTACGTCTTGTTTGAGCCCTGGTGAGAACACAAGCAGGAAAAACAGATGGGAAACATGTTGCTAGGTCGTTGCTCTTCAAATTTGATTCTGGATCATTTGTTACTTTGGGAACAGGTTGCACTTTTCCACCAGCAAAGTCATTTCCCAAAATGAACTGCACCCCTTTTATGGGAAGTGAGGGGCGTACTGCCACAGAGAAAATGCCATTGACCAACTTTGACTTGATGTGTACATAATGCAAAGGAGCTTCAACATAGCCCATTTCAACTCCTTGAATCAGAATGCTACCATGACAAGAGGAATGGTCACTCAAGGGTAATACATCAGATAAAATCACAGATCGTGACCCTCCCGTATCTCTGAGTATTCGAATGGGTTTTTCATCCTCAGGCTTCCCAGTCAATGACACAGTGCCATCCAAGAGGAAGGGTTTGAAGCAGGGATCAACTCCTTCACTTTGGACCCCTCTCGCAGCATGAATGGTTTTAATTAAACCTACTCCTTTTGGTGACTGGTTCTTGCGCTTCAAAGCAGGACATTCAACAACAACATGGCCAAGTTTATGACAATAGAAACATTCCCTTTCAGTCCTTGAAGCAAAAGTCTGTCGTGGGCTTGAAGGATCCTTTCGTGGAGGAGGTTCTCTGGTGGTAACTTCACATTTCTGCACAAAAACAGTTTTATGAGTCAGCACAAATTCATCAGCTATCACAGCTGCTTCTTTCAAAGTGGAAACCTTCTGTTCATTAAGGTGTACAACAATGCGTTCTGGCAGGCCATTTTTGAACTCTTCCAGCAGTATCTGTTCATGTAAGGAGTTGTAGTCAGGAACTTTACTTGCTCCTATCCATCTATCAAAAAGAGTAGCTTTTTCACGAGCAAACTCTACAAAAGTCTGATTTGCTGTTCTTTTGTGATTGCGAAAGCGTTGCCTATACGCTTCGGGAACAAGTTCATAAGCAGCAAGAATAGCAGACTTCACTACATCATATTTCAAACTTTCTTCCAAAGACAAAGCAGAACAGACTTCTTGTGCTTTGCCTACCAATTTGCACTGAAGAAGCAATGGCCAAACTTCTCTCGGCCAGTGCAATGAGGCAGCAACACGTTCAAACACATTGAAATATGTATCAACTTCTGATTCACAAAATGGAGGTACCAACACAATGTTTTTACTCACATTAAAACCACCTGGGTTTACATGGGAGGAGGTTGTTTCACCAACAGATGAATTTGCAGAACTAGGTTGAGTAGTAGTGCTTCTTGACGTCTGTGCCTGTAACTCCAACTGACGCAGTCTGACCTCCCTTTCAGTCTGCAACTCCAGCTCCAACCTTTTCGGCTTTAACACTCTTTCTGTCTCTGCTTCCAACTCCAACCTGCGAAGTTCCAACTCTGCCTGACGAGCTTGGGCTTTATCCTGGGCCTCTAATTGTGATCTAGCCAAACGTACCTTGAGTAATACTTCCTGTCTTGAACGAGGAGAAGATGGAGTAGCAAAAGAAGGTGAGCCATTAGTGCTTAAATTTTCCACCATTTGTTGTTCCACAGCAGCAGGGTTTTGCCCTTCTTCCTTTAACACAGCAGGCTTCACTCCTTCATTAGGGGTCCTGTCAAGAGGAACTGGCAAACGAGGTGATTTAGAAACAGAAAGCAGGCCCTCTTCCACAAGTTTGTTTGAAACAACAGTTTTCAAGTCCTCTTTCACCATTTGTCTTGCTATAGAAAAGAAATCTTGTTTTCTACACAAAGCTAACTCCTCCCAAGAAGGACTACCCAAAAATGCACTCAAATTGAAAACACCAGTTGCCATACTAACTACCTCTGCCAAACACACCAGCAGAAACAAACAACTCCAAACCTTCACCATCTAAAAAAAGGCATGCAAGCCTGCACAGGTATGGCAACCAAAATGTCCAGAGGGCACTGAAGCACAGCTCCACAGGCCTTAAATAGTGCTCTGCTGATTACCAATTAGCCGGACTCTGCGCAGCATCCAATCAGGACAGAGGAGGTGGAGCCTGGACAAAACAAAGGGTTAGTAGGGAGAAAAGACATCCTCCTGGGGGATGTAACAGGACTCAATGATCACTCCTGGAGTTTGTGGTGCTCTGATGATGGTTACTGTGCTATCCACAATAACAGCTACACACCCATCTCCTCCTCCTCCGTCTCTAACAGAGCAGCAGTGTATGTGGACTGTCCTGCTGGCACTCTGTCCTTCTACAGAGTCTCCTCTGACACTCTGATCCACCTCCACACCTTCAACACCACATTCACTCAAACTCTTTATCCTGGGTTTTGGGTGGGTCGTGGTTCCTCAGTGTCCCTGTGCTGAGTGGAGTGTAAAGAGTTTACTTATGTTAGAGAAACACTCTGACTGTTGAACAGATAGTTCAGTCTGTACATGTCTGTCTCTTTCACTCACAAACACGTTTTCACATTCATGGATTCAATCAGTTGATGTTTGAAACTCTTCTAAATGATTCCTTGTAAACTTCTTCCTCTTCAGTCACAAACAAACAGGAAGTGATGTCACATGCGTTCCTGTCCACACAGCAGAATGAGTCTATTGCTGACAGTGATGTACAAACAGAGTGAGCATTTCTGAGGCCAAAATAAACTGAGTAGTTCACTGAATGAACACTGTGAGCTCAGTTCCTTCATCATTAGTATGGATTATATATGTATATGTATTATATTAGTATCATATATATCAGGTGCTGCTGCTGCTGGTTTGTGCAAATGTGCTGTTTGTAAGGTTGTAAAGCTGCAGTCAGCTGAGACTGAAGAAGTCACCTGATCAGTGAGCAAACGTTTCTGAAAACGTCCAGATGAACAGAATCAGCTGTCGCGAGATCGATCAAATGCAGACCAGAGAAAAAAACTACGGAGGCTCCAGAAAGGTGCAATCAAATGATGAGTTTATTAACACAGGAGAAGAAATATCAGCATATGTCTTCTAACAAAAATACACTGGATACTGGTTTTATAGCGCTGAGGATCACGCCCCCACGTGCGTCAATTACAGAGTAAAAATACATTGTTTTCAGTCAATGGTAGTGGTGTAACGGATCACGGTTGATCCGAAATCCGAACCGATCCCACTCCACGGTTCGGTACGCACGTGATCCGAAGATTCGAAAAAGAAAAAAAAAGTATGCGTATGGTGCGCGTGGTCAGTCTGTCAAGTGGTAGTTATGGTCAGCGCTAGCGGTCCAAGTAGCGGAGCAGAGGAGTTTGCGGCATTTAAGCAGCCCTTTGCTGCCCAGTCCGACCGGGCTAAAGCTATTACTAAAGCTAATGGGGTGTTTAGCTGCAGACGGGAGGCCGTATTCCGTTGTGCAAAACTGTGATGAACGTGCTTGAGCCACGCTATGATATCTCGTTGCGCGTCCACTTCAGTGACAAGTTTAAAGTTATGGCTGAACTGTCCCAGGCATCTTCTGTTGCTCAAACTACAAATGGGTGGAGCTCCAGGGCAACGGAAAGCCACGTGACCGTGACCGCTCGTTATATCACAGCGGAGTGGTAGATACAAAGCCCTGCACTGCCCTATAGATTACATTAGATTAGATTAGATGAAACTTTGAACCCACCCGAGGGATAAATAAACTGAAATTCAGTTTCCAGTAGCACAGCACCCACATAAGTTGCAGAATGTGAGCAAAAATATACCATATATACACATATATAAATACAGAGAATACAAAAGGGATAAATAGAATAAATGAGAATAAGAATACAAAGGAACGGCACATTTCAAGTATTGTGAGTCTATTACACCGTTGGATATTAACAAAAACTATTGCAGAGTGAAAAGGCACTACAGCTACTTGTTCCCCCCTCCTCTGTCCCCGTTTCCCCTCCAGCGAGGAGTTAAACAGTTTGTTGGCGTGTGGGACAAAGGACTTTTTAAGTCTGCAGGTCCTTGACTTTGGGAGAAGCAACCTCTCACTGAACAGACTCCACTGGTTGTTTATGGCCGTGTGCAGATGATGCAGAGGCTGCCCAGCATGGTCCATAATGTCCATATGCACCTTAATTTGTTTTTATAGAGGTGCGTGGAATGAGTCTTCAGTTGAATGTTTTTTTAATAGACAAAAAATACTTAAATAAGTAAACGGCGAGTCGAATTTTTGTCCTTTTTTTCTATTTTTGCTGATCCGAAAATTGATCCGATCCGTGACTTTAAAGCCGTGATCCGATCCGAACTGTGAGATTTTTGATCAGTTGCACCACTAGTCAATGGTATATCTTGTACATCTTTAATGGCTATAAACAGACATAGAACTTCTCTATTTTATAACACCTACCGCTGGTCACTAACTCTGGTCATCAGTTACCAAGTAAACCAAAGTGCAGCCGGTCACCAAAAGAAGCAGAAGACACTTGGGCCTTCGCTCAGGCCTGTTACTAGATTGACGTGTATTGTAAGCATGCATGCAGTCAACCTTCTATGTTCTCATCTTCCCTCAACATGTATCACCTGGACAGTCGCACCAGTGAAGCTTAAAATCCTCTTGGGACCCTCTTGGAACACAGTTACTGGAGATACTGGATCAGCTCCATGTGAACCTGTGATGGAGAAGCTGCTGACCCAGAGAAACATCAGGACATGACAGGCAGCTGCACTGATCTAACAACATGTAGCAGAGCTGATCTATGTTAGAGGATCTATCACAGCAGCTGAAAGTCCAACACTGGATACCAGCTGAGCCTGTGCTGAGTGTTACAGGAAAAGAAACACTGACACTGGGAGACACAGTGATGCTGACTGGGGCACAGAGCTGAATGATGCAGCATCAGGACACTGTTTCAGTCTGACTGACAGAGAAACCTGTAGCTGCATCTACATGTGAGGCAGAGGCCACACAAGCAGCTTTCTATGTTTCACAGTGACTGAGATCTTCAGTGGGGGTGGACATGCTCCTGTACAGACCTCTGAGGAGAACCAAGGTGCAGTCAAAGAGTCCAGTCTGTCCTCACAGATGTCAACATGTGGTTTCATCAGGTCTGCTGTCAGCTAGCAGGCTCACATCAGAATCACTGTTCCTGAAAAACACAGTCTGTGTGACATCATCAGTCAGCTGATCGTCCCAGATCTGAATGGTTTCTGTCTCTACTGAGGAAGTCAGAGAATCTCACTGAGGTGTGGATCAGGTCTGAGTGAGCTGTGGAGGGACAGCTTTAAACAGTCCACAGGTCTCACGTCCTGCTCAGTCTGGTAGCAGATACCTCGTATTGTTCCAGATGTGCTGACATCACCAGCAGCAGCAGCAGCACAGCTGTGTGATACCATGAATCTCAGTTATTGATCCAACACACAGTAAATACAAAGATCAGGATTTATGAGAGTAATCATTATGAGTCTGAACACATGATCACTGAATGTTAGTCTCCACAATAATAAGCTAACACAAGCAAACACAGCTTTCAGCTCTTATTTTGAAACTTCTTCAGAGAGCTGTGATGTGAGCGTGCCTGGCTCTGAGGCACTTGGGTCAGCCTCTGTTGTTTAGAAGTGTTACAGACTGTGAATGACACAGACCTGTCAGTTTCATGTTTGTCTGTAACACAGCTCAGGGCTCCATGCTGAACGCATCCATCCAGTGTTATTGATCCAGGACTAATACCAGCATTGGATCAATACTACACAATCACATGTGTCCACGTGATGGATTTGACCAGCTTTATTCATTAATGATCAATCAACTTATTTACTGCATCTGAGTCCAGCTTCATTTAAATGATCCAACCATGAAAATGACATCAGTCCTACAGAAGCACTTAATGCTAACAGGAAGTCATTGATTAAGGTGGAATAACACAGAGAGACACAACCACTCACAGTTAACCTGACCCCACTAACTGCATGTGTTTGGACTGTGGGAGGAAGCCGGAGTACCGGAGAGGACGCACACAAACACGGGAGAACATGAAGCTCAGCACTGAAACAAAGATGGTGGATTTGACCTCAGGATCAGGGGGGTTACGGGGGTCATGACCCCCCAATAATCAGATCCAGCCAATATAATTTCATCATTCCAGTTTATAAAATTATGATTATCTTGATTTTCTTTAATCGTTTCAATTATTATCAGCAAAATAGTTTCATGTTTAATCATCTAGTAATGTAACCCCGCCTCCTTCGCCGCATACTTGGTATTACCCAACCAGCTTTCTCTACCAAACCTTCACTGTTTGCTGTATGTTTGTTAGCGCAGTCGCTGGTGCCAGAGACTGCCAGTGACTTCAGTCTGAGGGTTTGAAGTTTCCATGTCTGTGTGATGTGTGGTGTGAAGGCTGCTGGTTAAACTGGGACTCACTGTTTAAAGCACTGAGTGCTCATAGAGAGATGCTCCATGAGTCCCAGTACAGACTACAAACATGGTGGAAACTTAGCTTTGATATCCACACACTCTGCACGTCTGTGAGTAACTGTGATGAAGATGTGCAGAGATCTGTGTACAAACAGGAGAAAGACTGTAAAGACTCTGTGCTTCTAACAGCCTCTGTTAACATATGTGAGGCTGTTTGTTGTTGTTGCCATGGAGCTTTTCACTGTTTGGGTCAGCAGGTCATGTGATCAGGTTTGTTCTGTGAAAGCTGGACGATGGTTCAGTGTCAGGGTTTGTTTGCATTCATCAATAAATATCTAAATAAATCAAAGACTCCATGTTTTTTCTTTCATCATGTGACCTCTGCTCATCCATCTCTGTGTGTATCAGGATACATTTAGTTCATAATACACAGAAAAATCAGAGTTATTACCTGTAATAAATGTGAAAGTAAGAGAAAAGACAGCGTGATGTCCTGTATGGACAGGTGGAAGGAACCAAGTCCTCAGCTGAAACACTCGTGTTTGTCCACAGACAGGAAACACAGCAGGAAACAAAGAAGCTGATGGATAACACACTTCCTGTCAGTCAGAATGAGGCTGGAGCCAAACACAGAAAGGTGTTTTTGTCCAGATGAGCCCAGAGAAGAAACACGAGTGTTCACAGACATCAGAAGCTCAGAGAGGTGAAACATGAGGTTGGAGTCCTCGTCAGCATCCAGAAGAGCTGCTGTGAAACCCTGAGTACTCATGACAGACTCTGATGGCACAAACACATCATGATTCAAACATGAAGACAAACATGGAGCTCCTGATCCTCCTGCATGAGAACAAGCTGACATGAGCGCTGTGTCTGAGAGTGTCTCCCTGTCACAGTGACAAGAACACAGCTGCTGCTCACAGTCATTAAACTGACCTGAGGTCAGCTGCTAGCACGTCTCTGTGCTCCTTACATATGAACCATGTGACCTCACATCAGTGCTGTGGATGACTGTAGTCATAGAAGAGTAGAGCTGTAGCAGGTGGTGTGAGGAGGAGGAGGAGGTGGTGTATTCTAGTTAACGCAGTACTGAAACACTCCAGCAGAGGGCGCTGTTAAGTCCTTATTGTAACACAGTTACTGTGTGCAGTTAGACTTCATACATAATCTGCACTTATTTCAATCAGACATGCTGTCAGTAAATGATTGGTTTCTATTGATTCTACTTCCTGTTGACTAGTTTGATGACAGTGAAACAATCACAGCTGATTGTGTGATGATGTAAACTGTCACTGTTACATTCAGTGTGTGTGACATCATGTTAGTGCAGCTGATAACAGCCTGGTTATGATGCTGTTAGAAACACATGAACGTGTCCATAGATCAGTGTGTGTTTAACATGAGAGCTTCAGCCCTGCTGATGTGTTCAATAAAGACATGCAGGAAAACTGATGAGACTCTGAAATAACTCTTTATATTTATAATGTAACTCTGCATCAAAAGAACAACAAAGGATCCCAGACAGGTTTATGTCAACAAAGACGATTCTGATGTTTCTGTGTTTCTAACAGTTTGACATTATTAGTAAACAGACTGCAGTGAACAGGATTTATAAAGAGCTTATATATAAAGATATGACAGCTGTTTGTTGATCACTCTGTGTTTGGACCTGATCAGTCCAGCTGTTTACTTGAAATATGTTCATTTACCTGTTCTGTTATATTTATGTTCTTGTCTCTGTTGAAAAACACATTTTAATGTCCCTCAGATTTTTCTCCCAGATGAATAAATATAAAAATGACACAAACTGACTGCAGCTACTTTTTGTCCTTTCTGTCAGAAACCTTCATGTGACTCATGAGAGACACGTTTCAGCTGTTTGTGACAGATCAGAGGCCAACAAGTCATTTATAACACTTTCCATCATTGTTTAGCACAAACACATGTTGACACAGCAGCGGGGCCGCAGTGAGAGTCAGAGCCAGGAGATAAAAACTCCTGTTTGACCACAGCCTCACTTTGTTCCTGCACTTCAAACACTTCCTGTTGTTGACTGGGTGGAGTCAGGAAGCCAGCGAGGCCCTGCAGGACTGAGACTGCAGACTGGGACGTGCTCTGTGATGGAGATCAACAGCATCACTGACTGTTTCTGTGAGGACACCATCATCCCAGCAGGGCTGTTTCCCAACAACAAGCCTGGACCATCAGAGACCTGAAGCTGCTGCTGAATGAAAGAAGAGGATCTTCAGGTCTGGAACAAGGACGAGCTGAGAGTGTTAATAACGTTACTAATGTTCAGCTACACTTTACTAGGTCACATCTGTGACACACGTCACTTAAATAAAGAAGGAAATATTGGCTCTGTTTTATCTGCTGGGCCCAAAAGTGACTCCCCGTATTTAAACTGCTATGAATAACTTGTTGGTCTATAATATGTGAAACATGTGTCAAATGTCTCCATCATGAAAGATATCAGGTCATCTTGAGCCACAAAAACATTCCTATCATGAGGTAGAAGCTGGAATCAGTTTGTTGCAGAGGGACGTTTATATATCCCATATTTATCCAGTTAAAGTCACATTGAAATTCAAAAATGTCTTTTCAAGAGTCGTCTGTCCAACAGGAGCAGAAACAAATATAACAACAGTTATTTAAGCTGTTTTAAAGGCCACAAAGGAGCAGATTGGTTATAATGCAGCTGCTTCAGAGGAATAAAGATGAAACACTGTTTTTATTTCATGTTTCACTCACTTCTCACATCTTTATTGTAGTAAAGCTTGCCATCACCAGTGTGTGAATGGGTGGATGACTGGATATGTAAAGCGCTTTGGGGTCCTTAGGGACTATTAAAGCGCTATATAAATACAGGCCATTTACCATTAAAGTCTTGTAATGTGAAGCTAGAAACAAGGCAGGAAACAGCTCCATGATCTGATCTTAATGATGTTGTTTTTATTTCTGTCTTTCAGAACTGGATTGAAACTATCAAAGGTCTAAAAACAGCCTCAACCCTCCCAAAGACAAACTTTACACACGTCATCTTTCAGCTACAATCTTTGTTGCAGGGATCTTCTGCCAAACAAGGCTGAGAGAAGATTTCTTACAGCTGTCATGTTGATGCTGTTTCAATCTTTGGGCAAACACACTCATATATTAGGGCTGATATCAGGGCTGCACAAGTTCTTTGTGATCATGAATAATAGAAGTGTGCCTGTTGAAGATCATGTTTCTACATGATTATATGTCCTGTTATTGTTCTGTATTATATTCAGCTTTCAGCATCCTTTCCCAGCCCCTGTTACACCATCCATACAAAGCCAATCTGACTGTGAGCCAATGTGTTTGATAGTTTGTGTTGGATCAATAGATTTGACAGACTTGGTTCTCATCCAGAGGGAAACAGTCCAAATTCAGATCTAATGAAATGATGGAGGCTGTTTCCTACCACGGTGCTAATGTGTGACTAACAAGGCTCATGGTCTCCAGCAGACAAGCGCCTGGAATGAGGTGAGCTGAGTGTTGCTTTGGTGGGTCTGTGCCCACGTCATGCATCAGGATTCATATTGGCAATAGTTCATATCTCTGTTCTTTAGCCTTCATCACAAAGCTGTGAAGGAAAAACAAACATCTAACAGGATTTGATGGATGCAAAGTCCACTGAGCTCTTTGTCATTTACAAACTTGTCCAACCAACAAGAGCACAGATGAAAAACACAGTGACACTTAAAGGATTTTGAATGAATGTTTTCAAATGTCTGCATCTCAGTGTAGATGAGGCTGGGGGTCATGGGAGGCCACCATAGCAGTCTCTTCAACATCATGACATCATCATAAATGCTGCTGGACTGTCTGATGGGCTGACGGTGAAAAAGCCGTCGGGAAGGAAACAGAAGACATTTCAGAGGCTGCAGCAGATTTCTTTGATTTGGGGCCTTTTTCAGCTTTATTGGACAGAGCAGTGAAGATAAGTGACAGCAAAGCAGAGGGAGAGAGAAAGGGGGCGTGGTCAGAATCAAAGCCAGGCCAGCTGCTCGCCACCTCGTGGCACATGGTCACCTGCTCATCCTAGTGAGCTCCACCAGCAGCCCTTTCACACAGTTTACACTGTCAAACACTGTGTGTGGACCTCAGCTAACAATAGGCTACATTTAAGTCTGGACTACATGCTTTTATATTGAGGCAGATTTTTACCTGTTTTTATTCCATCAGCAGCTCAACATCATGAGCAGCTTTGACATAAAGACATCAAACTCAAGCTGACTTTAAACTGGATCTACTTTTAATACAGGGGCTCAAAAACAACGAACATCTTTATTATATATCAGGACAGAAAGTCATCTCAAATGGAAAACAGCTTTATTTGGAATAATCAGCACTATCAACTGGTTTGGGATCTCCACCAGTTTCATGTCTTTCCAGCTTCTCCAACAAAGTTCCTGTAAAATCAGCATCTTTATTGGTTTGATAGTGATTGATTATTCAGTCCCAATCTGCTGTCATCTAAAGAACAAAATGATGTTTCTATGAGTCAAAAAGCTCCAGATGTTGTTCACAAAGAAAACAAAGATTAGGAACTTAAACACAAAGTGTTTGGAGCCAAAATGTTCCCAAGCTGCTCTTTTTGAAATGGCAGAGGTACAGTGGTGTCTAACAGCACACTGTGGAAGGCAAACATGTTCTTGTTGGATGAAACTTCATGAATCCTTTGTAGATTTGAGCTTTTGGAGCCTTTCTTTTCTCTTCAGGTGTACAGAGGCTGAGGAGGCAGGTGAAGCAGGTGGAGCTGTTGTAATGCTGGCAGAGGGTGTGTCTTAGTAACTCTGTGAGGTAGAACTGGATCCAACATTGTGGATGTGTTGATGTTGGAGCCATTAAGATTCTCTGCACACTGTAGGATTTCCCTGTGATTCACTGCGGGGGCATTTTGGAGTCTGTCAATGAAACTCTTCATATTTGTGTTTGACACCAGTTTATAGAAACAGACAAATGTGTCATGCTTTTGTTCGGCCTCCACAAATATACACATTTGTTCATTGGTTGGACTTTTTGGAAGGAGACACATTGAAAACCATGTTAATAAGATGTTTCCTGTGGATCCGACACAGAGAGTGGACTTCAGACAGAAAGCGTGGAAGAGATTTTAGAGGCCGTGTGTGGCAACAGGAAGTTTCTGTATGTTTGCTGATCTTACATGTGGAAAACAACACGTGATGTTTGTGAAGTTCTACAATGATCATTGTTCTGACAGCATTTTGAGTGGGAACAGTTCAAACTGGGAGTAGTGGGAGTTATTTACTGATTGAAACAAGCTGAATGTTTCTGTGCACGATGAAGATCAGCAGCAGCAGCTCAGCTGATCAATGAATTGACATCTATCAGTCATTTCATGAGATGAAGTCATCAGCAGACATTTGTTCTAACTGTGTGATAAATGTCAGAACGTCAGGGCTCTGCTTTAGTCACTACTTGATGATCATTGGCTCATTGTTGAATCACGTGGCCCAGTCTGACCTCTGACCCTTTGCTGCAGGTCTTCTGTGTTATCTCCACTTTCATGTCTGATCTTCTGCTGTATCGTCCAAAATAAACATCTGAATCATTTCCAACACTTCAGCAGATCTTTAGTTTGGGCAGCACAGTACAAAATAACACATATTGTACTATACTGCCCACTTCCTGATCTTATTGGATCTGTGTGTGAGGTTGGTGAAGGAAACACATGTTTACTGAGTGAATCGCTGCCATTAGGAACTAGTTTTTATATCACAGCCTAGAAATCACACAGGACCATTTCTGCAAGTGAAAAGTCCTAATTGGAGGAAAATAATTGTGTAGTTTGTGCGACTGTTGTTTGTAAATGAAGAATTGTCCCAACTACATGTGCTGCTGACCTTTGACCTTTGCTTTAGGTGCACAGAGGAGTCTGTGGAAACATCCTGAGGCAGTGCTACAGATGTCTTCAAATAAAGTGGTGTATTATCCATGTTTTCTATGGATCACATCAATATCCTGATCTAACAAGCCCCCTTTTTGTGGATTTTAGAGCCTCTGACTTTTGCTGCGTCTGCGTCTCATTTCAAGCACAAGAGCAAGAAGTGGATGAAGAAATGGGGCGAGTGGGGTCAGTGTGGTGCATGTCAGCTGTGCTCATGCTTTCACAAAGAACATGTGTATTCATTGGCAGCATTAAGGTGCACTTTAGTCTTCATAATAATAAAGTATTGTGACTTTATTATTGTGAATCCTCACAGTCATGTTGCAGCTCTGCTTTGCTTTAAGAAAATGTTCTACCAGGATGTTACTTTCCTAAACGTGTTCTCCAAATGTTCCCAAAGACTTTGTTCTAAGTAGTTCTACATGATGAAACATTCACACTAAGTTTAAGAAGGACACACAAACACCATCTGTCCTTTCATCATGTGTACAAACGTGTTCAGATGTCAAATGTACCGTGAATGGATGCAAATGTGGATCGTTCCAATAAAATGAGACAGTTTTGTAAGTGGATCCCAGTTTGAAGTTCATTGAAACCTATAAGAACATGTTATTCAAACCAACTTTATCCAACAGGAAGAAGCATCAGGGGAACAGGAAACATTCAAACATGTTTACTGTAAGAACTGCACAAAGGAAGGAAACACAATCCTACACACGACCACTTTAAAATGGACATTTAGCTTTTCAAACATCAGGGAGTGCTGCAATAACAACACTGTGCCCATTCTGATCAGACTGAAAGATTTATAGAGATTTATCCATGTGCTGGAAAAGGATTTGATATCAACATATATGCAGATTAGTAGGAGCATTTTCTTCATATTGATTTAGAGTTCAGTACTAGGAATATGTAGAATTAACATCTGTGTACATGACGAGTGATGAAAACTTTCAAAGGACGTCAGAATTGGTGTCTCTATCTGTGACTGTCCCAGAGGAACCTACCTGAGGGATTATTAAAGATCTGTCTATCTAGAAAGACTTGCATTGATTCACAGTGTACAATTCTTTCTAATCTATTAACATCTTCCTCCAAATCCTGTTTCTGCTGCATCAGAAGGGCTCAAACCTCCTGCTGTTGTCTGCTGGACCATCAATTCTACTTTATGATGATCTTCAAAGATAAAAACGTGAGTTTATTTGTGAACTCTGTGAAATGATGTTTAGTTTGAACCAATCCTGTGTCAGCTGCAGCCACATCATTGCCACGCATACAAATGGCTGCGTTCCTGTTTAGACCTGCTGGCTGTCAATGGGCTTCATTCCATTTCAGACTGCCGGTGGTCGCTGTGATCTAAACTCAACATGGCTCCTGTGTTAGAAGAGCCTCTGAGTTTAAATTTGCACATTGAATAGTTTCTTTGCAACACTGTGGAGCTACCAGCCCAGTATATGTAGCCCACAGTAGATGGAGTTATCAAGCTGCACTGACAAACATCAGGACTCATGTGATCCCTACATGTGGACCTTTCACACATGGATCCAAGTACAGATTCAACTCTGCATTACATTTGACTTCAGCTGTTTCACACTTTCATTTTCTAGCTGTGTCACTTCCTGCCTTTTGGATCAGAAAGTTTATCCATGTCCACAAATGTTTGGCTGCATATTTGTATCATCTATATTTTCCAGTCTTCATACAGCCGATATTTCATGTGGACTCCAATCTGCCACCTGCCATCACGTTTTCAGGGTTCATTCAGTGTTGAAATGTAGGACAAACAGCAGCACATGTTCTCTAAATGTTTGCAGTCATTTTAAATGAAGCTGATACTACATGAGACATTTTGCACATTTATTGTCTTTGAACAGAGAATAATAAAGCCATCAAACATATACAGGCTGTGCAAATACAAACTTCTGTGGTGCATTTGATGACCTGCAGAGGAGAACAAGTCGGGCTTTTCAGCCCTAACACAACCTCTTTGTTCTCAATGCTACAAAACCTTCAAAGGCTGATATGCAAGTTTGCATGAATCACCAACACAGTTGTGTTTGTTTCTAGTATAGTTATAAATAAGCTGATCAAATATCTGCTGACTGATTAGATCCAGTATCTATTACAGATGAACTGGATATCACAGCATGTTGTTGATCCGTCATATCAAACTAAACAGTGTTGCTGCTGTAAATATCCTCCAATAAAGTCAGATGAGGGCTGCTGTTGCCAGGTAACGATGATGTCACACTGGATCTTCTGATCTTTAGCATTGTAGCGCTCGGAGTCTGATGTTGGCTCATGTGTTGTCAGACACCAACATGACGTTCTACTAGTCAAGGCCTCACCTTAACCCACTGATGCTGATCACACAGACCCACTAATAGAACTGTTTGATCAGGTTTATGCAGCGTCACCATTAATGTCACATTTAATCACATTTACATTACAAGCCCACTACAACCATTATCAACATTTTAAAGTATTTTAACCTGGTTCATTGTTTCAGGAGGAGATTTCCATCAAACACTGGATTCTGATTCAGATCAAACTAACAATCCAAAGCAGCAACTTTCAAATCACTGGATTCTTCTTGGTGGCTTTCAGATGAGCTCATGTTACAATCAGCTGCTGTGTGTGTTGTTGTTGTGTAGCTGAAGCTCTGACTCACATTTCATATGTGACCAAAGGAAACTTGGTGCTGTGTGACACACTTTAGATTCTCTGCTGCTGCTTTGAACTCTTCAAACTAAAGAGCCAAACTGATGATTGACTGTGCAGCTCTGACATGGCACCAAATGTCCCTGTTATCAGCTGCTGGATGGACGTTATCAGAGCTTTTTAGTCCCACACGGATCACCAGGAGCTCCTCCTCGGTCTGCAAACAGGCTCAGCAGCTCTGATCGTTCACTGGAGTCAGCACAGAGTGTGGAGACATCTAGTGGTCGTGGAGAGTAGCGCCATCAAAGCTCCTGCTGGTGAATGTAGTTACTGTAAGGTCTCTGATGGAGCTCTGTGATTGGTGGATTGTCCAAACGAAATCAAGGTATCAAGTTTCTTTGTCCTCTGATAAACCATGAAAGGACGATCAGCTGATCAGCAGTCAGGACATCAGTATCGTGACACGAGTACTGGATCAAATGTGACCCTGAGCTTTGTTTTGACCTACAAAGTTCACATCCTGCTTCTTCTTCCAGTTCAAAACATGCAAAAGTTCACTGGTTTCCACAGCAGAGCCTGACACAGCGCTCCACGCCTTCTCCTCATCACATTTGTGCTTCCTGACGTGCAGCTGCTTCCTAAACTTCCAGACTTCTAACTTCATTCATAGGGAGGAGATCACTCCACTGCACTGCAGACAGACTTCACACTTTCATGAATTCCTTCTAAGGCCTGATGTGGCTTTGCTTCCTGCTACATGACACATTTATTCACACCTTATGAACCAATCAGGAGCCCCCTACCTGTTCCCACAGCCGCCTCATTAACAAAAGGAAGTCAGTGTTTCTGTGAGCCGACGAGCTGAACTCAGACTTTTCACTTATACCACGTCTTATTTCTTTCTTTATTGTATTTATTTATTTGACCTGCACAGTGATTTTATTTCTATATGTAGATATTTGATATCCTGTAACTGAAGCTGTGTCCACGTTTTATCTCAAAGTGACACATGGACTCTGTCTGTGTCCTCAGTTTCCCAGCATGCCTCGCTGTGGAGCTGTATGAGGGAGAGCTGTTTGTCCTGCTGCCCTGTGAGTTTCCCACTTTTGAACTGGACCGCCCCACAGTGGTGTGGAGTCGCTCCGACCTCAGTCCTCCAACCGTCCACCAGCTTCAAGGAGACGAACTGAAAGATCCAAACCAGCGTTACAGCGGCCGAACATCCATGAAGACTGACGCTCTGGAAACTGGAGACCTCAGCCTGAAGCTGACCAACCTCCACCTGTCTGACAGCGCCACCTACACCTGCTCCGTCACATCATTTAGACTGAGAGATGTCCCACTGCAGGTCAAAGGTCAACATCAAACCAAAACCCTGCTGTAGACCATCACAATCACTCAAACTTAACTTTTAATATTGTCACAATAAGCATGCTTGCTTCACCATTTTAAATCTGAGCAGATTCTTTAATTCATTACATTCAGTCAAAGGTCACCTGACAATTTGTGTTTCTCTACAGAACCATTTCCATCCTGGGCCACAGCTCTGCTGGTTCTCCTGGTTCTTCTTCTCATCGTCTCTGGAGGTCTTTTATTTCATTTCCAAGTCAGGTGAGTGTCTCCTACTACACTACCCATAATGCCGATGGTTAGCAGGCAGGGGTGGGTTTGGATTAGTGATTAAATCGATTCTAGCTTGGATAACGTCATATTGATTCATTAAAATTCTGAATCGATGTTTAAATATAAATGTATTTTAGCTGAAACGCCTGAATCTCAGGTTAAAGCTCCCACAGTTTCAACAACCATCAAACAGCTAAAACAGTAACTGAGAGCAGGAACACGGATTCTGCACAAAGACGCATCAGGATCAGTTTCATCTAAAAATCTCTGT
Source organism: Oreochromis niloticus (assembly GCF_001858045.2). Lineage (NCBI taxonomy): Eukaryota > Metazoa > Chordata > Actinopteri > Cichliformes > Cichlidae > Oreochromis > Oreochromis niloticus. The sequence goes on from NW_020327533.1 coordinate 590,824, forward strand.
TTCCTGCATTATTGGCTTGTTGTTACCCACCAGTCTACCGTTGTTGACAGCGCTGTCGGCCGCTGGGTTTGTTGTTGTTTTTGACTTAGTCTCATTTCTGCTGTTCAAAACTGAACAAACTTTGTAAAATGATGCAAAACTGCAAAACTCTCAGCTGTGTCTGTAATCAAACCTCTGTAACTTTGCTTCACTTCATCAGGTCATGTTCACATGTGTTTTTGTTCTACTGCAGAATAGTTTTAAGGTCATCTGCTATAAAAAGCCAGCCAGGAAAATCTGCTTCATGTTCTTCTGTTTTATCCTCAGTGACTTTGACACAAAGGCCTCTGCTGTGATGCTCACACCTCTGATGAAGTCTCACAGTGTCAGCTTTCTTTTATAGATATAAAAATATGGAAATGAATGATAATATTTCTGACTGTCTGAGGCAAACTTCAGCGATTCAAAGTGAATGGATTGTAGAAATGAGTGAGGATACCCAGCCCTGTTAGCAGGTGTCCTCTGGTGGCTCCTTGACTGTCACACAATCATGTGCTGACAGGAAATGTTGCAGCAGCTTCAGTAAATGTTCCTCCCTGAGTTGTGCTCAGTCATGTGGTGGAGAGCTTCAGATGTTCAGAGCAGGAGAGCTCCAACAAGACCAGGACTGTTCCACCATCTGCTGACATCACAGTATAACTGCTTACTGTTAGTAGTGCAGTGTCAGTGGATGCATTTGACCAAAACCAGAGTGGAAACGGTCACAGATGTGGTGTTTCTTCAAGCAGGCTGTGAGGTGGACAGCAAGCGGCTTCTCAACAAGCTTTGACCTGAAAGAGAAACTGATCTATAATGTTGATGTCATGTTGGATCTAAGCTGGCTTTGCTGAGCTTTGCTTCCACAACGGCATGTTTGAAAAAGCTGGAACACTCCAGCCCAAAGAAAGGAAGCGTGTGAGACATGGCCGACTGTGGAGGCTCAGTCTGTCTGTTCTTCTTCATCCAACATGTCTGCAGCACTTTACAGGACGCTGCAGACTAGTTACCAAAGAACGAGTCAGGAACACATCAGGAACAAACTGAGACACACAAGTTTTACAGAGACCCAACGAAGATGAAGAGAAAGCTGCTGTAACCTGGAGACCTCAGTCTGACCCTGAAATACCCCACAGATGGAGACACAAACACCTCCACCTGCACCGTCTGCAGCAGGGAGGGAAACATCCTGCTGAAGAAACAAGTGCTGCTCACTGTCAGGCTCAGTGCTGTAGATGCAGGTCAGAGGTCAGAGGTCATGGTGGGACCAGTTTACTCCATTGAATCCATTCAGCCTGTGGCTGATAATGTTTCTAATAATGACAAACTGGAAACACAACTTTACGATTGTTTCTTTAACATCATATTTCCTGAAGTATTCAGACACTTATTTGAAGCCCCTTCAGCAGGAATCACAGCAGCAGCTGTTTTTGATGCAACGAGCCTCGTCCACACCTGGAGTTTCTGTCCTTCTACTTTCTAAATACTCACAGGCTCAGGCAGTGGGCTCACAAAGAGGTGGCTCTGAGCCCTTTATCGTTTGCAGTGCTGATGAACACTCTGATGTTTGCAGACAAAGTTATGATCTGTAGTGAGAGTGAGGAGGAGAGTCTGGAGAGAAGAGAAAGTACAAACAAGGAGAGATGAGGAGGAGGTCAGGGCTGATTTATGACAGGAGGAGAGCAGTAAGAGTGAAGAGGAGGAGATGGCAGTGAGACCTGCTGTGATGGAGACGGTGGCACACAGACAGGAGGAGCTGCAGGTGGCAGAGCTGAAGATGCTGAGAGTTTGGTTGGAGGTGAGCAGGATGGACAGGATTAGAAAGAAGAAGATCAGAGGGATCGCTCAGGTCCAGCAGAGCTGCAGTCAGACTGTGTGCTGGATGCTCCACAAACTGACTCAGTGTGTGTGTCAAGTTCACACAGTGCAGAAACAAACTCACTTTACAACATGATCACAGGTTTATTGATCCATCAGAGCAGCTGGAAGGAAGAGACGAGCTCCTGAACATTTCCTGCTGCACAAACAAAGTGATTCATTATTAGTTTGATTAAATCTTTGATGTCACAGCTGTCTGAAACATGCTGATGTCACACAGTTTGATCAGACTGTGCATTGGTACATAGTGTTGGTTTTACCTGCATGATTTTATTGTCATATTTATGTTTGTTTATTTAAATATCAGGTTTTATCCTGATATTTATGATAGTTTAAGATATATTTGATACCATCACACTGACTCCATCTGACATCACTGATCAATAATCAAAGAACACACAGATCAAACTGATTGATCAGTGGCTCCACTAACACTGAAGCCTCACACAGAAAGTCATTTCCATGAGCCGTTTATTTACTTTCCGGCTCTTTGAAGCTTCGCTGCCAAATGTGGAGGAAAAGTTTTATCAGGAGCTCTGCAGCAGGTAGAAACTGATATTAATCTTTAATCTGTCAAAACTGAGAGCAAACAAAAGAACTGCTGTATAAACCCACTTAGTTTAATTGGTCACATGACTGCATCATATGACTAAAATGCGTCGTTGTTTTCAAAAAGCTCAGTTTTCCTTGACCAAAAACACCGTCTCAGTGTGGAGGCCAAAACGGAGAGAAAAAGAAGCTTTTAGAAGGAAAACGTATCAGTGTGGACATGGCCTCCGTCCTCTGCTCTGATCGGCTTCAGCTTTCTCTACACCTCTGAAACCTGCTGCTGTCTGTACACCTCATGCTGTGTTTGCTGTTCTCTCAGAGGTGGAGGAGGGGGCGGAGTCTGTCCGGCTGCCTGAGGACACTCAGGTGGAGTGGTGGCACCGTCCTGAGAAGCCTGACAAACAGGAGCAGCATCACAGAGTGAAAGAAAGACGAGCGTGTGAAAAGCGGACAGTTCAGCCTGACCCTTAAACGCCCCACAGACAGATACAGCTGTGTGGCCTGGAGCCAGGGAAACATCATGGATGGAGAATCGTGCTGCTCACAGTTACAGCTGTTTGTTCACTTTCACTTGGTTCTCTTTCACTTATTATTTTATTGTGTTTCTGTGTGAAGCTGTCGTGTCTCCTCTGCAGGGACGGTTCAGGTCCAGGATCAAACATCAGGAACAGAAGCAGCTCCATTGATCCTCTGATGGCTGATCAATCAGTTTGATCTGTTTGATTATTGATCAGTGATGTCAGGGTGGAGTCAGTGTGATGGTATGAAATATATCTTAAACTATCATAAACATGTTTTATCATATAACTCATTTTCTTCTACAGATCAGTTTATGTCAGTGTGTCCATGAAGATTCTCCATCATCCAGGTCATCGTAGTTGAAGGAGCTTGCAAAGAAAAGCGTCTGGACTTCTTTAAGTTGCTTGAAGACGTTTCACCTTCATCTGAGAAGCTTCTTCAGTTCTAGGGCTTCAATCTGGGACTCTTCAAATGGTGAAGAGTCCCAGATTTAACCGTGTTTCCAGACGCCTTAACGCCCACTCACATCCTGGGCCATCTGACCTCAGGAAATCACATGATAGGATGAGAGACAAGCTTGTAGACAAACAGCTTTTTACACTATAATTACCTGTTTGGGTCCAGTGAGTGTCAATGACAGGAAATCCTCACCTGGTGGTGAGTGAGAGAAACCACAGCAGAGACCTCTGTGTTTAAGAAATGGATGGTTATGGTCGCTGATGCTCTCAGCTGGCTCAGTTTTCACACCTGCACAGAGAGTGCACAAGCTCCCACTGTGGAGTAGACACTACAGGGACTACATCTGTAGAGCTGTTCACACAGACTGTGTAGTTACAGGAAGCTGCCAGCAGGTGGCAGCACATCACCGCAGCGTCAGCCTGCAACTAAAACCTCTGCAGAGACTCTGACGGGTGTCAAACAGGCAGCAAGTTTACATAAAAGCTGCTTCAGGATCAAACTCATCAGGATGTGATAATAGGATGATTCCTTTGTGACATCATAATAATCATTACTTAACATAAGAAATGCTTTATTTATCTCGCAAGTTTGAAAATGAGGCTAAATAAGGTGAAAAACATGTCAGTGTAATATATCAAATATGACTCCCTTTCCAAACGCCTTCGACGCTTATTCCCCTCCGATGCTGACGGCGGATCATGGAGACCAGCGCTTAGGCTGCAGGCCCGGATGTACTGTCTAAATCGGCTGTCTCTCACCCTTTAACCACCCCTGTTGCTTGTCATGTGTTTCTTTGGTGTATTAAGAGTTTTTTCATGTGCTATGTGCAGAGGTGTTTTTTTCTGTTCCCAAACTGATCTCCCTGTTGGAGCTCAGTCTGGGGGGAGTTATTTTTTTCTCCTTATCTTTCCTGCTGTGCATTTTCCATTGTTATACCTCTCTGACCTGTCTTCCCCATGTGATGTTTTGTGTAATGTATGTATGGTCGGAGGGTAAGATGGCGCCGCCATTGCGTGCAATAGGTCGGCAGCCTTATGAAATTTCCCCCTTGTGGGACTATTAAAGGTATATCAATCAATCAATCAATCAATCAAATGGCTTGGATAATTAACAGTTGGAAAATAATCCTAAAGTCCGTTGAAGCTGGAGATGTTGGAGGGCAGCAGGAGCAGTCAGGGAGATGGTCACCCTGGCTGACTGCAGTGATGACCCCTGTGAGAGACTAAAGAAAAAACACCCCCTGCTGTTCTGACTGTGCATCACATGGACGGGGCTTTGACTACATCATGTTTAAGATGATTGTACTCAGACACACTGATGCACATGTTGTTTCTACTTTGAACTTACATACAAGTGTTTCCTTCAGTGCTTTATGTGACTGTGAACAGTGTGTCTGTGTGTGTGTCACACTGTGGACAGCAGAGATACTTCATCCCTTGTGTCGGAGCTCCACCTTGTGGCAGGTTCAAGAACTGCTGTTCTTGTAAAGCTAAATCAGACTGATGCACCTCCGTAACAGACTGTAGAGGGTTTCTGGGGCAGTGACATGAACACTTTGTATTTATTTATACTGTCATATTTTTCTGTTACATAAACCACAGCATGCTGAATATGAATAACCTGCATTTATGCAACTCAGTCTCTGCTTCTGACTGAGCAAAACCACAAATCATGTGTGTGACGCCTCCATGAAACAGACTCCTGACAGCCTCTGGGGAGCGAGCTCACATTAGCCCTGTTTTATTTTCTTACATTGGCTCCTGGTTCATTTTTAGATTTGCTTTAAAATTCTCACACTTGAGCTGTGTGAATGTTTTCAGTCGCGTTATTCAGCTCCTGCTCAAACTGTATGACTGAATCTCAGGGGTTAGAAGTTCAAAGGTCACAATGCAGGTTTCAGGACGTTCCCTCACTGTAACAGGTGGAGGAGAGGAAGCACAGGTGGATCCTCTGAGGAAGAGGAGCGTTTCTAAAAACCACATGATCACATGACCAGAGGGGCGTGGCCTTCAGTGGTAGTAATAAAGGAACAGTCCACATGTGAGACTTTGAAGGCTCCAACAAAGCAGACCTGTGATCACTTTAACTCAGTATGATGGATTGTTGGATTTGTCTTTGTTTCTCTGGCTTTTCTTGTGTGTCTGTGTGTCTTTGTGTGTTGGATAGAGTCATGTGACCTGCCCAGGGACGACACATGAGCAGCTCAAATCTGGCAGGTTTCCATCTTCTGTTTTTATCCTGATGTCCATGAACATGAACTCTGTCCCTGTCAAATAAATCCAGATAAAAACAGCCGGTTACATTAAATCTGATCCAGTGTTGTTCTTCTTCTGTGGTGTTTGTGATGGAGCAGCTGCTCCTGATGAGTGTGAAGATGAAACCTGGGCTCCTGCAGCTTTCTTTGCTACAGAAAGTTACATTTAAGATGTTTAATGTCACATACAATGAAGTTTAGGACTCATTTAAACCAGCATGAACTAACAGTTGTATCAGGAAAGGGAAATAAATGAGATGTGAACACCAAGAAATAAGTGAAATGATGATGAAGAATGCAGAACTATAATTTAACCAAAACTAGATCCCCCAGAAACATCCTCAGAAATCCAAACCTTGTCTCTAAGACCCAGAAGTAACACAGTAACACTAGACTGTGGATCCACCACAGCCCTGCAGGACTGTTTGGACAATATGGTCTGGAGTGTATTCACAGAAGGAACAGACTTGGAGGGCCACACATCTGCTGTACTCTCATACATCTGCACTGAGAGTGTAACAACAACAAAGACAAAGTGTTCCCAAAGCAGAAGCCATGGCTCAACAGTGAGGTGCAGCTCTACTGAGAGCAGCGCCTTCAGATCAGGAGACCAACAAACCTACAAAGAGGCGTCTGATCTAAAGGCATCAAAGAATCCAAACACAGATTCAAACAGCGCATCGAGGAACACTTTAACACAAACCACTCCAGAAACATGTGGCAGGGATCAAGACACTCACTGGCTACAAGGACAATCGCACACAAACTCCCTGCACATCACCTCACCTGACACCATGAAGCAGTTCTTCGCCCGCTTTGACCAACAAAACAGTGACACCAGCACCTATCCTGCGTTACAGAGAGGGACGACGCCCCCATCCAGCTGGAGCAGCATCAGGTCAGAGCCACACTGAGTCTATGCGAGGAAAGCAGCTGGTGCTGACGGTGCAGCCGGTGGAGAGCTTAAAGCATGTGCAGACCAACTAGCAGAGGTTTCACCACCATCTTCAACCTCTCACTGCTACAGTCTGTAGAAGGCAAACAGGTGGACAGAGGACGCCATCATTACAGCTCTTCACACAACCCTCACACATCTGGACAGCAGGAAACACGTACGTGAGAATGCTGTTTGTGGACTTTACCTTCAACACAGTTCAAGCCCACAAACTGGTTCATAAACTCAGCAACTTAGGACCCAGCAGCTCACTGTGCAGCTGGATACTGGACTTCCTGAGCAACACACCCCAGAACGTCAGGATGGGAGCCACACCTCCTCCACCCTCACTCTGAACGTGTGTCCTCAGTCCCCTCTTATACTCACTTTTCACCCATGACTGTTCTCCAGTCCACACCAGTAACACCATTATAAATGTGCTGATGACACCACCATCATAGGACTGATGGACAACAACGATGATTCAGCTACAGAGAGGAGGTTCAGCATCTGAAGCAATGGTGTGACGACAACAACCTGCATCTGAACACAGCCAAGACCAAGGACATGATAATCGACTTCAGCAGAACAAAGCCATCTGAGCACTCCACCCTCTACATTGATGGAGGAGGTAGAAAGGGTGGAGAGCTTCAAGTTCCTCAGAGTCCACATCTCGGCCGACCTTACCTGGTCCACAAACATCTCCCACCAGGTAGGGAAAGCACAACAAAGGCTGCACTTCCTCAGGAAGCAACATCAAGCCCCAAGGCCTGCTAATGAATCTCTACTGCTCCACCATCGAGAGCCTTCTGACCTCCTGCTGCACCCTCTGCTTCAACTGCTGCACCGTGGAGGACAAGAGGAAACTGCAGCGCGTGGTGAGGGCAGCAGAGCGGCCAATCGGCACTTCACTAACCCCCCTCAGAGACATCTATACTGGCAGCCTTCAGCAGGAAGCATCATCATCAAGGACCCCTCCACCCTGGACACTCACTGTCCCACCTTCTCTCTGGTAAACTCTACAGGTCCAACAAAGACAAACAGACTCAGTAGAAGTTTCTACCTCCACCCTGATTGAAGGTTAACTGTGCTGTTAACACTCATGGACACTTGCACTAGATTTATTTCTAACCAGTATTCATTACAGTAGAATTCCTGCCTCTATTTATAGAACTGTATTCTTTTACAGCAGCAACCAGCATTCCTACCACTTACTCAATGTGCAATCCCACCAATCACAGAGCACCTTATACTGACCTGATCCTCCTCTTTACACTGTACCTGCAGATATATCTATAGATTTGTTTCTGTATAGAACCTGTGCAGATCCTTTTGTTTACTTCATTTATTGTGCATTACACACATTCCCTGTGTAGGTACCTCTGAAACTTGTTCTTATCTTTATTTATCTTCTTCTATTATCCTGAGAATCTGAATGTAAACAGATACAAGCTGCCAATGGAGAGAAACTCCTCATTGTTCTGGTAACAGTGACAATAAAGATCTTCTATCTTATCCTGATAGAGTTTCTATGAATTTGTGTCAAACTGTGGACTCACGGGACGAGTCTTCAGATGACGTCTCTGCTCATCGCAAGAACTCGAGCAACTAACCATAAACGTTCATCCTCTCTGTGTCTGACTTTTAGCCTCAAAATCGCTTCATTTCATTTTCTTTTCTTCTTAACATAGAAAATTCCATTATGAACATTTGGCTGCATATGAATATACTTCACTTTATGAAGCATCAACCATGCAGTTCATCTTCAGTTAGATTCACCATCAGCTCATTTTCACATCAACATCCACATAATGTCTTTTTGATTCAAACACACAGGAAAACTTTCTTCCCAGAAACAAATATATTCAGTATAATTGATTTGATTTCCATGTTAATGTTAGATTAGTGGCTCCTCCATCCTTTCCACACAGACTCTCAGTGTGGGGCCTACAGAGTTATTATCAGATTTTCTTATTCGTTGCTTTGGTTAAACTTACACCTGATTGTAATCTAAACAGTTTCAGTCAGTTAAGCAGGATTAACTATCAGCACAATCACATATGAATTATGACTCTATTGTTAACTCTTAATGTCTTTTATCAGGATGGAGTTCTGGCACATTTCTTATCTTCCAACATTCCTGCAGCCACACACACACTAATCTCTCAAAGCTGAGTCTACACACACAACATCTACACATTTAAATCATGTCAATTATTCAACATATTCATTAAACTTCTGATTCAGAATGAAGATGATTTACTAACAGCACTTCATATCATTGTAAACACAACAGCCTAAATGTTAAAACCTTTTTATTTCTCTCAGAGCCAATAAGAGGTGAGGGGGGGACGTCTGTCTCTCTCTGTCCCACCTCTCTCAACAAGGCTCATTAAATTCATCCCACTTTCATCATTCATTAAAAACATATATATGCTGACTATGTGATGCAAGAACAGTAGAGGTGAATGGATGGATAATACAATAATAAAATGTCATATAATAACTGCAGCTGTCAGCAGGCGCAGAGCAGCTGAACTAGAACAGCAGTTGTACATTTATTCACAAACCCCACGTGTACAGGGCAGGATGTGCAATGGTCCAGGGGAAAAGGGACAAAGTCCAACACTCGCTCCGCTCACTCGCTCCTCTCGTATTTGTTTTCAGCACACTCACTCCACTCCACGCCACCAGGGAAACAGATCGGGGTCACGGACGAGTGCGAGAACCTGAGCACAAGAGAACTGCGGTGAGCATAAACACAGTAATCACACGACAAACGGGGTTTATCGGGGCTGTACTGACGAGAGTAAGTCCACCACCCAGAGAAGAAGCCTTCTGAGCCTCAGCTTAAACAGCCCAGGAGTCCAGGTCATCAGGTAGATTCACGGCAGGTGCGTGGGCCAAGGGCGGAGCCCAGCTGAGCTCCGCCCAGGCAGACAGGTGAGAGACAGGAGAGAGAGACATATAACCATAGTATGCTAATAGCAAATTCTTTTGTCAGGTTTAAAGTGAGATCCTGCTTTAAGGGCAGCTTCATCTGCTGGTAATGACAGATGTTTCTAGTATATCAGGCTTGGCCAACATTACAGGGACTTACTTGCAGAGACCCACGAGCTCCAAACTTGGTGCTTTATGATTGGTGCAGATGCTCTAAGCTACTATTAACCAATAAGAACCACGGGGTCAGGGGTCACTACAAGAACTTATCAGCCACCAACTTGTATATATAACTTTACTCACACTTGTAAAACTCTTAGAGTAGAATTCAGTGGGGCAGAGTGACCTGAGCACAGGCCCACTCTGTGACACTCAGAGCTTTGTGGATATCATCTGCAGGTGCACGTACTGGGAGTACTGGACACAGTGCATGTACAGCCACTTTGCCACCACTTTAGGACAATGTTTACAGTAGACTGAGCCACACTGACTTTGAGCAGTCATTGTGCTGCTGCATGGCTGATGGCACTGTCCCTGCAGCTGTCAGGGACAACAAGAACCACTCAGCTACCTCAGCCAAGCCAAGACTGTGCTGATGTTGTGACCTGAGACCAAGACACTAACCCAGGATGGTGATATGATGGTGTGAGAGTGGGTGGATGAGCCCATCCACCTTAAATATGGCTCATATAAATATCTGTAATGCAACACATGTTTTATGCAACATGAACATATTTCCAGCTGTTTCATGTTGTGTTTCCAAGATTTCAGTTTACTGTAACTTTCATTTGTATTTCCTTCAGTCTGTTAATCTTGGAGCTGTGAGCAGCTTCTTATTACCAGGTGAGAATATGTAACAGTCTGTAGATGTGATGACACTATGGAGCGGATCTCCTGTCTAGTTCTGCACAGAAAGCTGATGTCACTGCAGCTGCTAATATGTGCTGCAGCCAAGCCTACATGAGAGGGCTATGCTGTGGAACAGGGTGGTGCAGGTGGTGTTATCTACATTTGAACATTAGACAACAGTCACATGAAGACACTTGATATTGTTAGCTAAAGACCTACAATAAGAGAAAGAGAGCAGCAGCACTAGTGCAGCAACAGCAGCTCCTGTTATAAAAACACTGATCAATGATTTGACTGTAACTGCTCCAACTGTCTGTGTCAGTGATGCTGTTGGAGATGTTTCAGTAACACTGACTGAGACTGAAATGGTTTAACACTGGTTTCATGTTCAGAGAGATTTGACTGTTAAATGTCACATATTTCTGATATATGTATAATACATAATCATGCTGTTACACACATTCATATGTGACTGTTACTGTATCATATTCAGTCCTCGTCTCACACTCAGGTGTTCATCACTATGGAAGAAATATAGTATCATCAGAATCCAACTATTTTTAGACATTGAATTTATAACACTGAATTTTTATCCTCCAAATTTCCCTGCAAAAATATTCACCTGCAAAAATTCACCTGCAAAAAATTCACCATCAAATATTCACCTGCAAAAAATTCACCTGCAAAAATTCACCTGCAAAAAATTCACCATCAAATATTCACATGAAAAAAATTCACCTGCAAAAAATTCACCGTCAAATATTCACCAGCAAAAAATTCACCTGCAAAAATTCAACTGCAAAAGTGATGAACTTAAATGACCCAAGCCAGAGCAATCAGCACTAGATCGAGTCGAGCGGCTCTCAGCCAATTAAATTACGCTGTTTGATCACATGACATCGTTAGCCAGCAGTGTGTCTCCTGAAAAGAGAGCTGTTTAGAGGTGAGGGATTAAGTTTTTCAACTAAATAGAGATCATTACAGAACGCCTAGTCCTACTTAAAATCCCATTCATTTTTCTTTTATTTTATCATCTACTCGAACTGAGGAAAACGTTTGACTAACTCAAAGAAAATTTCCGCGCCTCCCCTGCCTGTCTGCAGAGGCAGTTTTGAATTCAGGAGCGGCAAGATGGCAGCGGCAAACCCTGGCGGTTCTCCGGTAAGTATATTATGTTTTATCTTCAAGTTTGTCTTTTGAAACGTTAATTTTATTTAAATCCGTTGGTCACGTATAAAGTACACAGACGGGGTCTTTGCTCAACTCGTCTGAGGCGTGTCTCACTAAGCGCTACATGCTAGCATCCTGCTAACCGAGCTAACCTTTACATGCTGTGCTCTACAAAATAGGATACTCGGTACAAAACCATAATCCGCAGATGTTGATAGATAGACGAACACTGCAAATATAATGTGGGAAACGAGAACGGCATTTGGTGAAGGGGTAAAATACACCATGAATAAAGCCATAGAGTGAATGGCTGCCATGGTTGCAGAACGGCCTGATTTAATGACAAGAATGGGGAAGAGTGAGGTGAAGTGAACCAAAGCCACAAAACACGGTCAGACAAGGCGGGAATAGGGCAGTGATATGTCCGTCAGTATGAAGTTGGTGTGTGCTTTGGTGAACAAAAACTCGAGACCAGTAGCAGGAAGATGGGAGACTCGTGTTTCACTGGAATAGTGGTGAATTAAAACATCCTTTGTTGGGGAAATTTAGGTGTAAATGCATCCATACAGGCGAGACAGAGGCAGACCAGGCAGCGAAGAAAACAAGGCAAACATTAGAAATATTAAAACGGAAATATAGGATTAATATAACATACAATTAGGGAAAATTGAAGGAACACAATATAAATGATACTGTAAAGTCATTAAAATAGCATTACCTGAGTAAAAGAAACATGTAATTGGGTAGGATGGTGATGATGATGATGATGATGATGATGATGATAATAATAATAATATTAAAAAACATGTACAAGATGGGCATGTATACTTGTACCCAGAATTTAACAACTATAAAGTTGTGGCATGACAGTACCTTACCCCTTCCATTATATCCACACTTTCAGAAAAGGATATGGTCAATATCTTTACAAATACTATCTAAACTTAAACAGATAGCATAAGTTAAACGGGATATTCCCTCTGCATTCTCCTAGAGAGAATACATCAAATTAAACAAATAAGTAGTCTATGGCATTTAAAAGTGGTTACCTACAATTCTGAAATAATAATAATACTAATTCTTATTGATGATGATATTGTATTTGAAATCCTGGTGTAACACTGAACCCGACATCATAAAATGATTACCCTTGTAATGTCAGGGAGCTACAACCAAGGAGGGAAAATATTACTATCTCACCCCTTGTATCCAATTACATAACAGCACTGCTTGGTAAAGGTGTTGAATTAGCTGGGTCGCTCAGTTTGGGGAAAATTGTGGGTAGCCTGCAAGGGCCTCAACTTCTCCATTCCCACAATGTGCAACAAATGGGCACAGCTGATCTTCAAGATTGGAACATCGGCCAATTCCTTCTAACTTTAACGTGTTTTTGCAAAAATATTCTTAAAATTGTCTCTTTACACAGATCATAATGATACAAGATGGCACTTGTGTAATTTCCTATAAATTCAATAAATCTAAATAATTGTTACCAACCCGGTAAATCCTGAAAAATGTTTTAACAGCTGTGTTAAATTAAACTTCATACTGACACATGCTGGAAAGTGCATTCATGAGACATTTTTTTTTTTATGCCTTCTAGAGCAGTAGCAATCAAAGACTTTAAGGATTCTTTTACATTTTTTAAAAACACTCTGATTAAGGCATAAGTTGTTCTTTATCATCAGATCTAAGTTTGTTTAAAGCATCGAATGTTTTGAGGTACTTTTCTTTGTTTTCAGGATTCGTTGCAACCACGGATGGAAAAATGTGGAGGTTGCACGGCTGATGTTTACTGTTCGTGGCACAGGAAGAGGCAGTTTCATTTCAGGAATGAGTGAGCACAATCAAAGGTTTGTTCTCATAAAATACTGTCAACCTCAAATGTTTCTGACATAAGATTTTCTCCTCACATTCTGATCTGAGTGTCATGGCGGAGGCCGGTTGTCAGTGTCATGGCGGAGGCCGGTTGTGGAAGTGACACTGGATTGAAATGCTAGCTTTCTACAGTCGCTGCTTATCAATGGGCACTGTATTTGTAACTTTTAAAAACGGCAAACAGGACTTTGGTTAAGAAGAGGACAACCAACATTCTGCCAGTTCTATCGACCGGAGTGTTTCGGGCTGCGCTTCCTAACCGGGAGATAGTTAGCAAGTTTACGGTAGCATTAGCTACCAGCAGCTGCTAGCTCGCCAGTTAAATAAAAAAGAAAGGACCCCTGGACTGGAAAGGCTGGTTAAGACAAAACTAAAGACAGTATGCCACCTAAGAAAGGCCCAACACCAGAGGAGGTCGAGGACATAAAAACCTCCCTCGGAGCGCTGTGCGGAGACGTGGCCGCAGTCAGGGCACAGCAGGAGCTGCTTCTGGGACTTCTGGAGGAGGTAAAACAGCTACGCCTCCAAAATGCCGAGAAGGACAGACGAATCATGGATCTCGAGCGGCGGGTGGATGAGCTGGAGCAGTACACCCGTACGAACGACGTGGTCATCAGCGGTATAAAAATCAAGCTGCGCTCGTACGCGCGCGCGGTGGCCGGGAACGTCGGGGAGCCCAGCGACGAGGAGACCCGCTCGGTGGAGCAACAGGTGGCGTCCTTCCTTCAAAGCAAGGGGATAGAGATGGACCTGGAGCATGTAGAAGCATGTCACCCACTGCCCAGGAGGAGCGACAGACCGCCGGCCGTCATTATGAGATTCGTTAATCGGAAGAACAAGGTCGCACTGCTGAAACAAGGACGCAAACTGAAAGGCACGGACGTTTTCATTAATGAGCATCTGACACGAAAAAACGCAGACATCGCGAGGAAGGCAAGGCAACTGAAGAAGAACGGTAAAATACAACATACATGGGTAACAAACTGCAAGATTTTCATTAAGCTAAACGGGACACCAGAAGAGGCAAAAGTACTGATAGTGAGGAACATGGAGGATCTGGACAAGTACAACTGACACTAATGTATCGAGGTAATATATAACTCTAATGACAATCAAAGATGATAAATACACCAACATCTCTAATTACACCAGGAAATGATATGGACACGTTGAAATCAATTCTCGAACAGAAAGTAATTGATTTAGACTGTGAATACAAGGAGCATAATATAATAGACCCAGAAATAGATTCTGAAAGTAATTTTCTCTCTTCTTTTGTTAAAAATTGTAATTATTTCACACAGGAACAATATGAAAAAAAAATCAACCTAGACGGGAAGCTCTCATTAATTCACTTTAACAGTAGAAGTATGTACTCTAATTTTGATTTCATTAAGGATTACTTACAACAATTTTCTCGACCCTTTAGTGTTATAGCCATCACTGAAACTTGGTTCAATGTCGATAAAGGAATAGATTTCTGTTTGAATGGATATGATTTAAAATACATGAATAGACTAAATAAGGTGGGCGGCGGGGTTGCTATATATGTTCATAACTCTATAAAATATAATGTTGTCACAACTATGTCTATGGCTATTGATGGAATTTTGGAATGTTTGACTATTGAGATCATGAATGAAAAAAAGAGAAATGTTATAATAAGTTGCATATATCGGACACCCAGTTCAAGTATTGACACTTTTAATGAATGGATAGAAAAAATGTTTGCTTCAGTGAACCAAAAATTACTATTCATCTGTGGTGATTTCAATATTGACTTGCTAAACCCAACAAGGTTAAAAGCCATTGATGACTTCACTGACACGATGTACAGCTTATCACTATATCCAACAATAACAAAGCCAAGCAGAATAACATCACATAGCGCCACTATTATTGACAACATTTTTACTAACGTCATGGATTTCCAAATTAATAGTGGCCTGCTTGTCTGTGACATAACTGACCACTTACCAGTTTTTACTTTGTATGACTGTGATTTAAAAAAAAATAGATACTAAGATTACAATAGCAAAGCGAACAATAAATGAAGAAGCAATTCATGCCTTCAATTTCGATTTAGCACAACAAGATTGGAGTTCGGTGTATGAAGAGTCAGATGTGGACAAGGCTTATGACAATTTCCTAGATATTTTCACTATGTTGTACAATAAACATTGTCCTGTAAACGAACACAGGACAAAGAAAAAAAAGATAAAAAGTCCTTGGCTCACAAAAGGAATTATCAATGCTTGCAAAAAGAAAAACAATCTGTATAAACAGTTCATCAAAGTAAAAACAAAAGAAGTGGAACAAAGATATAAAGCATACAGAAATAAATTCACTGATATTATAAGAACGAGTAAACAACTTTATTATAGAAGAAGATTATATGAAAATAAAAACAATATTAAAGGAACTTGGGATGTGTTAAATAACTTAATCAAACAAGGATCTTCTGGAACATCATATCCTGAATATTTCATTGATGCAAATGGTGAAAATCACAACATGAATAACATTGTTGATGGGTTCAACAAATTTTTTATAAATGTTGGCCCTGAACTAGCAGCGGACATCCCGTGTCAAAAAAATGAAAATATCAGTAATATAAAATCAAATCCCTTTTCACTGTTTCTCTCTGCTACAAATGAGCAAGAAGTAATAAATATCACATTAAAATGTAAAAGTAAGTCTTCAATGGATTATCATGACATAAATATGTCTGTAGTTAAACAGGTTATTCTGAATATTGCTAGTCCCTTAACATATGTCTGTAATTTATCATTTCAGTCCGGTTGTTTTCCCAAAAAAATGAAAATTGCGAAAGTAATACCACTATACAAAAGTAATGACAAACACAGCTTTACCAATTATAGGCCTATTTCTCTACTGCCTCAATTCTCAAAAATTTTAGAAAAACTTTTCAATTCAAGATTAGAAAAATTCCTTGAAAAACATCAAATAACAAATGTTGGTCAGTATGGTTTCAGAACGCAAAGAACCACTTCAATGGCGATAATTGAGGCAGTAGAAGAAATTACTAATGCACTGGATAAAAACAAATATGCAGTTGGTATTTTTGTTGATCTCAAAAAGGCCTTCGACACAATCAATCACTCAATTTTATTGGATAAATTGGAAAGATATGGTATTCGAGGGAAAGCTGGTAACTGGTTAAAAAGTTACCTAATGGGGCGGGAACAATATGTTAGCATAGGGCATTACCATTCAGAGAAACTTGGTATTACATGTGGTGTTCCCCAAGGGTCAGTGTTGGGACCAAAACTTTTCAATGTTTACATAAATGATATTTTTGATGTTTCTCAAGTACTTAAACTCATACTGTTCGCAGATGACACCAACATATTTTTCAGCAGCGATGATTACACTGATCTTGTAATGACCGTAAACAGGGAGCTAAAATTAATAAAAAAATGGATGGATATAAATAAATTATCATTAAATATAAGTAAAACTAAAGCAATGTTTTTTGGTAATTTAAAATATAATATAGAATTACCAATTATCATTGAAGGTGTACCAATTGATAATGTGAGTGAAAACAAATTTTTGGGAGTTGTAATTGATAACAAAATTTCATGGAAACCCCACGTCAGACACATAAAAACCAAAATTTCCAGAAGCCTCGCAGTTTTGAACAAAGTGAAACCATACCTTGATAAAGATGCACTTCGTACTCTGTACTGTACCCTGGTTCTTCCATATTTCACATATTGTGTGGAAGTGTGGGAAAACACATATAAAAACACAACTAATCCATTAGTTACAGTACAGAAACGAGCACTGCGTATTATTCACAAGGCTGGTTATCTAGATCATACTCACAAACTCTTTCTTCAGGCAAAGTTACTAAAATTCCAGGATCTGGTTAATTACAATACAACCATAATCTTATACAAAGCTTTTAATAAACTTCTACCTGCAAATTTACAAACTATATTTGAAATTCGAGAAAGAGGTTATAATGTGAGAGGCTTCGGAAAATTCAAATTACCTAGAATTCGAACAACCCGTAAAGGTTTTTGTGTGTCTGTATGTGGTGTGAAAATCTGGAACAGTCTGAGTTTACAACTGAAACAATGCAAAAATATTCACAGTTTTAAATTCCTCTACAAGCAGTTGGTCTGGTCACACTATACTCAATAATGGTGTTAGTGTGCTCTGTAATGTCTTTTCTCTTACCATTGCTGGTATATATTCAAAAAAAAAAAAAAAGAAGTGTGCGTGTATGTATGTACATATATGTACATGTGTGTGTAGATATGTATGTATGTATATGTATGATGCTTTGCAACGATGGGCGTAGCTGTGGGAAGCTATTGTTTTTGTTGATGAGTGAGTATAGGGGTGGGATTTAATAAGTTTTCTTCGTCCCACTCCTTTTCAGGTAATTTTTGTTTGTTTTTTTTTTTTGTTTTGTGCACTTTATGTTTAACATATGTATTTTGTTGTGCCTGAAATGAACAAATAAATGAAATGAATGAATGAAAAAATGAATGAAGATGGAAGGTGTTGCAGCTTTATTTCCATTATTTAAAAATACATAAACATTTAAAGGGTATAATGTTATGATTTAATGTTGTCAGTGTTTTGTTTTATGTCATGTTTAAGGATTTTGTTCTCGGTTGTATCTCACGTTTAGTTTAGTTCAGGGTCCATGTGTCATTCTGTCTCTCAGTGTCAGGTCTTCGTCTTGGTGTAGTGTTCTCATTTCCTGTTTTATTGTGAAGGTCTGCGTCTCATGTGAGTGTGTTCAGTTTTACCTCTGTCTGGTCTGGTTGATTATTCCCAGCTGTGTTCCCCACCTGTGTGTAATCTCCCTGTGTTTCTCTGTGTGTATTTAAGTCGCGTCTTCTGTCTTTGTGCTGGCTGGTCCGTCTGTGTATCCACCATGTTCCACTCGTGTGTTTGGTGTTAGTGTCTTATTTTTGCAAATAGTTGTAAATAGTCTTGTCATGTAGCGATCGTACATTTTGTTCACCTTGTGTATATATCCTTCACTGCAGCAGCCTAGTAGGCGTGAGAAGCCATTTTTGTTTAAGTTTTCTCCTGTTTTCGTTAGAAAGTTAGGTAAGTGGATTGTCTTTTGGTTGGTTTTTATTTTGTGTAGGACAGCATAGGGACCAGTAGGGAGTTTTGTTTGTTATTTTTGGCACTGCTCACAGCTGAAGCAAAATAAATGGCTGCTTAGCACTTTTAGAAGATATTGTGGTTTGTGTACTTAGTTGGGTGGTGTGTGGGTGGGCCAACTTCTTGTTGCGTTCGATACTCTCCTAGACAAAGAACGTAACAATAGTTTTATGAAAAAAGTTTTATAGTAAAATGTCTTTAGAGAACAGTGCCCTATCCAGCAGGATATATTGTCTGATATGTGTCAGGTGTTTTTGTTGTTGTTGTTGTTGTTTCTTTCAATTTCCATTATTTACCCCTCAAGGAAGAAAATATTGGACAGGTCCTACAAACCCCAAAGAGCCTTCAGGACTCTGCCCTATTTTTAGTTATTCACACACCTTTTCCAGTCTGTTACTTCCTTCCCTGAATGTTCATTCTGTGTTAATGGTCTGGTTGTCATCTCATGTATTGCCACTGATCATTACAACCCTTTTGGCACCTTTTAAGTGATATGCCTGGGTCCTTCCTGCATGCCCTGATACTATATTATTACTGTTGTCATGCACACATTTCATGTAGGGTTAGAAACAAGCAGGGAATTTCTCATACACACCAAAGAAAGGCCATACCTAATTTAAATATTTTTTTTTTATATATTATTTCAGAATAGAGCAACTGTGGAGAGACCTCTGGGTGGCCGTTACATGCATTTACTACGATGTTCTTCACAACCTTGAGGAAGAAGACCTTCTTGACATTTCAAATGCTGCACACCTCTTTTGCTGCCATTACATCTTTCTTCCTCGACTGGAGGATGATTTTAATACATTTTGCAGTGGATGGGACAGAAAACAACATGAGTCCCAACCAGCTGTGGGAGTTGGGTCACAGATATCACCCTGTTCCTGTTCCAGAAAACACACAGGTAAAGGTGCACATTTTTAGTACTCATTGATTCTCTTACAGAGAATGTGATGATTTTATGGATAATTAAAGTCAGTCATAAATCCACAAACACAACAAGCTGAAAGTCAGTGATGCTGCTCGGTTTGCAGTCCTGAATATGACGGCACAAGCAGGATTCACTGCACTGTTAATGTTAGCTATGTTATATTGCTGCCTCTGTTCGGTGGTGTCGAGCCAAACGGACTTTAACGTGTGTTTGAACGAGCTGACGGTTCACTCGTTAAGCTGAAAGAAAGATGCTTTAATCACAGGAGTCACACATGTGTCCACTGGACCATCTGGAACTCTTCTTGTTTAGCACTCGTAATAACACAAACACTAAATCCTCCTTCTCTTGTGCTGTTTTGTAGCAGTGTATACACCTGAGACTGTCACCTGTCTGTCTGTCCTGCACTCTCTCTCTGTTTCTTTCTCTCTGATTGTGGAATAAAAGTATGAACATGTGTTTATAAGTTACACTTGTGTTTGAATCCTGCAGCTTATCACACATTTGATTTCCATGTGTGCCAACTGCAAGTGTCCAGAGTGAGGACAGACTGAGGGACCCACTGCTGCACATCATCTGTGAGGCTTTGCACCCCTGATGATCCACCAGGACAAACTCAGCAGTGTGTGAGGAAGAGGAGGAGGAAGAGCCAGCAGCAGCTGACAGATGGAGAGAATAGACAGACTGTTCCCTGTTTGTGAAGGACTGCTAGGAAAGTTTAAAATAACTAATTGTCTGTCCTGAATCAGTCTTATTAGGTAATGTTCAAATAATGTTATCATCCCAGTGTTTTCAGTGTGGGAGAAAGTACTCAGGGCCTTCAAGTTACACACTATGAAAGGCAGCAACAAGTTTAATATTCAGAAACCTAAAGTATGTATCAGCAGCAGAACGGAGCTAAAAATAAATGTTTGTTTCAGTTCTATGAAGCTTTGAGTATTTTGGATTAGTAGCACTGCTGTGTTTGTTGCATCATATTGCTGTAATTGTTTATATGCTTTATATATTCTGAGCTAAGTTGATCTATAGTGTTACATCATATTCTATAAGGATGTTATGTGTTTGTATACTTTCTGCCCAGTTTGACCCATTTAGCAGAAGTCAGCCTGTTTAAGGCTCTGATATCTATTCTGTGTGACTTAAAGCAGTTATGACATGGTCTGATTTTCTCACCCAATAAAGGAATATTTCATATATCAGTCTGATCTTCATTCTATCAGAAACAGTTATCACAGCTCGTACATTTTCTTTTTACACATATATGTAAGCATTGAGCCAAATTTAGTAATGCCAACATATTAAACAAGAAATTGTCTCTTATGTATAATACATCTATATATACACTGTCAGAGGTGCTTGTCTTTGAGTTTTAAGATTTATTTTTTTAATTAATTTTTTATTTTTATATATTTTTTTTATAATTTTAAGATTTAAGGTGATAGGAAATATAAATAACTGCAACTTGAATCTTTACTGACACAGAGTTCAAACTCACCGCTGTAATAACTAATAATGATTAATATAATAACTATAATATTGGCCATATCATATTTACATTACCACAGTGAGTCTACAAAATATGTTCTCCTTCATTTCTGTCAAACAAGGCTTTGTGAATCGTTTCCAGCTGTTAGTATCATGGTTGCTAGGCAACCTGGGCAGCGCGACGGAGGCTAGACCGTGAGTACGTGGCCCTTGTGGACTGTTAAGGCTGCTACTTTAAGACTGCAGACCTTGAATTGGGATACAGCCAGAGACTTCCTGTTAAACCGAAAGTAAACTTTCTGCGTGGGCGTGTTTGGGAGCTGCAGGTGTGTCCAGGTTTTGTTGGATCAGCCGAGGATTTAACGGGACCTTTTTAAGTTCTTTTTAAAGAAGGATGAAGACGCTGATGGTGTTCCTGCTCCTCATGAACGGTAAGAAAGTCTCTGTTTAACCTGCTGCAACTCCGTGGACAGTCCTCTGTGAGCGGAAGTGTTACACTCAGGTGCAGCTCGCTCCTCTGACGTCATGGAAATTTACACAGTGTTGGAAATACAGATTTAATGATGAGGCTGTAATAGTAAACGTATGAGAGAAGGTTAGAAACAGACCAGACCAACAGACTGTGGTTTAGTAGTCACAGATTGGACACTTCCAGTATGGCAGAGCAAGCTAACCATGCTAAAGTCCTCATTGCACTGTTTCCGGGTACTGAGCCGAGCTCATTTAGCTGAGCTCCGTTTCTTCGCACTAAACACAGCACAGGTTTACCCGATCAACGGTGACAACAAACTCACCGGAAATAAACAGTGATTTTGGAAATGTAAATTTGTCTGTAAGCTCCAGACTGAGCATAAATGAGTTTCACCACAGATGCATCTACGCGTTTGCTGATGAAGAGCTTTTTTTTTACAATATAGTGATGTCTGTTTTTCTGATTAATACTTTTTGATGTGATATCCAAAGATCAGTGATTCTGAAAGGCCTTCACTTCAGTCAAGAGAGCTGGTCTGAATACAGATGCTGCAGTTTCAGCAAAGTTTTATTAAAATATGCTCATAATTGTATTTCTCTGTTTTCCAACTGTAAGGATCGGGTTCCTAGGTATTTAACTTTATATCTCATGGGTGACCTTCAGTATTAGCTGAGTAATCATTAAAATAAATCCCTAAAGACTTTGGAAATAAATAACTAGAAAATATTTAACAGCTGCTGCTGCACTGTTGGTTCTGTGACCTCGGCTCCTTGTTGACTCCATCCTTTAAACAGCTTCATTCCAGTAGCATGGTACAGGTGGAAAATGCTTCTTATTACGCCACTTTCTACTCTATTTGCTAGACAGAGCTCTATTTTTGGTACGTAGCAGTCAATAAATCCAGATTTTACACCAAAGTGAATTTTATGTAGTTAAATAATAAATGTATTTATAACTAAATTATTCAGTGATCAGTGTTAACAGGAATCTGATGTTTTTTCTACACGTCTCTACATAACGTTTGTATTACCTCAGTCAGAGAAGCTGCTGTTAATGTTTATTGCTTTTTTAACACTTTTCAATATAAAGTATTAAAAAATATTTATTGCAAATTTTTAAGGCTGTTTAATTAATTGAAACGTAATTAACTTTAATTAATTAAACTTAATTAACTTTAATTAATTTAAATTTAATTTTAAGTGATGTGAAGTCTTCAGCAACCAGATCTTTTGAAGATTTTTCAGATCTCCATGCACCTTTGCAGTAGGAGAAATTATGCTTGAAAGTTTTGGATCTCTAAATTTAAGACCTAACAGCACGCCACCAGCACTATCACAAGGATACAGTGGCTTGCAAAAGTATTCGGCCCCCTTCAACTTTCCCACATTTTGTGACATTACAGCCACAAACATGAATCAATTTTATTGGAATTCCACATGAAAGACCAATACAAAGTGGTGTACACGTGAGAAGTGGAATGAAAATCATACATGATTCCAAACATTTTTTTTTTTTTTTTTACAAATAAATAACTACAAAGTGGGGTGTGCGTAATTATTCAGCCCCCTGAGTCAATACTTTGTAGAACCACCTTTTGCTGCAATTACAGCTGCCAGTCTTTTAGGGTATGTCTCTACCAGCTTTGCAGATCTACAGACTGAAATCTTTGCTCATTCTTCTTTGCAAAACAGCTCCAGCTCAGATTAGATGGACAGCGTTTGTGAACAGCAGTGTTCAGATCTTTCTTTCAGGTCTAAATGGTGACATTTACTGTAAAGAAAATTGACTTTCGTTTATCTGATTAAATATATTTTATTTTATTGTTTGACTGTAAAACCGTTCTCTGGTTCTTGCACATAAATGTGGACTTGTGTGTCCTCAGTTTCCCAGCATGCCCTTGCTATGGTGTTGGAGGTGAATGAGGTGGAAAACTCTGTCCTGCTACCCTGTCAGTACTCAGGTTTTATACCTGATGACCTGACAGTGATGTGGACTCGCAATGATCTTCATCCCAAATTTGTCCATCTACTACGAGAAGGACGAGATGACCTTTCAGGACAAAACCAGCGTTACAACGGGCGCACATCAATAAGGCCTGATGCTCTAGACTCTTTAGACTTCAGCCTCACTCTGAGAAAACCAACAAAGACTGACAGCAGCAACTACACCTGCTCCATCAGTGATGGGAGAGAAGAACGGAAACTAACAGATATACAGCTGCAGGTCAAAGGTCATTAAACCCAAACGCAACACTTGCTGTAATTAGAGGTCAGAAATACTCTAGACAAATGTGAGAGGTCAAACTGAAGGTAACGTTTCCTAAATTGATGTGAGTCACCTTAAGAAACCAGAAGCAGCATGTAGCTCAGAGCTAACAGAAGTGGAAAAAGAATCTTAAGCTACAACAGCCGGAGTATGTGGAGGGTTACATCCACAACATTTACACACCAACACAGCTTAGCTTACTAACTGATCAAGTTGGACCGACACAATACATCACCAGGAAGTGCGTTGATGTTGCACAGAGTCAAAGAGGTATGGGATCAGAACGAAGCCATCTTAAAATGAAACTGAAAAAAAATATTGTAACTGAAATAAATGTACTGAAAAATTTTGTATTGAAAGTGAAAAAAATTGATAGTAAAATGCGATGAATTGAAACTGTAATTTTTTTGTTTTTGCTTACAATTCTTTTTTCAGTTTCAATTCATTTTTCAGTTTCAATCTGCTGAACTGTTCTGGCGCGCTTGAGGGGTGGGGATTTCGACCTGAATGTATTTGCATACATTACAAAGGCCACTAGTTCTGACCAAGTTGCCATCTTTCTCTCTTCCCATCTTTCAATGGGAAAGTGCTTCAATTTCAGGTGGAACCTCTAAACCGCAGGTAAGTAATCATTTTTTGTCATCTTTCCTTGCTGTCCCACTGGACTGGACATTAGTTTAGTTTTTTTAGCTACATCTGGTGAAGTTGTAGTAAAATGCTGGTATTAGCCTATTTGTCGTAGCAAGCTAGCCTGAAGCTAATATTTGCTAAATTTAGGGATACCCGTGTCTCTTTAGTAGTTGGAGGCTGGTGTTTTAGGAGTGCCACAAGATCTCATCAACATGCAGTGTTGGGAAGTAATAGAAAACATTTACCAGCGTTATGTATTTAAAATACAAAATATGAATAAATGTATCCGTTACAGTTACCGTTTAATAGGTAATAATCGGAATACAGTTACTTTGTTGAAAAAAATGGATTACATGGTGGTATTTTCCTGTTTTACATGTTAGGCTATGTTCTCTCTGTTTTTGGTAATTCCACGCTGGTGGAAACCCAAACAAAACACACAATAAGAGGCTCTAATGGCTTTGTCTCAATCTCGCGGCCCATGTCACCCCTACTTACGGCCTGTGATCAAAGAAATATTTAAAAAACAATTTATACCAAAAATTATCTCATCTGAAGGCAGAGTGTTACAGGCATAGCCCTAAGGAATGTAGCCTCATAAGCAGTGTATTCTGCCAGGAGAATAGACTGTCATACCCATTTATGTGTCTATGAGAGTGAGGGAGGGAGAAAAAGGAGAGTTGAAAAGTACAAGTTGTCACCGAGCAAAAATGGGAGCTGGAAGCATGTAAATATAACAATAACCACAGCAGCAAAACAGAGTGCCTGATTGGCCCAGTTGTAAGTAAGCTATTAAGACTCGACTGTACACTGTGTTCGTGTTTTCCTCCAAAACCATAAGTTCCGTTGGAGCAGCCTTTCAACGCCTCTCTCTGGCAACACAAAGTTGACCCAGACAACAAAGTAAAGCTAGTTCAGAGCCTTGGACCTGTTTTATATACGCCAAAATAGTTTTCTAAACCAATGTCCACCCTACTGTTACTCATTTTTATATTAAGATTTAAAAATCTATGTTGTATTGGTATGGCGAGTAACCTTCAGTAATAGTAATACATCACACAGCAATAGTACATTCATGTAGTTGTAAAGTATTCAGAATATGTTGCTTCTGTAACGTGTAGTGGAATACGCAATGTAACCTTCCCAACACTGCCAGATGTTCTGTTGGCCCACACTGAGAGAGGTATCATTTCAAAAACACCAGGAAGACTGAAGCTCATAACTTGTGATCTTCATCAGCATCTCCCTCACGTTGAAGTCTTCGAGCTCCATTGTAGGCCCGCCTCAGAACACTGTGATGGAGACCTTTGCTTTGTGTAATGTTAGAAGTACTCAGATAATCCTCAGAGAGTCTGGACTTTTACATAATATAATATCTTTAAGTCCTATAGAAAGTTAAACATCTATTTAGCTCTCTGGTATGAATGACTCTGAATCACTTAATGATAAATACACACTATTGACAAAAACAGTGAAAGAATTCCACATCATAAGTTTTTAGTTCAACATACAAGTGACGACCTTTGACTTTAATCAGGTTTTATATAGTTGTGTCATAGAAAACATCACATGCTCTTCATGTAGCTGAGTACATTCAGTGTCTAAAACAGAAATTGTGCAGATCTGAGATCAGCAGTTTTCTGAAACACCAAACCGAGGTACTGTTAATGCTCATGTGCAGTGACACAGTTACATGAGTAATTTATCCTTTTGACTTTTTGTCTTTAACTTTATCTATAAACAGCTGCAGATTTCACTGACAGCACATATGGTACTTTAACCTTTGTACTGTTTTCATCATTTAATTTAATTAATAGAGTTAATACATAGAGTGAAGATATAGGATGATTTGTCTGCTGTCACTGGTTGGTGCTGAGATCTGAATCTGAGGGCAGCTCCTGTAATCACAAAGAGAACATCATCACAAAACTGAAATATAAAGTTTATCTCCCAAATCTGAAATAAAGCTGATCCTCTCTGTCCTCACACACTCAGGATCTGAAGTTCTTTTAGATTTTTTCAGTCCTACAGTTCTGCTTACTGCTGACATATGAGCTGTATTTTTTTTTTAAAAAAACCCTTATATACTAACACATTTTCCAATATACTGTTACCTTTGAGTTGTTGGTGCTTTGAAAATGGACATCTGCAAAGATGAGATGATGGGGCATGTTTACAGTCCTGGTTCAGTCTGCTGCTGCTGCATCCTGGTCACAACATACAGAGGTGTTATCAGCAGTGGTATTGAACAAGAAATATTAATGCTTCGAATTACTTCTCTTAAAGGATGTGAACTGTACAGAGTAGGGGAGACCGGGGATAGTTGTAACGTGGGTCAGTTGTAACACTTCCAATTTCTCCAATCAGGACTAAGTTTAAAATGATGTGATTCATCCTGTGCATGCTAGTTCTGCTATCACATGTGAAAAATCAGCACATTTTGTCAAACACAGACAATTTAACACAAAAAAAGTAATTTGTATGCCAAAAAGTAAGTTTTTCTACTTTATTTCAATTTCTAATAGCATTATCTGCTTTGCAGTTAAACTCATCAAACTTAAATTATGTTATTTGTATGTCTATGGGGATATATTCTGTGTAGGTCTTTAGTGCTAATGTTTTAGCCGTTGGCTGTATTGTTAGCTAGTTCATGGCTATAGGAGTCTGGGTCAGTTGTAACAGCAACAGTCTGGGTTAGTTGTAACAGTAATGTAAATGTTACAACTTACCACACTATTACTTTAACTTATATTAAACAAGTTGGGGCAACGACATCAGCAGAGAGAGGTTCAGTGCTCACCTTTGTATATGTGGTTAATGCCATTGGCAACACAATTCCTCCACTGTTTGTGTTCCCACACATACATTATGCAGACCACTGTGTCAGAGATGGACCAGTAGGAAGTACTGGTAGTGGAAATAAATCAGGATGGGTGCAAGAAACAGATTTCCTCATCTTTCTGAAGCACTTTGCAAACCACACCAAGGTAAGCCATGATAAAAAGTAATGGAATTGCGATGCTGGTGCACAACTACATTTTTTCAGCTTCATTGTTATGTTCAAAATTGGTGCAAGAGTTGTAGGTTACGATGCCCACTGAGCCAATGAGGCCAAACTTAAGGAAGACCAACCAAAATTAATGAAATATTCAGTTGCAGAAAATTCCATAATTTGTCTTTTTTGGGGGTTGGAATATGTTCAAAAGCTAGATTTCTGCATTCTGTCACACACACACACACACACACACACACACACACACACACACACACACACACACACACACACATAGCTACATAAATGGCTCTAAGTGCATTCATATGTTGAATAAAAAAGATTACATGTTAATGTTTTGTCAGTACCCTTATTTCATTGTGTTACATTTTATCCCAGGATATGTTACAACTAACCCAGACTATGGGGTTAATTGTAACATTTCACTCTTTGTGTTTGAGACAATACCATGCAATGGGTAATTGTGCTGCAGAGAAAATAGCTGCACTATTTAATAGCAGAGACATGTAAATACTTTGCATTACATTTTGAATCCACTACCTTAAAAGAGCTCCAATTTACAGACAGAAATGTCAAAAATGTTACAACTATCCCCGGTCTCCCCTACTGCACATGTGACTTTGTGAACATACCTCATTAACAATAATTCAGACAGTTTTTTAACCTGAGTATTTGCAACAAACTCAGTAAAAAATTAGTCAGGGTAAATTCATTCCCCTGCACGGGTTAGCTAAACAAACTTTACAAACCGAGTGTCCCCAATAGCCGAGTGCTCATCTTAGCTAGCTACCTAGCTAGCTAGGTAAGGACCTTAGTTATGGATTAGCTTACAAACACATTTAACTTACCTAAAATATTGTGGCGGGGCTTCAGGTCCTTCTGTTGGGTAGTAAAATCTACTGAAGAACACCTCAAGCTGTAACTTTGAAACAGTCGGTAATGTAAACGCTGGACCTGTAAATTGTAAATGGGATGGTTATTATATAGCACTTTTCTACTCTGAGCACACAAAGGTCGTGTCCAAATTCATGAGCTGCATCCTCCTGAGGCCGCATTTGTAGAACAATTACGTCACAGCGACGCGACAAAGGCTGTCCAAATTCGTAGACTCCTCCAAATGCAGACGACAAATGAGTCCTCCTTTAACCCGAATTTGAAGGATGGGTCAGGTGTGTCCTTTGTGGCCTACCATATCCCAGAATTCATAGCGCGGCCCAGCCAAACTCCTTTTTCCAACAATGGTGGCTGCTACTAAGTTTTAAAATTACTCATACTAATGTTTCTGGGTCGCAAAATAAGCTTTTAACATATTTTCAGGCGAGAAAGTAGCTGTGTAAACATCAAATATCTGTTTGGTTTATCAAGATATCGCATATTTGCAAAAGTGCTTTGACATTTTCGGAGACCTCTGCTACCCACCAGCTCGATAGCGAGCCGGGAGCTCGAGGGTCACTGAAGCCGCTGAGAACGGCACAACATCATTTTCAGATCTCCACGGACTTTCGCTACTCAGGTTAAACATAGTATATAAGTAACTGAGACAACCTAAAAATTTTATTGTTTGGCTTTTTTCTGTGTTTTGTTTGTTCGTGATTATATCGGTTTGGAGATTAAAGTTATTAGATTAGATTAGATAAAATAAAACTTTATTAATTCCCCGAGTGGGTTCCTCCTTGGTTTTTACACAGCTGACTAAACGTCAAACACAAAACTGATTAAACAGAAGTGTGAGACGGTCGAGAATTTACGCCAGTGTCCAGTTATATTTTACATAGCAAGGAGCAGACGGCCGACTTTATTAAACTGCACCGTGAGAATGGTGACGTTAATCAGAAGGTTAGACCATCTCATTTCACAGCCGTTTACATCCGGCCTACCCGACCTTCTGAGGACCCGGCCCACGTAGACGGCGAAGGCCGGGTCCTCAGGAGGATGCAGCCCATGAATTTGGACATGACCAAAATCCTTTACCTGGCAGCATCTGCCATTCCTGAACAGACACATTCAAGTTTGTCCGTGACTGCAGCCGCATTGTCCATGTTTTCTAGAGTCACTGGTCAGCATTATAATATATGCAAATACACGTGGGTCAGCCCCTCAATGCCAGAACAGGGCCTGCAGACTGAAACTGAAAAATGGACTGAAAGTAAAAAGTAGATTGAAACTGAAAAAAATTGTAAGCAAAAACAAAATATTTACAGTTTAAACTAATCATTTTTCACTATCTATTTTTTTCTTTTTTACTTTCAACACAAGATTTTTCAGTACATTTATTTCAGTTACAATATTTCTTTTCAATTTCAATATTTTTTTCAGTTTAATTTCATGGTGGCATTGTTCTGATCCCTCAAAAAGATGCTATAAAGTTTATCTCTATTAACAGATACAGAGATTTCAGACATACCGCAGAACTGGATAATCCAGTTAATGTTAATAAGATTCTCAGGCCACTGTGTTGAATATGTCCATGTCAGCATTAGTATGATGTGAAAATTAAAGTGTGGTTCAGGTAACAGTGAGGGATTTGCAGAGTTATGGGCATAAAGCTGTAGGACTGATGTTTGTGTGATAATTTTGTTTTTTGTTAATTTAAGTTTTTATCTTATACATGTATCAAACATCATCTCAGACAGTTGCTGAATGACAGAAATGCTTCAAATAGTTTCCATCCTAGATCAGACCTTCCTGTGAATTAATTAGACACACGAAAAAGTATTTACTACTTTGAGACACTTGTTAAAAATAAATAGAAATTATCTTTTTCAGTGGACTGGCTGTGCTAGAGGAAGTTTCTGTGAATGTTTTATGAAACCATTCAGGAGAATGTCAAAACATCCTAAATTGGATTCAAGAGAAAGACACTGTTCCATGCCAGGATAGGTGGCATTGTTGTTTTTTCTGTTTCTCGTCGGTCTTGTCTTGGAGGTGTAGCACCTCTGCCTATTGGCCCTTTAAAAGTTATTTGTACGTACTGGCTGATTTGATCTGGGCAAAGAAGGCCAATTACTCACCAGGGATCATTACAAAAGGACAGTTCCCTGGCCAGCTGTCTGCTGCTGCCCAATCTCACTAAACTTGTGTACGGTATTTTCTGTGTATGAATAGGGTGTTAGTGGTGGAAGCCTGGATAGGGTTGTAAAAACATCTTCTCTACTTTTAAGATTATACTTTCAGCTTCTCTTTTTGCAAATGCTTGTAATTAACAGTTGATTCCTTAGTCATGCTGCCTTAGACTTTGTCTGCTGTTTCTTCTCCACTCAGGTCTTTCCACTCATGTGTTTAAACATTACTGCAGCATATCATTAAGTTCATGTTTTGTCCCTCAAATGTTTTGTTTACCTTTTGTCTCTCTTTGCTGTCCTTTGCTTTTCTCTTCCCCCCTCTGTCCTAGTGGCATGCAGAAAACTGCCTCTCCATGATCCTGGATCTGTTGACGCTTTCTTTATGATAAAAGGACGTTATCCCTTCCTGCAGTCGTGAGATTTGGTCATAAGGGATAATGTGATTCTTTAGGTTATCTCTAATGTTGTTACATTATAAAAATTTAGGTATTTGGTGCCATATAAATTTAAGACAACAGAATTTTAATTTAGTCTCAAGTAGTAACAGTACCAAACCATTACTTTTGAAACGGTGCCGGTGCTTAAGCGGTGTTCAAACCGGTGCTTAAAGAATGGAGAACACAAGTTTTGTCCAAAAACCTCTCATGTTTAGCTGTTTTTTTTTGTAAAAAGATAACAATGTTAGCGTTTTCTGCTGCTAAAGGAGATTTATGACACCACTCTTGGCAGGAAGCAGTGCTTAATCAATGTTAAAAACATACTTTGTCCAAAAACCTCTCATGTTTAGCTGTTTTTTTTTGTAAAAAGATAACAATGTTAGCGTTTTCTGCTGCTAAAGGAGATTTATGACACCACTCTTGGCAGGAAGCAGTGCTTAATCAATGTTAAAAACATACTTTGTCCAAAAACCTCTCATGTTTAGCTGTTTTCCACTTTTTCTTTGGTCATTTTAGCCTTTTTGGCCAGGGTGAAGGGAGTATCTGCCGTCAAACAAGAAGACAGCCGCATGTAACTACGACGGTGTTTGCTAGTTCACCTTACATGCATTAATTTAATAACGTGGTTAGTGTACTCAACATAAATTACACACGAACAACATTAAGCTACTCACGCAGAGGAGAATGGCTGCTGCTGCCATCATCATCGTCATCATTTCTGCTACACTGACAGGGCTAGGGGCCAGGACTCTACTCTTCGGGTTTTTGGGGGATGTT